>NC_058112.1:23268437-23586875 GCF_914725855.1 Thunnus albacares
TAGTTTGTCCTACAGTGAAATCGTTCACCAATTTATCCTAATGATATCACTTGACATTATCTTAGCTGGGTGACTGCGGTGTTCCATGTCTGTGGTAGTCTCAAAATCGAATTATGGCTTAACTGCAGCTAACCTCAACACAACAGGAGCATATCCAATCACATTTGTGTGAAAAATGAGACAGGCCATATTTTCAATTACATTTCAGCATAAAGGGATTGTTAATCCTGTCTCCCATGCTGCCAGAAGCTGTTAATGAATTTGCTTATCCTCCAAGATACTGATGTCACTTGCCTCTGCTTAGGAAAAAAAATAAAAAGCAGTCTTTTTCTTTGTCCCTCTCACATAATACTGTGTCTGACTGTAATGGATGCAAATCTATTCACAGCAAGGTTAAACAGTTTGTTTTGCTGAAGCTACCGCTCTGTTTATGTACAAAGTTGTATCGGATGATCTCATATGCTAAAGCCTCAAGCCATGATTTGCAGGATGCAGAAGCCTCCTCTGCTGACTTTGTCTGCGTAGTGACTTATTGGATTGAAGATATTTTCTCATTCAGAAATATATTTGCTCAGCTTCCACAACAAGGAGATCAAGTATGGCGTTTAATTGATTCGAGTGCACAGAACAATATCCGCGAGTGGAAGAGCATCCTCGTGACGGAGCATTTGTGCTCCATGTATACAAATGCGGTCCCGGTTCACAGAGGCAGTTACCGTAATAACTGACCCACAGTTTAAAAGTTACCTCTTTGTCTGGAATGGAAAACCCAGAGTTTCCCTCAATACAGGGTTAACAAACCATGCAGCAACCTCTGAGGCTGAAAAATTACGCCAACGCGGAAGTTCCAAAAACTGCAGTTCCTCAAATGGCCACTTGAAGCTGGCTCCAAAAGCGAGTCAGTACCCATAGACCCTGATGTTAAAATGCTGAACTCTACAGCAGCAATAAACATGTTTACAGCCTGGTGCAAAAAACAGTGTTGGTCTCTATAGCTAATTTCCTATTAAGGCTTAAAATTATGCATAATTAAGGACGTGGCAGCTTTGAGTGACAGATGGGTGCTGTCACAGGCAAGTCGCTACCACGGCCACAACGTTGGTTAGGTAACGTAACCATGACGTAACCCCAGAGTGTAGGCATTTGGTTGTACTAAAAGACCCTTTAAGGAGCTGGACGTTCAGTTTTTTTTGATGTGCACGGGTTTTGAGACTAATTAAACTCCATAATCAAGACCCACAGCAGCCAAATAAAGAGTTTTTCTGCACTTCTGCAGATTCTTACATTAGCTATGGTTGCACATGCTTATAAATGAACTGGTATTTGTAGTTATGATGACTTTAGAAATGTCCCAAAAACTTAAATGAAAAGTTTTGGTCTTGTGCTGGTGAGAAGCTCCAAAAACTGATACTTGAAAGGCACCAAAAATGTATTGCAATCACAAACTGGGCTTCAACTAATCATTGTTTTCATTGTTGATTAATCTGTTGGTTGCTTTTTTTTAATTAATCACTTAATGATGGTCTATAAAATGTAAAAAAAAAAAAAAAAAAAAAAAAATCCATGTGTCCATCACAAGTTCTGAGAGCCCAAGGTGACATTTTCAAATACAACTGTACTGATTAATCAAAATTGATGTAGATTAATTTGTTATCAACCTACTTAATTTTTTTTTTTTTTTAAATCTATGGAACTCAAATTTACATAAAGCTAAATACTGTTTGTGTGAGAACAAATCTAGTCCACAAATAAAATCTTTTCGCCATCATTACTCAAACTCTTCAAGAACATAACACCCAGATGGACAATGAAAGAGCTGTTTTGTTTTTAATTTGAGTCAGGTCCAGTTGATGCACAGACTGCTGTGATGCATAGACAAGGTCTGGTTCACATTAGGAAGCAGGTCTGGTCCATCTGAGGCCTGAACAAGTCAACAGTTAGCGTGATGATGGATGGTGTATTAACGCTCTCAGTCCCTTTCTGTTGTCACTGTGCATTACACAAATTAGGGCAAACAAATGCCCACCCCCCCCCCGGCCAGTCTACCCACCACCCACACACACACACATTCACACATTTTCTCTATGCCACGTTGCTCATCCCGTGCTAATAATGCTAATAGGCTTGATGTGTATGTGTGTATATGTGTGTGTGTTACCTTGTTGTTATCTTTATGGTGAGCGAGGTTCCATTAAATTATCTCAGATGGATCTACAGATGCGTTACATCATCACATCTGGCTTCCATCACCAGCTCTTCACTTATCTCCTAAATGACAAATGGGATTTTCATCAACAGTGCCGTCCTCTCTGCTTTTCGCTTTGTTCTCCTCTTTTCTACACAAGAATTACTAATTTTGAAGTCTGTGAAATCAATGAAGAAGATGGCTCGTACTTAGGCTAGAGGTTTTATACTGTGGGCGTTCTTTCACAGTCTGGTGTGTCGTTTGTGTGTGGGTGTATGTGTGGGTTGTATGTCTGATACGTTTGCGGCGCATGCACACATCATGGATGTGCATACAGACACACACAGAGGTGACACGGTCACCGTCATTAGACCTTCACAGGCATCTGCTCATGCCTGCAACGTGATGTGATCCTTCACCTTCTACATGACAGTTGGCCATTTAGCACTAAATTTATGCCGCCCATGCCCTTTATCAATGCATTCTGAGGAGGGTGGGGGCAGATAGAGGGCGTCACTCAGCGCCCTTGCTTTGATTTGTGTTACCGCTTTTACTCAACCAGACATTGTAATGACACGTTGGGCTTTTGAGAAGTTCTGATGGATGCTCAAGTAATGCAGATGCTGCGTGTGTACATTAGATAACCTCTGATTACATCCTGGTAGGGCAACTCTTTCCACGACATAATAGCCATGTTTGTTACCATTTTAGATCTAAACAAATCCAGCATCAGCAGTGCAGTCAGATAAATCTTTGATTGCAGTCCAGCAGAAGTAGTCAGAATCATAGCCTTTTATTTGATCCAACTGATACCAGATTTTTTAGGCCAATACCAATATAGATATTTGAGAGAGTTTTAAAGATTGTTTATTTGCAATAGATCTGCCATTCTTTTACATAAATGCTTAACATAAATTAACAGTTTTTGGGATCCCTGAACAAGATACCAAGCAAAACGTTTTACAGTTGAAAAATAATCTCATCAGTGCACTTCACTTGACAAACTACTGTATGTAATGACGTCATTAAGGACCTGTATGTAAGCCCATACAAATATATCCGTAATAACTGATATCAGCTGGGCTGTGAAAGTTAGACCTCTACAAACCTTAGAAATCTCCAATCTTAAAGGCGTAGTTTGACATTTTGGAAATATTCACTTTCTTGTGGAGATTTAGATAACAAGATTGATACCACTCACATGTATTTCCAAGTATGGAGCTGGAACCAGGAGGCTTTGGAGTGAGCCAGGCTAGCTGTCCACCCTGCTTCCATTCTTTATGCTAGACTAAGCTAATCATTTACCAGCTCCACAAGGCACAGACACAAGAGTGCTTTTGATCTTCTCATCTAACTCTTGGCATGAAAGCAAAGAAGCTTATTCTATTGGGCCTATTTTTGAATTACTTTAAAGTAAAGATAAGTGTAGATAATGGTGAGAAAATGAAACATTTTTAAAGCTTATCAAAGACCAAAATATGGCACTGCAGTTTATGATACTATGAGACAGTATGGTATCATGGCAACGGTCATTTTATCCTCCTCTTTGACAACTGCAAATAGAATAACATCCCTGTTCCTGTTACAAAGTAATCTGCAGGACTCTACATATGCATGTACAGTATTTAATTAGTAATTCAGTATTTTGCTGGAAGACCTTGAATTGTGTTTCCTCAAAAGTTGAGCCAACTGTTTCCACTGGATAACACAGAATTTTTTGGTGAAGCCGTTTACAGTGGCACCTCCACAGCATCAAATTCGGTGGACACATTGAAATGAATAAAGGAGCTAAAATTTTTCATGCAGTATGTTCATGTGAAAAGATGGGGGACAAGTTCAGGGTCACTGTGTGGCTCGTTCCCGCTGCCGGCATTCCTGTGTAACACTGATTTGCCATTCGAGTGGTTAACTGCCGTGAGACACATCTTATGAAAAGATGACAAGCAGTAATCTTTGTGGATGACTTTGTTTGGATTTGTTTTGTTTCTTTGGGAATTAAAATCTGATCATTATTCAGAGAAAGAGGTGGTGTGATAGGATTCTGAGAAGAAAAAGGAAAAGGAAAACAAACACCTGGTGAGGCCTTATTTTGTTATCATTGCTGCATGAAGTCTGTGGAGACATACAAAGCAGAACATCTTGCTCGGAGACTTTGTCGCTGTCTGAACAGATACTTTTTAAATTTCCCCTGGTGGTTGGAGAGACTTCTAGACTGGCTGTGAATAATATTTTGGACTGCCCGCTCAGAGAAGGTCACTTCCCTCAGTTTGATGTCCCCTAAACTCTTCACCACACTCAACCTTAAAGGGTCAGTTCGCTGAAATCTTAACCCCTAATTCCACTTAACCCTTGTTTTTTTGAGGCGTAGTTTACAAAACTTTCTCCACTGGGGAGTTTCAGTCAACTATCTTCAGCTTTTCTTTGTAGTAAGTATGTTAAGTATCAAAGTGATCATCAGTGGGAGACATTCAGACACATGCCTGACCTACAATTTTATTGTTTTTAGCTTTCTTTTTTGTATAAATTGAGTCCTTAAACATCAGATTTATAATGCACTGTTGTATGGTAATGAGCTCTTGTGTCACTTATGCCACTTAAAATAGATACAATTTATATTTTTTCATGCATTGTTTATGAGCACCCTCAGTTTATGACATTTTAGAGGTATTATGTATCATCTAGCACATGGCCAAAATCATGCGTGACTTTCAAAAACAGATAAACTGATTAATGCCGTGTAAACCTGTCTTTTCTTTTCTTTTACTCCTCTCTGTCTGTTTGGAGCCCTCTTCACCTCTCAACTGAGGGGGAGAAAATGTGAATGGTAACAGAGACCGACTATCATTGCAGGCTAATGCTACCATTACCTAACCTCTGATAGATGGGGCCATTGAAGGGTGTTATCAGAGCCAGCTGTGAGGGCTGAGGTATGCATTATACATGGGCAGTAGCCCTGACACCAATTGGAAACACACACAGATTTACAGATGTGTCTGGTACACAGACTTATACTTTCCAGACAGTGAGTAATATGCAATTAAAGCACATATAGATATGGTCAAAAAATCGTTTGATTAAATGTGACACTGGATAGAATATAATTGAATGTTGTATCACCACTGGCATCAGACAGTCACAGCAGAGTTTCTCATGCATGGGTTCAGGACACCATAAGGGCTCACTTGACATGCAGGCATGGTCACAGGTCATTGCTAATGCTGATAAATTGATATTTGGTGTACTATTGCATTCTATTTCAAGAGAAGGGAAGGAGCATGTAGCTGGAAAAAGAGTGTAATCCTGTTACATATGCAAATGCAGGACATCTCCAGTTTCTTAGTTAATAAATATTTGGGGATCTAAAACTAGACTTATGGGCCAGAAAAGGCTGAGAAACCATGCATTATATAGAACTTTAAGAAAATTGAGAAAAAAACACACAAGCAGTGAGCTCTCACTGATGAGAGAAGTTGATGATAAAAGAATAACAACACTTGTGACTTAACAGCTCAGCGATAGTACTGCATGAGTGACTGACCTTAAAGTGAATGAGTTTGACCACATCACGTCAGCTTCTTTCAGTTAACAAGAAGACAGCAAAGCTTAGTTGGTCACATGAAAATTGGATGATTTAAGGATGGAAACATTTTGACTGGTCCAAATGAATGTCTGGTTTCTGTAACAAAATGCTAATAATTAGAATTTGGCATTAAAGGAATCTGTGGAATCATCCTGCTACACTGCTGCCTGCAGTAGAGACTATTCATTTTTAACATGAATGCCTAATAAAACATCAATAATAAGTATAAAGGCCCCACACACCATTGGTAATAATAATAAACTGTGTTTATATAGCACTTTTCACTTTTAAGAATGTAACAAAGTGTTTTGCAATGTATACTTACACAGGTTTAAATAGAATTAATTGGTTTCAGGGTCTTGGTGTTGTGTATCCTGGCTCTCTGTCACAAAGAAGCCATTGCTAATGTTATTAGTAACACCTGTGATTTTCCTATTACGACGAGTCAAAGTGTCTGCTGTGTAAAAGGCCTAGTGTAACTAAGGTATGACTAAGATATGTTGGTGAGGTATTGTAATTTAGAAATGTTGCTGCCTTTACATTGTTTGTTGACTAATTTCCTGTTGCTTATTGGGCGACATACATGCTGTGTACAGCTGATGTGGCAGTCAGGCTCTAGTGAGAATGCTGCATGACTGCAACATCCTTAAAGTCCCTCTCCACTTAAAAATGTGTTTTGCTTATTGTTACTTCACCTGAATGTTTGAGCTTCACTGTGCAGAATGATGTATATGCAGAGATTGACACTAGAAGGTTTTCACATTCATCTGCTGAAAGTGGAAAGTTTCTCTGTGTTTACTGAAAATCTGAGTTGAAAGGCCTGTTTCTACGAGCGTGATTTGTGACATCACAAATAGTTTGGAGCCAATTGTGGTCCAGTATGCATCTTGCACAAGTGTGATGTGGAAACTTGAAGCCTCCAGTGCATATTTCCTCAAAGTGGCCTTTTCAGTGAAGTAGGAGACATGTCCAGCAGTCAATCTTCTGAAACTAAATGTATTTGCATATTTATAGATTTTGGATTTTTCAGTGAGGTAGAAAGAGGAGATGCCATTTATAAAAAAAAAAAAAAAAATTCTAACCTTGTAATTTAAGTTTTTTTTGATATGTCTGGAGGGGATCTTTAATATTGTTGCTCACCAGATTAATTTCTACACAGCCACAGTCTCTGGTCAAACAAATACTTCAAGATGTTGTTAAGTCTGAATAGTGAGTTTTGTTGTTTATACTGTTCTGATTAATTCCTACACACTGGATCAATCCTACAAGGCTCCTTTAGGATGAGAAGGTATAGGATTTAAATGTGCCACCAGAAAAATAAATCTAAATGAATTATTTAGTCAGCATATAGTATTTTGATATGCCTTGTTGAATATATACCTTGAAGAATTCAAGCATGAAGGCAATAAGGAGCTCCTACATGTCCTTGGCTGGTTGTGCCTGATAAAGTGACCGGAGTCTCAATTAAATTAGGCGCTGGTGTGCTTTGATGGACCACTCCTGGATTTATCTGAACCTATACCAACACTCAATCCCTGCACCACTTACCATTACATATTCATGTACATGAAAGCACATATATTACATACATGTACAGACTGTAAGATTACATTTTGCATTTAATAAATACATCTATATTTTTGGGGTGTTGACAATAAGGGTTATTAGAAAAATAGGTTTTTGGGAGGTATCATTTTAAAAGGCTCTTATATTATCAGTTGAAATGTCAGAATGTCCTGAGTGTAAAAAAAATGTATGCACTCAGTTTTCTATCTCCACGTTTCGAGTACCCCCCACTGAGAGCTCTCAACCTCCAATCCTGCTTCTAAAGGCTGGAGTGGTGAACTGGGAAAAGTGATATTCAAATCAAAGCTGCCTGAGCGTAATATGGAAATGAGGTCTAGTCATTGACAGGAATTCATATCCAGGCTGACGTATCACACACACGGTGATATCCAGCACATCTTGCAGCATTTGAACACATGGGCAATGGATGACTGGGAATAGGTAATCAAATGTAACAGTATGCTTCCAGTAACTGAATGTGCTAACATAAATGTATGGGACAGACAGATGCCGTTTGCTGTTCTTTTTTAAGCATTCATGCAGTTTGGATCGTAACTGCAAGCTTGTCCACCAGCAATAAAATTTCGGTGTCCAAAAAACAGAACAATCTGATTGCTATCCTTTTTAAAGTCATCAAGTGTGAACTATTAGGACCACAAACATCAAGCCATTTCCCCCCTTTTTTTCCTTGCTGCTCTCTTGCTCAGTGCTTCTGTGGTCTGACATTTTTCTGCTGTTTCACACAAAGCCTTTCAAATCAGGTCATTCAAGGCATAGAGGTGTGTGTCAGTAGCAATTCCCAGACCTTTCAAAGAGCATTTCAAGTTGTTTTACAGCATTAGATGGCCTGTTGGAGACTTTTCTTCACCTGCTTCACTAGTTTCCAAGCTGTTTTGGGAAGTGAGTGTTGTTATGGATGACATGTCCACACCATTTTCTTCTTGATTTTTCTTTTTTCTTGGACCATACATTCTCTATGTAGTGTGGTCCTTGTCACTGCTAACTGCCTTTTACCTGCTCGTGGGGACTTCGCTGGTGTTTTTTGCACTTATTGCAGTGAGGTTGTGGACCCTCACCAGTTTCCAAACAAATACTGCCATTAATGTTTATTCAAATGCTATCAGGAATTGATTGGTCTGTGTAGTGGTGGAAAAGAATTATACCCTTGTGCCCACCCCCTTGCACCCTGACATATCCGGCCCATCTGACCGGCTTGTGACTTCTTAAGTGGGGAACCAAGCGTTACATTTACATTTACATCTATTCATTAGTCATTTGGCAGACGCTTTTGTCCAAAGTTACGTACAAATGAGGTACAATCAAAGGCACAGTAGATCAAGGAGAAGTATTTGAGAATAAGTGCCTCAGCACTCGGTTCTATGTTCCACTTGACTGAAGTGCCACAAGCTTGCAGGTGCATGAAGCAACCTAGCAAATGACTTTTTAGAAATCTTTTTAAAAAGAGCTAGAGAATATTTGAAAGCAAGAGAGAGAATGAGCATATTAGGTGAGTAAGTACTCTCAAAAGAGGTTGGTCTTCAAGCAATTTTTGAAGCTAGTATGGGATTCTGCTGACCGAGTTTGGTCGAGCATGCCAGCGTGGATGGGCACCTCAGTATCAGGAGCCTTATCTTGCAGAGTCACACTCTACAAAAGTGGTTCAACTAACTGTTTTTTCTGCTCCAAGACTTGCATGCAAGCAACATAGAGAGTAGAATGCCCTGATATACCTTTTAACTTTGTGGTAAAGAACAGTATATCTCCCTTGTCCGTGTTCACTTGTCAGGAAAGTGGACCGCCAATGAAGATGAATGCTTCGACAGCACTGAGAGTGTCTTTGACAGTAATGCCCAGCTTCATGAAGGGCTTTCGAGCAGGATGGTACATAACATCAGGATTTAGCAGGACTCTAAGGGTGAATTGCTTATCGTTATTGCCCATTGTGGAAATGAGTCTCTCAGTGAAGCTTGGCACATTTAGGTTCATTCAGAGAAACCATTCAAGAGTGAAACTGTGCAGCAGACTGAAGAATAAGACTCTTTAGAGGGAAATGTCACCTGAAATGTGGGTGAAATCTTCTTTATAGAAAGAATAGGAAAGACAATTGAAAGAGAAAGATACACAAAGGGTTTGTTTGAAAACTGACTGTGTTGTCAGTGCTCCAAAGACCTAGAGGCCGGGGTCATGCATCACTAGATAAGAAGGTCATGTGTAGTTGGATTTAACCCTGAAGTGAAATGGACCAGATGGACTGCCCCAAAATTCCACTTTCTTGTATATCAATTAGCTGGCATTAACACCTGTCCCTAAAGATAAATCAGAGTTTTAACAGAGCTTCTGTCCTCACTGATTGGATCCAGACCTCTGCTAAACAAAATAGTGCAGCTAACAAATTTCAACAGATTTCTTCTTAATCACAGTCTATATACAATGTCACACATCCCATTTCCTAGAGCCAAATTGGCATCTTCATATTGCCTGTTTCATCCAGTCAAAAGCCCATAGATATTTCTTTTACAATAATACAAAACAGAACAACATTGCAAATCCTTATACAGTATTTGAGAAGCTGGAATCAATGGCCGTTTAGCAGTTTTGCTTGCTTTATTTTCAGTATTAATGTTAAATGGTTAAACGGTAAATTTATTTTGACCCATCATAAGATCCTACAGTGTCAGGCTGTGCCCTCTTACAGGTGACACCATTTTCTAACCCTGACCTAACAACGCTCACGCTGTAGCAAAGAGGAGTAGTGCTGCTATACTTGCAGGCTGAAGTGGACAAAATACAGTAGAGTACAGTTAAGAAAGATCTGCATTTTATCAGGCTTATTTTAGCTGATACCATTCCATTAAAAATTCCTGGACTGGCCTTACAGCGATGAGGATCAGCTAGGGACATCCCTACTATTTGTGTTAGCAAAGGCCTCTCTTTCCCAATCTTTAAAGGAGAAGCCTAAATTACTTAAATGATTAATCAGTTATCAAAATGTTTGGAATTGCTGTTCTGTCAGTCAACTAAAGAATTAATTGACTAATTGCTTTAAAGTGTTAAAGATTACAGCAGGATCTTTACTTATGAATATAAATCAACATTTTGCACCTTCGGAAATCCATCACAGATGTTGGTTTGCTGGACTTTGTAGCAAACCTTAAATACAAGACGTGCTGGTTCTTGTACCACGATCTCGGTCAGTCATTTTGAGAATGAAAAACAAAAGCGTCTTTTTTTGTTGGTTTGTGGAATTTGGATGTCAGAATTCTTGTGCATACATCATCTATAAACAACCGGATCTGCAGCAGATCTACGACATTTTTATTGAGCTCACAAATTCTATTTACAGCAATAATATGTACAGGTTTGCATGTTATTGATCAGGGAATGTGACAGAATGGCTGCAAAATGGTCGTCAAGAGGATCCAGTAACCATGGAAGGTCACCAGGTGGAAGAAAATGACCCAGCAGGGCTGCAGCCTGTAATCATCCTTATTAATTCTGTGTGAGCTGTTACCAGAGAAAACACATCTGTCCAGAGTGACTTATTGATTTCATAAGAGTGTTAGTAAAGCCAGCGGTGAAGCTCAACAGCAACAAGCTACAAGTCCCATGACCAAGACGAGCTGTTGTCTAGAAGAAAAGGACCTGAGCAGAAGCGTGAAACCTTTCAACGATTCTCAATCCCCTAATGCTCCAAGGAAATCCAATTTCACATGGCCGTAATTGAAATTTATTTTGTCACCACAATGGCGAGTCGACATCATTTATTGAGGTCTGTCTTTCCTGTGCCTGGGGATATGTCTCACACTTCCACGGTGTTGAAGCTGTAACTTGTGTTAATAAATTGATAATTTAAAAAAAAAAGTCTTCTTTCTTAACGTCAAAATTGGGGATGAATTATTTAGATTGCAACAGATATTTTAGACCCTAAGAAATCTACAGCCATGATAGATTCATTTGGGTTTGCAGTGTTGTGAATTTTAACCAGCAATCTATTCATTAAACACTTAAATTTTTGACATCTTATTTTACAGTTCAAATTTGTTAGGTCTATATATTGTTACATATAGCAAAATCAAAGCCCAGTATAATACAACCATCACAGTTCATCTTGATAAATCAACATTAACATTTCTACTGCTGCCTTACTCTCTACGGATCCCGGAGTGTGATGTAGAGGCAGCCATAGAATCGCCCTTCATACCTCTCAGCCATGCTAGGAATGCACAGCATGAAGAGGTCCATTACCTCTAACACCATCCCTTCCCCTCCTCCCCTCCCTCTACACACAGCTCAGAAACACAACAGCAGAAATAACATGGAAAGCCTCGCTATAACCAAACCCAGACTCCCAGAGCTTTGGCAGAATTATACCGCAGATTAAAAAGTGAATGAATCATATTCCGAGCTCACAGCGGTTAAGCAAAAGCGATCAATCAAATTAGGGGTGAGACACTTAGCAGAGGGGTTATTACATATTCTAATATGGCCATTTCCAGTCAGTAATTGGATGACTTCGTTAGCAAGCATAGCATGATGGAAAAGACTTAGGCAATCTTAGTCATGTGTATGGATGTGTGTTGTGTGTATCATCCAGCTTATTAAAAATTGTTTTGACCCTGTTAACCTCAAGACAGCTTTTGCAAAGTAAGATTTAAATTTCTGATTTTGTTTTCATCTTCACCCTTTAATTAGCGTTGTTTTTTTTTTTTAGGGTTTGATGACAGCGTTGGCTCAAAATTCTCTTTTTGCTCAGAGTAATTGAGAGTTACTGCTCCTGTGTGTATCTGGTGAAACATTGGAAAGGCATGTGGGTACTTGACAGGTGGGCTCATAATGTCTGGCCCCTCGGGAGAAAGAGAGACATGTGAAGTTGTTGCTGTAATTGCTAATGCAGTGAGGTGGCCTTCCCTTTTGTCTGCATGGGTCCGTCAGAGAGGGAGGGGGGGGGGCTTCCCTTCTTTGTCTGTGCTGATAACTCAATAGGGAAGTCATTGTGCTTTGTTTTCCACTGCCTTATTCTACATGTGAGGTGTGGGGTATTCAGAAGTGGATGTTCCTTTTATCCAGCAGGCCTAATCTTGAATTTAGTGTCAATATTTCTGCTACAAATTTTGTGTCTTCCGCTTCTTTGCAAAAGGAACAACAGAATCTGTATGATTTTTCTCATGCATCAGTGTGTGAATAGTTTCATTGTGAATAACAATGGCACCATTCTGCATGTGTTTGAGTGTCAGATTGTTGTTTGTGTGTATGATTTATGTTTGTGTGTGTGTGTGTGTGTGTATGTGTGTGTGTATGTGTGTGTGTGTGTGTGTGTGTGTGTGTGTGTGTGTATGTGCGCAGTGCTTCGGTTGTAACATCTGGCGCTGGTGTGATTGGTGTGGTGAGCCCTCAGGCCTTTTCATAGGTGATAGATGACACCTATCACAACCTGTCAGCAGGGACCCAGCCAGCCAACTAGCCAACCAACCAGCAGCCTGCCCTCCTTCATCTTCACCCCCAGTTTTTACTGCAGAGAGAGATGGAGAGATGGCGGGAGCAAAGAGAGTGACTCATTGCCTTTTATGAATATAAAGAGGAATGCAGCGGTGCGCTACTTTTAAGCATTAAGACTCTGACGTTATATAAAAATATGCCTTGTTTGCAAAATTACATGTTTGAACTAACGAAAAAAAGTAGCATTGGAGCAGGAAATGCCAAAAAACAATGTTTCAGCTGTCTAGACAGTGGTCAGTTTTCAGCAGAGGACGCAGCAATTTACATGCTCTCTGAAGCTGATACATGTAAATCAACATCACAGTGAATGTGAATGAGGAATCCAGATAAAGAACATTCTTCCTTCTCCAGATATGTCATTTCATTGGTGTCCAGGAACAGACTGTGTTGTACCACAGTCAGAAACCTGCCAACCAGCTTCTCTCCTGATTCTGTAGGCCGAGACAACAATTAAAATCCATCTGTTGCACTATTTTCTTTGCTTATATCTTTCTCATTTTCTCTTTTCATCCTTCATTTCCTCAGCTTACCATTATCAGAGGCGCTAGTACTGCAGGCCAAGAATAGGGCCACCTTGTTTCATGAACTGCAGTTGTGACTGGTTAGCTTGAGCTGCTTGTGTTTTCTATCTCAAGTTTCCAATGCTGATGGAGGTTTGTAAACTGCAAACCTTCTGCTCACTGGTGATCGCAGCTCTCCATCACAGTGACTGAAAGAATGTAAACACCATTACTTCATCTGTTAACGATGGCACAGCAATAGTCTCCTATTTGGTAGTGAGACAAGCAAAGCTTCCCATCAGCACCTCATATCAGAAAGTGAATTAAAGAAAGTAAACACAATCACTTTGGGGTATGTAATTAAAACACAGCATGGCCTGACAGTGTATGACATATTCATCTAGTGTTTCAACAAGTCCAATCCAATCCAACACTGAACTATAAATCAAATCTGACACTGAAGGCTCCTACTGTATGGTGGGACCACCAGACACTGTGATGTAGTATAATACCACCTTGAACTACAGTTTATTGTTTTGGCCTGTCAGCCAACTAGAGCTGCAATGGTAAGTTGATTAATCAATCAACAGAAGATTAACTGGCAACTATTTTGGCAATTGATTAATCATTTGAGTCATTTTTCAAGCAAAAATGCTAAACAATTGATGGTTTTAGGATTTCAAGCGTGAGAATTTGCTGCATTTCCTTGTCTTACATTATACCAAATTGAATCTGTTGGGTTGTGGAGTGTTGGTTGGACAAAAAAAGACATTTGATGACATCACCTCCGACTATAGGGAACTGTGATCCGGGTTTTTCACTGTTCTCAGGTGTTTTATGGAGCAAACAATCAAGAAAATAATGGGCACATTAGTTGATAATGAGAAATATTTTTTAGTTGCAGCCCTACAACCAGCTGTTCCTTTATATGTACTGTATGTCGCTACTTGTTATTGTAATGCTGGGTACTATTTCACAGTTGGTGTATTACAGCTTCCTCAACACAACTTTTACTCTGACAACAAGCTCTGACAGAGATGGTGCTACGCCAGGCTAAGCAATTACTAACAGGTACAGGTCAGATGTACAGTGTTATGTAGCTCCCATCAAAAACATTTTAAAGTATGCAATATATATAGTATACTATATATATATAGTTATGTCAACCATCACTGTAAACATCAGTAAATTAATTGAATCAAGAAAATAAAGTGCTTAATAAACTTAATTAAATCCTGGTAAAAGAAATAAATGTATTGTATATGTGGAGGATTTCTGTGAGGGCAGCCAATCATTTACAAGTGATTGACAGATGGACAGTCTAGGTTATGTTGAAAAGCCTTCACTCTGTCATATATATATATATATATATATATATATATATATATATATATATATATATCAATGCACACTAGAGTGCTTTTAATATCTTATTAAAGCTACACATGCACTCAAGGAGATACACAGAACACGGTAAAGAACATCCCCACACACACATGTTCATGGATTAACTAGGGAGCCTTGGATGAGGTTTGACAAAGTGCCGGCTCAGGGCCACAGTGGCTTTCCTTGTGCCTGATAATAATTGATGGATGACTCTGGTGCAGGACACTGACAGGCTGGTTGCCTGGCCTTTACCCTCTGCAAGCTCAACCCTTACATGTGTGAAATAGCCAATTACTCCAACGCCTATTGAAAGTAATAGGCTGATGAGCAAATGGCTACTGTGGGACGTTGTGGAACCTTGTAGAGGGAGGAAGAATAAGATAAAGTTCTATCAGGAACAGCTGCCACCGCCCCAGCTGGGCCTGCCGGATATTGTTCAAGCTGCAGAGAAAGGGGTCAGTTGCGTATTTTCTCCCTCTAACCACAGTATCCCCATCCTGTATTGACTTAAAGTTTATGATCCATGATACACTCATGTTATACAGGAGCTAATTTACAGAAATAAATCCACCTTTTAGAGGTTGTTAAATGGATAATGGAAACAGCAGCAGGCATACATTCTCAGGGAAGCATTAAACACAATTTTTGCTGGGGAATGGAAAGTCATATGCTGCATGGCGAGCTAACGCTAGCCAGCCATAGGATATTGACAGAACAATCCATCTTTATAAAAGACGGTGAACAATTCCAATCTATTTTCTGGAATCACATTATCAGAGGCAATATATGACTGCATCTAAATATATACAGGAGATGTACAGTATATATGAAGAGAGGCAGGGTGTTCGTCTACAGTAAAGCATCCCAGATAGAAAGGAGAGCAGTTTCTCTTCATAATTGGACAGGTTATTTTTACACGATGCTGACGTCTTGGGCTGCTTGCTGACATGTTTAGCCATATTTCTCTCAAATATTCTCTCTAATTCTCTTTCAGTGTCTCTACACCACCTCCATCTCCACTCCTCATGTGCACTCTGCCCTCCCACCATTCATCCTCACACTCTCCCTTTGGTTCACTTTTACTCTCTCCATCCTCAGTTTATCCTCATCTATTGTTTTTCCTCTGCAACATTTTCAGCCTCCCACTATTCAAACAAAGCTTAATTGACTGATGTTTTGGAGCATCTTACTTAGAAAAGAGACACTGATTGGACACGGCTTGTTCTTCATGTAACCAAAGCCACTCACTTTGTACTAATTCAATTCTAGCTGGACTCCCACCCTAATCTATTGGTGCTTCAATTGGAGGCACAAGAAAATTGAATCCGGACATGGGTATAATGCAACTTTTTTTTTAGATTTCTTACTTACTTGTCTTTCAATTATCAAGCACACTCATTACTGTGGATATCTCAGCATGACCAAATTTCAGTTGTTTTTCTTCGTCTCATTATCTCCTGGGTCTTGATAAGGCAGACTCAGATGTGCTTTCAACAAAATAGGCTTTTTAACTTCATTTCTAATGTGCACCAACTCCTGGAGGCATTTCAAGTCTAATCCAATCATGCCAGTATGAGCTCTGTTACCTCCACTTAAGAGTTCAAAGACAGACCGGCCTGCCCTTGGCGTATGTCTGACACATGGGTGTATCTGGCCCTCCCCTGCCGCATGCCAGCCAATGGTGATGGATCACCTGTAATACATCACTGAGCTGGAGCTGGGTGGGTGGGCGGTGGACCTTATTGTCAAGCCCTTATCAAGTATTGGGCTCTCCATAAGTAAAATGGAGTTTTAAAGAAGTGACCTCCTCACTGATGCATATACCTAAGACTACTGCACATGGTGGTAAGGCAGGTATCTCAACAACTATTGGATGAAATGCTGTGAAATTTGGTTCAGATATCCATGGTGCCCGGAGGATAAATCCTAATGACTTTGGTGATCCCTTGAGTTTTTGCTCTAGTGCCACCATCAGTCAAAGTTTTCACTAATCCAGTGAAATGTCTTTACATCTACTAGATTAATTGGCACAACATTTTGTAGAGACATTCATTTGGTTTCCCAGAGGATGACGCCTGGTGACTTTGGTGACTTTTTTTCAAGTGCCACCATGAGGTTTACATTTGTAGTTTTAGGTTAAATGTCTATGGATTACTGTGAAATTTGGTACAGACATTAATGTTACCATCAGGATGATTTGTAATAACTTTGGTGATCCCTGACTTTTCATCTATTGCCATCATCTGGTTAAAATTTCAATTTGTCCAACACTTTAGTTTATGACTCAATACCTGCAAAACTACAGTTATAACATTCCCATCAGCCTTAGATGTACTTTGCATTGGCAGCATGTTGTCTTAACACACTAAACTATGATTGTGAACTTGATTAACATCAGTATGTTAATATTGTCACTGTGAGCATGCCGGCATTAGCATTTAGCTCAAAGCACAGCTGTTATATGTTTGACTGGATTCATTTCAGAATAACCAGTTCAAACTTATGGGCCAGGGCTGAGTGGTTGGTTTGATTAATGCACAGATGTAATCAGTTGTTGTAGCTGTTCTCGGTTTAATTATATGGAATTCAGACTATTCATTTATTCACAAGAGTTCACAATGTAATTATATAGATTCAGAGTATTATTCAACCGTGCTTTGTGGTATCAAAACTAATATCTGTAGTCTGATGTCGAGTAAACCACCATGATAGAGTGCATTAGCTGAAACACAATTTCACTGTATATTTTGGTGGCTTGTATGCCTTCTGGCGGCGTTTGGCTGTGCCGCATATCTATTACTGATGGAGTGATTGACACAGGCAATGGGCCCTGGGATTGGAGATGGCTGTGCAGAGTATTGGTGTGAGGCAGAGTTGTGTTCCCTTCATTAGACAGGCCAGGGAATGCCCTGTTGACCCCACACTGACCCCACCAACACAATTACGAACCACAGGCCTGGCGCCGGTTATTGATGCCCATCACTGACATGAGCAGCTGCACAGGGTTATGGTCTCACTCACTAATGTGAGCCACAGCGTGTCAGACTCACTGAACTGTGGAAACGCACATTAAAAAGAAAAACAAGAGTGTACATTCTGGGTGACTCATTGATTTGAATTTTGTTACTGTAGAGTTTTGGGAAAGTGCTTGTAGGGCTGCAAATAATGTTTTTAATAACAATGAATCTGTTAATTTTGTGCTTGATCAAGATTTTAAGGTATAAAATGTTACATGTAGAAGACTGTGAAAAATGTAGAGGCTGACATTTATCCCAGACAGTAATCTTTACTGTAAATGAAATTATTATTAGTAAGTAAACCTATAAACTATAATGATGTTGATGAAATAAGTCTCAAATTTATAAAAATGCAGCCTAAAGCTTCTTTGTATCAATGGATCAATCTCAAAATCAAAATATGTCTTTGGCATTTCATCCCAGAGCCCAAGGAGCCGAAAGATATTTCATTTGCAATCATATAAATATAATAAAACAAAGCAACCAATTTTCTGTCAACTAATTATGTAACTGTTGCATGAACTTATACGCTGTATAAATAAAAAGTAAAGGTGCCTTTTGGAAAATATACCAGATGATATTGCACCATGATTTAAACCAACACCTCTGATATGGCAGAGGATTCTCTAAAACAAGAAAAAAAGGGCAATTTATTGGATCTCACATCTCTAATATCAGCCTCTCTGTGTCTTTCCACCAGCTATAAATGTATGTGTGTTGGTGCACTGCTCAGCTGTATCTTGTTGTTGTGTTTGTGATGTAATATCCTGGGCAGCGAATGTGGTGTAAGGGGAAAAAAAAACCCTGCTGCTTTTGGTTATCTTCTCATTTTTCCCTCAGCAAGTTGGCAATAAGCCAACATTCAGCCTATCGATTTTCTCCACCTCCTCTTGTAAAATGAAACCTGAAATCGTTTCCCCCCTCCTTCCTCTCTCACTTTGCAGGTTGTAGCTCTCGACAAACTTTGCAGCCTGTGATTTATATAATGCTTCTCTTTCTGAGCCTGGGAAAAACAGAAGGTCTATTTTCGCCACAGTCTTGTTTTTATATTGTTGTATCTTTGGCCTGGTGCCATTATACCTGCGTGTTGGCAGTACCTCTGCATATCTTATGGCCCTTGATTCCAAATTGACCTGAGGAATCCCTATTTTCTGCCTCTCAGGGGTAATGGTGGGGAGGCCCTGTTAACGAGCCTTTGTCCCTGCTCACTGATGGAGGGCGTACAGCTCTGGGAAAGTGGCCTGTGTGATTAGTAAATTGTGGTTAATTAGATAGATGGAAGGGTCAACGGCAGTGATAAAGTCAAGGGAACCACTGAATAATGGGGGTGTCAGCTGATGCTAATAAAGGGAGAGTGCTCAGAATAACATGAAGTCTGTAGTAGCCTTTAATAGATAGTCATTAAGAGCTATTAAAAATAACCAGACAAAGGCAAAACTGTGCTTAGCTGTCAGTTAGTCCCCAGAACCACTCCAGCCTGTGTGGTAAATGTTGAGAAGTGTTAACTCTTCAGCGCCAATAAGAGGAGTCAATGAGGTGGACAACTAGATCTAATACAAGTGTGATCTGCTGGAAATGTTAATGTGAATGATCTTCTGAATACAACTCAAGTTGGCTCGATTGTTCATGTTTTCATGGTCGGAGCATCGGCCTAATCCATCCAATCAAAAAGAAATTGGTAGGAAGTTATGTGGGAAGACAGAAGGCTGATGATATGGGTGGAGGAGAAGGAGAAGATGAATCACAAATATGATCCAAAGTGAAGAGATTAGATCCATATCAGGAAGAGCATGCAGCAGATCTATCGCCACTATCACACATCCACCTCTTATCTGACTTTGATTTATGTTCTAGCAGCATACAGTCACGTGGGGGTCGGGCGGGGGAGATTTGGCACTTGTATATCTCCTAACAATGGACTGCAGTGCAAGCAATTACATCTGACTTATTCTAGACAACTCAAGGAGACTCCTGGTGCGGCGTGTGGTGTGTCCTGCTGTTTGAGGGGTTTGCCCTCAGCCTGGCTTGGCTTGTTGCAGGTGTGTGTTCTGGCTCACTGTGTTGGCTATGGCTGACCTCCCTGCACTAAGACCGGGCAATTAGTCCACAAAATGGCTGACTGTAAATCTCTTGCAGGAAGGGTTTGGCAGGGCCACCCCGAGGTGAGCACCACAACGAGGAATTAAACACACAGTATTAGCTAACAGCAGTTTTATGATGTGAGGAGCTGAACAGGGTGAGGCAAGGGGCAAGGATGCCCCTATAGAGAATCATCGAGGGAGCTGTATAATGTACTGCTGTTGTGCTTTTTGAGATCAACATCCCTCTGTTATAGGAAATGTACCATATAATGAGGTTTATTATAAAAGACTCAGCACAGAACTGGATGGGATTTGCTGACCCAAGGCAAGTTAACACAACATGAACTCTTTACAGTAAATGTGAAAAATACTGTGAGGGAAAACAATTAGTGTCAGCGTTGCTAGAACACTGAACTCATTCACAAAGTTTTGTTTATTTGCTGTCTTCCCATCCATCTTACATATACTCACAAAAACAGGATAATGCTGGTTATGGTATTGGCCCAAATATAAGATTTATATTAACTATTTAAATACATCCCCCTCGTATACAACATTGTTAGAGCTGCAACAATTAGTTGATTAATCGATTAGTCGATCGACAGAAGATTAATTGGCAACTATTTGTGAATAATCATTTTAGTATTTTTTCAAGAAAAAATGCCAAACATTTCCTGATTCCAGCTTCTCAAATGTTTGTTTATTCAATGTGTTTCTTTGTCATACATGATAATAAACTGAATATCTTCTATTTATATCTATCTGAGTTTTGGACTGTTGGTCAGAGAAAAGAAAGCACAGGAAGACATCACTAACAACAGGCTTTTTTTTTGTTGCTATTTTTATTGACAAAACAATTTATCATGCAGTTGAATAAATAATTGGCAGATCAATTGATAATGAAAATAATTGTTAGTCGCAGCCCTAGAATTTTTATGCGATTATGGCTTCGTTCAAATAATTGGGATGGCATAAGTTTCAAATCCTTCACAAAAAAAACAGCTCTGAATGTATTTTCACATTTAAATAAAATAAATCAATAAAAAACAAATCAACAAATCAATAAAAACAAAATAACCAGCAAAAATAAAAACAGTGTTTCTATTTCATCATCTGAAAGAGAATCAGCTCTACCCAGTGGACTCTTTCACCTGAATAACAACTCTGTTTACACAGCGGGCTTGCTCCATTCCTGACTGGCACACTGCTTTATGCTGTATGGCAGTGTTTAGAGTAGTGACTTTGTCCTGCTCTGTAGTAGAGTACATAAGGCCTTGTAAATCCTTTTCTAGAATAAAATATTTTTATGTACTTCCAATTATGCATAAATCTCACTTGTGCAGCTTATACAAGTTTCGAGTGCAACTTGTTATTGGACTTTCTGGCCTCATTCTGTTTTCTAGTCACATATTCACTCTGCTGTCAATCTTTTGGAAGTGGTCCGAAAGATTTTCTCTGACTGTTGTTTTTCAGGCAGTCTTTTTGGGCTCACCGCCTTCTAACATGACATTCTGTGACGCTATATTTCTTGGCTGCTTGACAGATGAATTTCTGTCTTTCTCTGGAGAAAGATGTCAGGAGAACCTTAACACTTATATATTTCTTCTGCGGCAGCAAAATTCATAACATGAGCCAGCAAAAAACTGGCTAAACTGGACTTGCTGGGCAATTTTTTTGGCTGACCAACTTTTGCAGACACACTGTAGTTGGACAGATAGGAACCTAGTAGCCTAGCAACATCAATGCTACAAATAAGCCATAATACAACCCTCTTAAAGTTAGAGGCTCACTCACAGCACCAGAGCTAGTGCTCACTTAATTTATATAATTCTCTGTAGCATTGGACATTCAGGACTAAATAGGTAACAAAAAATGGGGAAAAACATATTTAGATATTATTCATCAAGAGTTTAACAGTCAAACACTCAGCTAATCTGCTTCATCTGGACTATGTGGGTGTAGTTGTATCAGATTTTGGTTGACAGGGGCCTGTCAACATCAGTAAACAATCTACCAACTGTCATCACATTGGATTCAAATGGTGTCAATCAAATGTCAAGTAAACTAAAGTACGCAACATTACCTTTTCCCAGTTGTAGCTCATCCACTTAAAACCAGTCAGAAAAGCTCAGACAAAAACACAAATACTGAAATCTCTCATATTAAATAAACACAATTGTTCTATCTTTGGTAAAAACGTGTGCCCATGTGGGACTCCATCACTTAGAGTAAGAAGCTGATTGAGGAAACCACTTTTCAGAGCCTTTTTAAAGAGAACATCTGCTAGTTGGAAATAGTCCTTGAATAAAATACAACCCATTGTTTTTCAAATGTAATTAACCATAAAAATTGATCGTCTTATATTCGACCCAATATGGTAGTTCACAATATACAAACAAACTAGGATCTGAAATTCAAATGAGGTACCAGTGATCAATATGCTGCATATACAGAGCGATATTACAATAATTTAATGGGCATGTGTAGGAACAATACATTTCCACAGGAACACTTCCATGCATTACTGTGATTTGGTAGCATACGATCCCTCTCTCCTGCCTTGTCAAGAGGTGACATGAAAAATGCTTCACGTCCCCTGAAAGAAGAATTGGAGCCCTCCCAGCATGTCTCTTGGTGGGCAAAATTTAGATGGTAGTGGTTTCCTTGGACCAGAGAGTTTGCTGTGAGCTTACTAAAGGGGGTAGAGAGCTCTCTGACAGATAGTTTTGCCTCTTCCCTCATAACCACTGGCTGATTTGTGAATATTGTTCCCCTTTGGTTTAATCTGCTGTGTGCTGTGAGGCGAAAACTATTCCCAGAAGGCTGCCGGAGGGGGCTGTTAATTTATCTCTTGTGTATTAACAGTGTCTTGGCAGGGGAACGCACGCTGACCTTCTCTTCACCAAAGTAAACAGGGGAAACGTTGACCTGTGTTGACCCAAAACCTTGAGATGGACTCCATTAAACGATGAGCCCAGCGATCTGGGGGCATGTTTGAGGGTTTTTTTATGAGTCACCCTCCCACGTTCCCCAGCCCTGATAGACATTTATCCAATGATACACAGTCAGTTATCCCCTTGTGTGTCGCTGTAGGCCTACACTGATGGGGTCACCCTTGTAGATTCAATACAGCAATATCTGATCAACAATAAGCTCAGCTCAGATTTCTTGGGGGTGTGCCGCTGGACAAAAGACATCTGTAAGTGGGTGTGAAGTCTTGTGATGCGTCAGTTCAGGGTCACAGCAGATTTGTTGTCCCACATGAGAGGTGAGGATGCCCTGCAGCTACTGGAGGTCCATCAAGCATAACAACAGACAAATCAATAAAACACCTCGTTTTAGATGTATAATCTCATTAGGTGTCCACTACTAAGAAATACAGCCTTATATGATTATGCTGTAGTTTTTATCCACAGTTTAGATTTAGAGCTCTGATTTTATTGCTTGTTGACCATGGTTTGTCTGTCCTGATCAATGCTTTTGTGTCCGTGAAATGTTTTGATGCTTCAGCTGCTGTGCCAAATGAGTAACTGCAAACATTTTCGTGGATCTCAAATGGTTTACTCTCTTCTGACATAAAACTTTCTTGTAGTGGCCCACAGTTGAAAAGTCCAGCTTTGTCATACAGAGTTCTCACAACAGTGCAGTTGAATACTGAAAAGCTCTTGGCCACTGGTGTGTGTGTGTGTCTGTGTATGTGTGTGTGTGGCCTGGGGGGTTACCTGGCTTTGCCTCCAGCAGAAAGGGCCCCGTTTAAGATGAATTTCTGCAGAACAGTTCTTTGTCTTAAGCTCTGTCAAACAGCTGGGGTTGCCATGGAGACACAGCAAGGTTCAGAAAACCCATTGTCGAGAAATGCCCGTGGACCCTAACACTTTATCATCTGACATCCAATAATTTGGTGTTGATTATAACTGGAAAATCAATCCTTTAGGATATAGGGCGCTGGAGAGACACACAGCGACACTGAGGATTCAGTGGTGTTTGTTTGTTTGTGTGTTCAAAAGTGCAACTCCACAGGGATATTATAATTTTTAACATCCAGGTTCAGGTCCAATTGAGGATACTCAATGTCAAAGAACAGTTTTAAATTAAAGAAAAAAATCTATTATAGTGGTTTTCACGGTGTATAAATGTGAGAAGTAACTGTGACAGGTCTCAATTTGATATTCTGATTGTGAATCTTATAACTGTGTGAAATATTTACCTCATTTCATATACTTTGATCAAGATCCAATCTCTCTAGACTTAGATTTACAGACTCTTTGTTTTGTCAGAGATAACGGAGCAGGAAACAATACAGTGTTTGCAATCAGACATTTCAATGGTTTGTGAAATTGTTGTTTGCTTGTCTTTTGTGGACACACTCTTAAAAAAATGCAAATGCATGTTGTTATCAAATTGTCATTTTCCTCAAACAAAGACAAACCACAATGACTTGTTCAAAGCACAAAAGAATGGAAGTGCATGTGCGTGTCTTTCGTGTGGTCATTGTTAGAATATAGGGTCAGTCTAGCACACCTATCTATTTTTCAATTAATCTATTAATTGTTCAATCTGTAAAAATTGTGAAAATGCCATTTTAGAGCCTGCCACGTAGCTTTTGGTGGGCCTAGGTGGGCCTAACCCTAACCCACCCACTTGTGCCCACACAATCAGAAGGCTTCCTTTTTGCTGGATCATCCAGTGAATAGCAGTCAATGAATACCGTTTCAATTATCTGACTATGCAACCAATAAAAATAAAGCAATTCCTGTTTCTTGCTTCTTGTTTACCATATGATGATTTTGATAGGTCAGAATTTTTGAGTGGCAGTGCGTTTCGCAAAATGCCAGATTGTGAGCAGCTCCTCCTGTTTCAGTGTACAGGCCACATATCGCACAGAGGAACAGAAGCGTACTTTCCGCTAGCTAGCTGCTTTTAATGTAGGTTAAGATAAAAACCATGGTGAAACAAAGCAGTCACAAAAAAGACATTGTGAGGAGCAAGAGGAGGAGAATTGAGCTCATTCTCAGCAAGTTCATTCTCAACCCAGACACCTACTCCTGTGCCAGTTTCTTCTCAACAAGTGCCAAGTAATAACAACATGTACATGGCTGCTAATTCAACCCTTTCCCTGTCAGCAGCAGCAGCAACAAGCTGTACTGTTGAAAGACTCTTTTCAACTGTCAGTCAGATAAAAAACTGGCATTAGGGCTTCAGTGATGACATACAGACTGAACTCTTTGTCCGTGCTCTCCTTTGAAAGAAAACTGACTGAAGCGTTGGAGTATAATGAAATAATTTCAATGTTAACATCAAGCCCAGTTGTCTCCCGCTGTATTCATCGAAAGTAAGCTAATGTACAGTTTTGGACTGCAGTTGCCTGTTGCCTAATTCAATATTATTGTTTATTGGGTATAGTTTTTGTTTGGGTGTACAGTTGGTTTTTATGCTGACGTTGCTGTGCTCGCCATCTGTGTATGTATGTGTGTGTGTGTGTATGTGGATATGACTGAAGTCACTTTCAGGGACATGCACCAATATGTGTGTGTGTGTGTATGTGTGCATGCATGCATATGTGTGTGGTTTATGTGGCTGCCGTGCAAGGCTGTATTCAGGTTTTTAACGTTACTGAGCATGTTGGTGCTGGTGTGCTGGTGTATCCATACGCTGCGCTGTTGCATCTGTCAGCTGTGTGTGTGTGTGTGAATATATGGCTGCCGTGCCAGGCTATGTGATGCTGTTAATGTTCGTCTTGGTGCGTGTAACATTACCTCTGATGATGTATAAGGCTTGCATGATTAAACTGTGGTGCATTCAGGCAAGTATAGTTGTAATAGCCTATTTTGATTAACATATGCATTTCAGAACCTATTAAGTATGATCGTCTTGGACGGGCTAGGCCCACCTGGTTTTCTCTGTGCCCTCCCCCTACACTTTGATTTCTGCCAATGCCACTGTTTAGAGCTTGAAATTATGTCTTCAAATGGCTTGTTTTGTCTATCTAATAGTCCATATCCAAAAATATTCAAGTTACAAAGATGCAAAACAGAGAAAAACAGCAAATCTTCACACTTGAGTAGCTGGAACCAGAGAATGCTTTTTGTTTGTTTTTTTTGCTTGAATAATCATTTAAGCACTAGTTTGTTTTCTTGTTTTCACTCATTCCTTATATTCCTCTTTTTTTGCTAATAGTAACAAGTGCACACTCACATCATCCAGATGTGTTATGTGTGAGAAGAGCTTTTAAGATAACAGCAGATGTAATTAGACATGGTTTTATGAAGTGCCAAATGGATGCAAACACAGCAGACTCAATTGTGCTACAGGACATGAAGCTGTATTTTTAGGAGCCAACACTGAAACATTACCCGTCAGACACTATCTGATCCAGTCCCCTAAATTGGAGTGCCAACATACCAGCATGCGGCACAGCATGTTAAATCACATACATCTCCCTCTCCCTCTCTTTCCTTTTGGTGGTCGTCTGCTCTTGTTTTCTTATCAGGAGGACAGAAAATAAGATTCCTGCCCCCTGGGTATCATCATAATTCCAGACTAATCTGTGCAGTGAAAAACAAGCATGTGATCCATCTGCAGGTCTGTTATTACCACCGGATATATAGCCGTTCTCATTCTGGAGCATTGCAGTTTAGGTGAAGGTTTTAAGCTGATCCTCAGGCACACTGATGACTTTCTCCCAACCTGCACAACAAGGAATAGAAGCCACAAAAAACACAGCATGTAGGAAATGGAGGTGTGTTTGTGCACCAAGCCAGCTGAAGCGGTTGGAGGAGCACAATGAACAAACCCGTCACAACACAAATTATAGAGTACATGAAGGGTGCCAGTGGAGGCCCGCTGCTGCATCGATGTAGAGCAAACACAAATTACTGTTCTGCTGCCAATGTCTGACTATATTGAGATTTACTTTGTTTATTTTTCAACTTTTCTGAATTACGTTTGCCTCCCTGCTTTTCAGCAATTGAGGAAATTATATCAGTTGATTTTAGTAAACCTTAATACCAAAGTCGTATTACTAATGCACCACAAATTGTGCTATTACTTTAAAACCACAGATTGAAAATAACATGTACAATAAAACAGTTCAGCAGAAATGTATTAGTTTCCTTTTTTAATCTTTTCTGGCAGCATGTTATTTTATGATTCAGTCGTGTTGCCAGGAGCTCACGAAACACACAATTGCAAATGATTTTCTTTCATTTCGATTGTAACTATCATAATGTGGCTGGTATCCAGCTGTAGACCTACTATGTTAAGTTAGACATGCAGGAGTCATTGTCAGTGATCTGCAGATTGAAACCATGCAATCAACACACCTAATGTCAGTGACTTGAATACATGTTAAAGCTGCATTTATTGGTTTTTTTTTGGCTACAAGGAGGCAATTAAACAAGCTAAAAACACATCTGAGATAAAAATCACCTCATGAAGTAAAATAGTTGCTTGTTTACACATCCGGCAGACATAGAGCAACGTTAACATTCATTTGGAGTTGTGCATCTGGCCACCTGATAAATGCAAGTCCAATACTCTTTTCCTTTTAGCTCCGTTTTGGTCTCCACCAACTCCTGAGAAAAATATGTAGCTCTTTAGCCGCTAAACCCTCCACTACATTCACCAGCTAGTTGCTAACTTTGTTTGTCTGCCATTTGATGCTGGACAAGTAAGGTACAGTAGGTTTGTGGGCTAGAAAACCAAAATGAGACACTCAGTAGAGATTTAGAAATTTCTGATAATTCTCTGTGGCTTAACATTATGAGCAGCGCCTTTTACATTACACATAATCATTTTATCCTTTGTTAATATACAAACATTGATTAGTGAAGCTTAAGGTTGCACAATTGCATGCTTGAAAATGTTCTCTCCACATTTGGTACAATATCCCAATGTTATATTATCAGGAATTGGAAAAGCAAAATGGTCAAACAGCTGCTGAATGTGCTTTATGTGACTTTGTCTCAATATGACATTGAGAAAAAGAACATGAGGTCACTGGTATTGTGTCCCTGAAATGAGATGACCTGTCTGTGACATTGCCTCAAAAGGCCTCACGTATGGACACAATGAGAGATTGCAGGTTTTTTCTGTTTATGCTAGAATCAGCATAAGACTTAGATGGAGCAGAATAGATGGAGCAGAACAGGTTGGTATGGAGCCTAACCCAGTTGCCCTCTGAGCTGATTGTCTCTATAGATTTGCTTTCTCTCTTCAGGAGCACAAAACTCTCATCCACAATCAAAGGTGTATTGACTGTATATTGACGAGTACTCAGCCAGCAGTGGGCAGAGTCTAAAATCAATGACATGCCTGTTGTACATGTTTGCTGTTTGTTGTGAGAATTGCCACCTTGAGCTTCCGTGACAATACGCAAAATTGATTAACCTTCTTTATTTGCTCTTGAACACACATGTTTTGAATATTAAAACATAAATGACTTGCATTATGTATTTCTGGTTGTCCAGTTATTGAAATTCATGGATACAGAAAATGTATTTTAAAGGCAAGAAGTCGAGCTAATAAATAATCAGGATGATGGAAGGCTTGTTGTTCACTGACTGCACCAACAGCAAGATGTAAAACACCTGCTGTGCTGTTTACTACACTCCTGCCCTCCTTCAACATGGAGACACAAGATTAGATTTCCCATCTTGGTAGGTGTATCTGATATTTAGAAACACCTAAGACATAAGAATTTATCTCTGTGTTATCTCACAAACCTTACATACAACTGCCCAGTGGAGGTTGATACAGCTTTGGTCTTGTTACTGTATGTCAGATAATAAAATAATAAAGGGTGGAGCCCTGTGCACAGAGGGCTTTTATCTGGTCACAAATATCATTAAACATCTCAGGCAACAGGAGCAGGACCTGTAATATGTCTGTTAGATCTACAGATATACGCGTACTTCTCAGCTAAGCTTTATTTATGCTCGAGCACTTTATGCATCTGAAAGGAATACTATTCATCACAGGTTGGCAGGAGGAACTTCAACAATCACCAAGGCTAAATATAAGGGAGCCAACATTTCCCCTTCTGTTTTCCTTCATTTCTCTTGAGCTGCAGGGAGGCTGCTGCAAGCTGCACCTGACAAACTGCAGTATAGTGCAGGATGTCCTGAGGGTGTCCTGCTACGCGGGTGGTGTCGGGGTCACGATGTCATGCGGTTGTGAGTGTTTCACAGCAGCAGTTAAGAGAGGCCACACACTCTGCAGCCTGGGGTTGAATGAATATGAAAACAGACAGGAACGTGGAAGCAGGAGCGTCTTGTCTTTCACTCACTGCTGCCTTCACTCCCTTCTTCTCCTGAAGCGTAAAGTGTCAGACTGAATGTTTCGTCTCTGAAAAGGTCACTACTCTTACATGTGTTAAATTGATGTAGCGTTTATTTACAATGTGATAGGCATTTCTGACATTTTGAAGAAATGGAGTAGGGCTGTTGAATATCCCAAAACAGTAAACAGCTGTAATGTGATGAAAACAGTATATTTAAGTAATACCATTACATATCACAATATTGTATAAGTAGTAGAGCTGTAATTAATCGATTAGTCGAATGACAGAAAATTAATCGCAAACTATTTTGATGAAAATGACAAAATTCTCTGATTCCAGCTTCTCAAATGTGAATATTTTATGGTTTCTTTGGACTTCTATGATAGCAAACTGAATATCTTTTGGTTGTGGGCTGTTTGTTGGGACAAAACCAGACATTTTAGGTTGCATCTTGGGCTTTGAGAAATAGTGAACGACATTTTTCACCATTTTCTGACATTTTATAGATCAAACAACTAATCAATTAATCAAGAAAATAATTAATAGATTAATCCATAATGAAAATAATTGTTAGTTGCAGCTCTAATATATAGTTACAGCTGAAAAAGGCAATGTTTTGACCCTAACGTCCTTGTTAGGCAACCACCAACCTGTTCGCCTGATAACCATCTGGTAGGGATCAAACATTGCCGTTTTTTCCAATACATTTTTCAGAGCTTAAATCCAATGTGTGAATACTCTCAATTTTTCTGTCACTGAACCTGCTATCCACCACTTGGCCTAAATATTGGGCAGGATATGCACACAACTATCTTTCTGTTAAGAAACCTGAAAAACTATGGCCCTTTACTAGATTGATGTAAATTCCATTACAACAGCAACAGTCCTGCTTATTGATTTGCAGCATTTCCCTTAATAACTTTATACCATCAGAGCTATTAAAGGTGCAGTGTGTAGAATTTAGTGGCATCTAGTGGAACGGACTTAGCAGAAATGGAATTTAATATTCAGTAGTGTGTGTGTTTTTGTTACCTTAGAATGAGCCCTTTATTTCGACATAGGTAGCGGGTACTCTTCCACGGAGGCCGCCATGTTGCACCGTCATGTTTCTACAGTAGCCCAGAACAGACAAAGCAAACACTGGCTCTAGAGAGGGCCTTTCATGTTTTCTGCGAGTTTTGTAGCCACTGTAGGTTCTCCTACATGCGTGGAAGGGGAGGGTGATGGGAAGTGTATTCGGTTGGTTGCAATCTGCAACCTCACAGCTAGATGCCACTAAATCTTACACACTGGTCCATTAAAGGCATAGCAAGTCAAAATTCTGTCACCTCACATTACGTGCAATATTTTCGTGTTTTTCAACCCTTATTTCAATCATGCGTATTTCACCTAGACGCAGACAAAATCTCAGATCTGATGCAGTAAGTGCAGGCAGCCCTCACTCTTGACTTGTATTTCATCCTGATCCCACAGACAGACATTTTCATTCTAGTCTTTTGCTTTTTTCCCCCCGACTTACCTAAATGTTTGGCACATGTCACCACCTTGGCATGTTCAAAGTCAAGTAGAGAAAAGCTGGAGCTTCCAGTCTGATGTGCGCTTTGTTTCATCTTCACGCAGGCAGGGGGCCATCAGCGTTCACCAGATTTCATGTAGGACGTCTGCGTCGTGAGGTGCGCATATGTCATGCTGCTTTGTGTTGCAGGGAAGGGAAAACTCGATGGAGACAGTGGGAGGTCTGGGTGCAGAGTCTCATTAGCATTTTGGTTAACATTTGCCACAAACATGATATTCATAAGAATGTCAAGCAAGATGCCAGTTCAGACTTTCTCAAATAATGTCAGCTAAACTTTGTTGAATTTTACGTTTACATGCCACTATAAATTCATAAGAAACAGCCAGGATTTTTTTGTTTTACTCATAAATAACGTCTAAATTAGTCATATCTCATTGCAGATTATTAGGGAGTTACATACGTCAATACAGCCGTGTTATTAGTTAAACATGCTAATCAGGGTGAAATAACCCAGTAATTCATAATTAATTGGTGTAATTTGCATTGTTAAAAAAAGCCATAGACATTTTGTATGGTCAGAAATATGAGTTTAAATTGCTTCTCAGGCTATGAATTAGATGGCGATTATGGTGATTGCTTGAAAAGCAACATTGCATGTGTTATCATGCAAGGCAGACTGCAATGTGCTATTTATATCCATGGTCATGTTCCCACATGAATTAAAGATTCAAGCCTATTTAATAATTTATTGTCATTGAGAAAGATGTTTTGGTTGGCTTCCCACAGTTTGGCCACACTGGCTTTGAAGCACCCACCTGTGCATTCGTGTGTGGATGCTGGACCAACTCCCATCAAAGCTGTCATCAGAGGAGCAGGCTGAGACGATGATTCATTCATAAAAGGGCCTCATTTAATTACTCCGAAATCAGGTCACATGGATACCCAGGAGGAGCGGCTGCTTTACAGCGGCTGTAGGCGATCAGATCTGAGCCACGCGTCACATCACAAACCACTCTCAGATCCCTACGGCTCTCCATTCACGTGAACAGGATTTCAATCTTCAGTGCTCACACTGAAGAGATTTCTGCCCACCTGGTGTGTCAGAGCTAGCCTGTTAAACCTGTTTATGTATTAAACGCTGTGGGGACACTTGATATTCCTGACAGACATTGCCATGGACGAGTAATCATAGCAATAACTGTTTCTTATTAAATCTCAAGCCCTTTAAAGATGCTTTCTTGTTTCTTGTCAAGGTAACCATAAGCTCACACAAGTGTTGGAATAAAGACATCTCCTCCACTAGCCTAGGATGATCCCCACTTTTCTGTCCCAAATCTGAGCTTTGAGTCTGTTAGATTTAATAATATTCCTCTCATATTTGTTATATGTGAAATATCAGTGTCTCAGATGAGCATCTTCTTTCACATCAGCTGCTGCCAAGAGCTCCCTTGTCAGAAGCAGTGATTGGCAGCTACAATCATCTTGAAGAGTTCCCGACAGAATGGAAATGATAAATACACTCCATGTTCCCTATTTTAAAAGTAATTCAGATGCGATGCATGTCAGCCTGTTGAACCACATGCAGTGGAATATTGAACTGATCCAACTTTTGTGCTGTGGTGAGTGTCAGTGGTATTTATCCAAGGACAAGAAATCGATACAAATATATTTGTGGGTGTGGGTGATTTCATAATCCACACAGGCAGCGTTCTGATCGGTTGTGTTTTGCTCATTTTGATGTTTGTGTGCTTGCCTGTACTGTGCAAATGTGTGACAAGACATACATAGAAAAACGCTGTGCCTGTGTGAGTATTAGGTAGGCATGTTTGAGGGTGTGAGGGTTTACAACTCAGCCATATACCTGCATTACACACTTGGCTGAAGGTTATAACTCCAGGTTAAAGGTGAGCTTAAATATCAGTTTGTCACAAATGCAATTGCAGAAACCTCAAAATGCACCCATCGTGGTGAGGACAGATCGCTTCTCCATGTCCCGTGATGTGAGGCCCATTAACTGAGAGAATGAACACGATTGAGGGCTTGTTTCTACCTGAGCAGGCAAAGGGCAGAGCAGATGATAAACGACCGCTGGACAGTAGGAAAGGACAGTCGAAAGGACAAGAGAAGGAGACAGAATCACTGGTCATCAATATGAAATACACACTTTATACACAACAGCTACTTTCACCTTATAAATGTTAAACAATACATTTTATTGAGTCAGTATCCTATATTTTTTTAACAATGATCATAACTTCCACAGAGACAGTCTACTGGGGACAGTAAGAAAGACAAATTATACATCCGGTAGAGCTTCACCTTGTCAGAAAGTAAATGGTTTCTACTAAATGTAACTATAATGTGCCAATCTTGCCCTTAGGTCGCATTGGAAATGCAGTCTCAGGTAAATTCACCCTGTCACAATGTAAAAAACCTTTGGCCATAAAGCACCTTAGGAGAGCTTTTATCAGTCTTAATGCACTCTTCAAAGAGCATCCTTCACTCTGCATGTCCCATAGAGAGGTACTGCTTGACCGCAGGCAGAGGCTACTGTATCAGTCTCGCTTCACAGATGATGAGAAAGGCCATTTGTGTGACCGATGAGCATCTTAACCTTTAGGGGTCACTGAGTGTAACATCTGATGGTCATCCAGACCTAAACCTAGAGTACTGTTCTTCACGTGCGCTACTGATGTTGGTTGTTGTCAGCACATTCTCAGTCTTATATTTGTCTTTCTATGCAGAGAGCACATTGTGTTTGACCCTCAATGTTTTACTTTTTCCATCTGTGACAACTCGACAGGCAGTCCCTCTTGTTTACAAGCATCTCACAGCTTTCAGTCCTTGATATACAATTTCAGTAGACTGCCTCACATTTTTATTTCACAATCCATTGTACCACAAGCAAACATAGCACCCCTGTTCATCAAATGCAATATTATATCCCTACTCCCCAGTCTCCCGACAAGACCCTTTGATGTCAAATTGACACTTTAGTGAACAGCACTTCATGGATTGATATTGCCTGGCAACTGCAGAAAACCCACTCCTTGTGGATTCTTCAGGATGAGGAGCGGATGGTAGTGAGGATGGTTTGGGTAGCGGACACGAAGAGGGAGAATGGTAGATGGTATTAACCGTAATGGTGCTGTATGATGTAGGTTTCTGTTTGGCTTGCCTCCAGGCAGTGGAGCAAAATTAAAGCCCAGAAAATCGGATTATGGAGTCCCCAGGGGTGGGATGCCCAGTAGCCAGCTGATGAGCGCTCATCTACTCTTAGCTGTATTCTGCACAGTGAGCCCCGCTGTTGGCTGGGAGGCCAATTTGTTAACAATTACTGCTCGTTAGTGTAGCTTCCTGCCAGTGAAAGGGGTTCCACGGCTGAGACAATAGTCAAGGTCTACTGTCTTGCAATTATCGCAGTTTGAGGGAAGACAGTGGTTGATATATTGTCTCTGAAGTCTCTGGCTTTGCTGATTGCCAATTTGCTGCGAGGACCCCCATTATCGGTGACACCTGTAGTGCCTACTGAGATATAAACATGGAATAAATTGTTTTTTCTCTTATATTATGCCACTTGTCACCCCGAGCAGTCTGTCAATTCATATTTCACCATTTAGATAGTCATTACTGCAACATAGAGGTCCATTATTGTATACTGTAGACCTGTTGTATGGCGGAATTTATCATCACTTCATTGTAAATTAATTAGAAATGCTAAAATCTATTGATGGCTGTTACTAACAATTTTTTCATTTTTAACTCTATGAAATATCCAAAAATTAGTGAATATTGTACAACCAACAGATATTTTTTTTAAATAATGACATAAAACTGAGAATAGCAGTTAATCCTTAGATTTCTGAGAACCAGAAAATGATAAACATTTTTGATAAGTTACTTAAATTAATAATTGATTATCAACTAATCAAGTGTTCAATCATTTTAGCACTAAACCTATTTCTATTATGTGATATAATGATATTTATTCCTTTATATCTCCTTGACCAATGTGATTCCTTAACAATAAATACACATGACAACACATCCTCCTCTTATGGAGCGGATAAACACTCACTGAAGAGCCTCAGATGCAGGTAGGCTACCCATAAGTCTTATAAAACCTCCTCTGCCCGCAGCGTGTCTCCTTGGCACACTCAGCCCTGCCCAGGCTCTTCAGAGGAGCTGCTCACACAAAGGAGCTTATTGTATAAATGTGCCTCAGTTTTAATGAACCAGCGCTCCTGGTCTCACACACTCCTCCCTCTTCTCCTGTCCCCTCCCCTGCCCCCGCCTCCCTCATGAATATCACAACGCTCTCCCTCATTATTCATAAGCTGGTAACAGCGTAGTCATGTGCGCCGAGACCGAGTAGGAAACAGGGGGGAGTGTCTCTGTGAGCGAGAGTCACAACTCCGGCGTGTGAGTGTGTGTATGTGTGTATGTGTGTGTGTGTGAGAGTCTGTGAAATAGAGGGAGCCGGAGAGGAGAGAGGAGACACACCGGCTGATGCTGAAGCTGCTGCCACACCGTTCATGTCTGAACCTTCATCTGTTAGACTCAGCTGGAGCTTTCTCTTTCTCTAAAACTGGGGTTGTTTATGACTGTCTGAATGTGTGAATGGGATGCCTGAAAGAGATGCATGCTAAGGAGTGACTGATGAGAACCAGCGCTCCAGTGTGGAGGGTGACCCTCTGTGTCCTTACCACTACTCGGGGAGAATTGGACGCCTGGCGTTTCCACGACGACTATAATGGGCTGCAATCTGTGCACTTTACAGAAGCGAGAGGAACACTACAAGCTGCTGTATGAGATTGCACAGGTGAGCAGAAGCACGGTTGACGCTGGCATGCGGTCATCGATTGTGTGTGTGTGTGTGTGTGTGTGATGTGTATGATTCATTATGCGTGCTGTGCGGAGAGCAGTTCTAGGACGCTGCTACTTGTTTTTGGGAAAGAGGTTCCAAACCAGTGCTGCAGCTTTGTTGGGAGTCTTTTTTTTAGGGAGGAGATGGAAAAGGTATGAATGAGGGATTAATACACAAAATGAAAGTGAGGCAGCATAATGGAGAGAGAGGCTTCTTACTCTCCAGCAGATGTGTTGTGAGTAATGAGCAGTTGCTTAGAGCGCGGCTGGTGTGCAGCCCATTCATCCTGCCCGAGGAGCTGTGCTGAAGGAGCAAGTTTCTTTTATAGAATAGTAGCACCTGAGGACTTTAAGAAATGTTCACATGGTGTATTTGTGCCAATTTCTTAGTCTTCGGATGATGTTCGGTATATGTTATATTTGGTCTTTTAATAAAAGTTTTATTTTGGCGCTTCTGGTGTCGCTGTGAGATAGTTCAGTGTTGTGCCAGCAGATTTTTTTTTTTTACTTCTTAGAGAACACTTGCTCTTGATGTTCTTGATCTCAGCATCTTATACATACATTTATACAACTCTTTTAGAATTTGACCATATTTTATGTTAATTTCTTGTCTAACTATACAATGAACTCTGGACATTTAGTGCGTTATCTCACAAACTGAGCCAAGCATTCACCTTACCACCTCCAGTCTCCTCATCAGCCCTCTTCATGTGACAGGCTAATAATTGTGAAGCTCAGTGTCTCCTGGAAGTGGAGTAGTGCTCACTCCCCCCCCCCCCCTCCAATAACGCCTGCCTTCACGCCACTGTGATCACAGCCTCATTAGCCGTTTTATACAACCATCCTGTGCATTAATTAGACGTGAAATGTCTCTCTTTACCCTTGTGAAGCGACAGTATGAGAGGAAGTGGGGGAGGTAAACTAGCTCGAGTTAACCACTGCCTGTGGCTTTCAGCTTGTGTGCAACTTGAGACGTTGCCAAACTCTTTTGATGGACGTTGTCGGTCAGATTTGGAAATGCACAAATGGTTGGAGAAAGCTGTGCTGCGGGGTTCTGGATCAGCAATAAACAAGGTTGCATTTACTAATGGTCTGTTTAGTATTAGAAAACAGACAGAATTGTCAAGGGACCATGACGTATGAGTCGGTAGCCACCGCAGCTCCCGCCTCTCCCCAGAAGGACCATAAAAATAGTGCTGTCTTGGTGCTTATCTTGGCTTTTGCGCCTCTCTTCACACCATTTGTTAAGAAATAGTGTTGACTCCTTTTCTCGTGGTTTAGCAGAGGGGATCAGTATCCGCCAAGTGGGCCAGTCTCCAGGGCACACTCGCTGTTGACAGGAGCTCTCTGCCATGTCTGTCCACCCACTGATATACCGAGCTGGTTCAGGCGGGAGCTGCAACATCAGCACCTACTTTCTGATCACCACTGTGGGAGGGAAGGTGGGAAGGATGTGGAGCATGGGCGATAAAGACTGGGATGGGAATAGAGAGTAAGCTGTTAGAAACGCAGTTGTTATAGAAAGTGATAGGGAGGGGAAAAGGGTGAAAAAGAGATGAGGGAAAGGAGCAAACAGGTGAAACTTCACCGATGCATAGAGAAGAAAAAAAAAAGGGAGGAAGGGAAGTTATCATGTGGACTTTTGGGTTTGAACTAATGTTTACTAATAAAAAACAAAAACATATCTCAGAAAACTACATCTTCTCACAGTCTTGCATGCACATATCTATGCACACGCTCACACATGTCCTCAGAGAAAACAAAACAAGCAACACACCCTCGGCAACAGTGCAGCAAATACATAAAAACAGCAACTCAATGGGTAAAAAGGAATAGGAAGACATACAGAGAGGAGAGTCTCCTCTGGGTAGCAGAGCTCTCCCTGCAGCGACAGAAGTGTGTCACTGTGTCTTTGTGGTCAGGAAAAGTGTGTTGTGACAGCGGGAAGCTGCGCTCACCGCTCACAAGAAAACCTAATCCTCTTCCTTCCATATCATCTGATCTGTCTAGTTCGCTCAGCTCTCACCCTCGCTCCATATTTTTTCTATCATCCTCACTCCTCCTTGCTCGGTTCTTTATGCTGTCTCCTTTTTTTTTTTGTTCCCCTTCTGTCTACAGTTCAGAAATACACACACACACACACACCGACGTTCGAGCCTACTCTTTGATTATGCAGAGTCGGTGAATGTGTGTATGCAAATGAGGTAGAAGTGGTTTGCTGGTGTCACAGCGTGACTGACCGGCCTTGCAGCAGGTTGATTCGAGGAGCAGGAGTCAGTCACAGCGGTTGGTTAGCCACCTTCCTCCCATTCCCTTCACACCCAGAAACAATTTTGACACTCTCTCCGTCTGCCTGACCCCACTAGCTGTGGGAGATTTATGAGTAGCTGGCTCCCTCACTCTCTCTTCATTCCCCCTTTCTCTCTTTTCTCACGGCTGCAGGTGTTCTGCATGGAAATGTGCTCACCTCTCTCAGCTGGCCTGCAAAGCTATCTCACGAGGCTGACATTTTTTATTTATTGTATCAGCCCGGACAAGAGGACACAGGAATCTTCCTGTAGCCTTGCTCTTTTCCTCGCTTTCCAAACTCCCACTTTCTTATTTTTATATCTACTGCTGATCATCTCTTGTGCAGTTTTCTTTCTTTGTCTTTCTATCTGTCCTCCTTTGTCCTTTTTTTTTATTCCACTGATCCTTCTTCTTCTGATTACATTTGTTTCAACCTTGGCTCCAACAAGCTCTCTGTTGGATTCCACTCCAGTTAACCTTCCAGTGATTGTCCTCTGTGTGGAGGAGAAGCAGGAAGTTTTTTTCTCTCTTTTGGTCAACAAGGATGAAACCTTGTTGAACCTATTGACCCAAAGTTCAGCAGCTCTCACTCTACGGTCAGCCAGACTCTTAGAGCTTGCACTCTCCATCAGGCTGCTGCTCGGGCCATTTTTTTGCAGACAATAACATACTGTAGTTGATTCGCTGTATGATCCTGCACAGCTTTGTAATTCCCATTGTGTCTCTGAGCTACCCTCGTGAGTGTCACACATTGTCTGTGCACCGCTGAAACCCAGCGATGTGTGGCTTTTTTGGGGCTAATTAGCAAGATGACAGATGTTGATGAGAGGAGCAACACAGCGTATCTCAGAGTTATGTGGGTAGGGCGAGATTTTTGCAGTTTGCAAGAGTGTTGATGCATTAATGGTCTGCATTATCTTATCACAAAACCCTTTTTTCCAAAAACGGTTGCGATCAAAATAAAAACCTCCTAAAGAGTACTCCTTTAGGTGTCAGTTAGCGATGATGTAGAGCCACAACTAGGAAGTAGCAGCCAGCCAACTTAATGTTGTTGGGTAATGAATTTCATCCTTCACAGCGCAGAGTACAGACCCTCCATATTTCATTATCCTGTTTTGTAATTTTCCAATGAGCCTAGTTTTCTTTTTTTGTTAGTAGAAGTTTTGAAAGCAGCATAGCCAGTTTTGTAAGTTTTATTAGACGGGAGCAGAATCACTCTCCGCTGCATTTGAGAAATAAATGGAAAGCAGCTTCCCAGCTCAATGAGGCACAGCAGTCCCTGATAACTTGCTGATGCATATGAATGAGAATGAGGCACTCACAGCGCATGCACACCCACACACACACACACACACACACACGCACATATCTTTCTTCAGGAAACAAAAACAGTCTTAGTGAATATTCTAACTATAAAACCAGATAGTTGTGTTCATGAATTTTAGAGTGTGACAGCGCTCAGGAGGCCAACTGTAATGAAATCTTAGAGTTTAGCGATGTCACGTTGCAAAGTGTCACCAGGTTGACAGGACGGGACAGACCGAGGTGAAATGAAGCAGATCTGGAACTCATTAGTTCCTATGGTAAATGGCGATTCCCAGGAGTTTGGTCCTGCAGTTGGGTGGATATTCTGTTGTGTGTAGTAGCAGCAGATGTGAAACCTGTGGACCGAAGAAGGTCTAAAGAGGACACAGCTGACTTGCTGCTGCTCCTGCGACACCACTGGCCATGTGTGTAATGGATATTCAGTAAAAGGTTGAGCAGCTATCACAAGAGCCAGACTTTCTGAGAAAAGGGTTGGCAAGCCGCACTGGGCTGCATGGATCATCACATACAGAAAGCCTGCACTAGAGGGATGGTGATGTTGGGTTATGTGAGTTTGAGTCTACATTTGTGTTATTTGTGTAAGCAGAGGCATTTATTGTGCTTGTAGTGTATAGAGCTGCAAAGTGGGAGAGGACCAAATTTAGGCATCACAGTAAAAGTACATTTTCTGCTTTGTCGGTGTTAGTTGGAGCACCTCCGAGGCTTGGATGGTAATGAAACTCTTCCTGTTGAATCATCAATACATCATCAATAGTTAAAGGTAGTGCTTGACTGGTTTTGTTCATGGAAGAAAGTTTATTGTTAGTTTAAGTGATATTGTGTCACAAATATTTGATATCGATTATGGTGTTCCTCAAAGAAGTGTTCTGGACCCTTTTCTATTTTCTTTATACATGATTTTTGTTTTCTGCTTAACATTGTTTTTAATCCTGTTTTATGAAGCACTCTGAACTGCATCTTTGCATTAAAGGTGATACACTAAAACAGTTAATATTATTGTTATTACTATAATTAAAGGTACAAGCCTGTGTACATGAAAATATGAGGAGAGAAATCAACTACAGCACTTTAGTCATAAACATCCCATCATCAGACCAAAAGTTAATGATCCCATTGTGAGGTTCTCCCAGAAGTGTTGTGAATTTGCTGCTGATTGGGACCTATGATTGTCTTTTCTCAGTAGAAAAAGCGTCCGATTCCCATGGTTGTCGTAGTATTTAGAGCCATTCGCTGCAACAAAACAATGGGAAAAAAACATTATTTCTTTGACTTGAAATTGAAATGATAAACCTGTAGTATTGTTAAATTATCCGGGAAACACCAGTGTTTCCATGTTTAGGGACAATGAGGTTTTCACTGAGAAAACCTATGAAATGGGAATTTACTTGAGAATAGTGGCGCTCCCACCCTGCTGCTGTATGAGTATGCATGTGCCTCTGATGGCTTTTGATGGTACATTAAGGCTGTTGAACCTTGCTCTCACCCCCCACCACATCCTCGGCACTATCTCCAGACTGTTAGCTACAAATGTTCTCATCCATCTTCTTGTCCCATTATGTTTTTTTTGAAAGATGTCCCTCAACCATTAAAATTGATAGAGGAAAGAGGGGGAGGAGAGGAAAAAAGACGTGCTGCTTGATTGATCTTGTGTCCACCCAGGAAAGATTAACCTGAAATATAATCTGGGCTTTCAACGCTGCTTTCTGTCAATTTCCAAGGAATACAAAGGTCCATATCTTTGAGGCTCACATTGGATTTACAGGCAGACAGATGGACGAACACATCAAAACACAAATAATGTTCATTCCTTGCTAATATAAAGAGCCATATTTTGCAGTCATTCCCATCCTCAGCTCCAAAGCTCTTTGTGCACTTCATCCTATAGCTTCTAACCAGATCTGACCCGTCAGCCAACCATGTTTGATTACAACACAATTGGATGTCTGCGAGCTTTGCCGCTGTCTGTCTTGGGGTTCCCAGCGGCTGAAATTGAGATCTAAATATGCTGAGATGATATTTTTCCACTTAGACTGTTTACAAAGGAGCAGTATTTACCTCCTCACTCTAGCAGCTCCCCACTCAGCGTCTAATGCTATTCCCATACTTATCAAGTTGAAGACGCTGCAGAGAGTGTTGCATAACCGCAGCTTCACGCTGACTGTATAATTGAAGATTTCATCGTCTAATTCTGTGTGAATCTCAGTCAGTCGCTTAACTGTGTCTGTATAGCAGGTTGCAATAGCTCAAATAGTTTGTTTTTAAGAGACAATGCTGCTTGAGATAAGAGGCAACTAAAAAGGAAGTTAAAATCCAGCTCACACATTCGTTCATTTTGGCCTAGAGATATGTGCTATACTCCTCGGATACATATGATGCCACATTTGCCGTGAGACATGAAGTCAATGGGTTTTATCAGTCAGTCCACTAAATCTCACTGTGGAGGAGCAGAGGGGATTTAAGAGGGAGCTGATGAATTGACCTTTTCCTTTTCATCTGTTTCTTATCTCAATAAGAACCCAGCTGACCTTTTCAGGCACATATCAAGCCTCCGGACCCACTCGTTTCCTTACACTTCTCCAGCACAACATGAACATGGCTCTTCAAAATGAGTTTTATCTCCTTTATGTGCTTCCTTCTACCCCGATCTCTTTCATCTCACTCACAGCAACCGCCAAGGAAGAGCCGCACAAACAAACCATGACATACCTTTTTTTTCCTGAGGGAACCAAAGCTGTTTATCAGAGAACAGATTTCTCTACGTCTCGCCGCTGGATGTCAAATGTGAGGGGCTTATTCTGCGGTTCGAAGGTATCCAGACGAGGGCTGATGTAGGCACTGAGCTTCAGCTAATGTACGTGCGCTGAAACAACAAGAAACCAATTATAGCATCAAACAAGGTCCTAGAGGTTATTAAACTGATTCACCTTGTTTTTTTCATCTCCATCACCTCATTAATTCATTGGGATGAAAGGAATCTCACTCCGGTTAAGTCTCAATTTCGGTGGATGAGGATGACATCAGCGTGGCGTCATCTGTGAGTGATGCTGAGCCTTGTCTTAGTGCATGTTTTATTTTCACATGCTCATCAAGATCAAAGGCCGTCAACTTCAATCAGACTAGAGGAGCGACGGAGTAAATGAACTACATGCCTGAGTATCTCAATGCCAATCCCCAGTGAACCAGAGCGTCTATCTAATGAATTGAACCCTGTGTAAGATGACTCAGTTGTGTTTCTGTGTGTGTGCGTGCGTGCGTGCGTGTGTGTGTGTATAAAAGGCTGGGAAACAGCATTGCACTCTGGCTTGGGGGATATGAAATATTTTCTGTCCTAGTCTTTTGTTTGTTACCATATCTCTTCCAGTAAACAAAGGACAAAGGAGGCATACTTTTCTGCCCCCATTATTATTAGCCATGACTTGTTGCCCTCAGTATAACTCAGAACATGACATTATGCATTTCAAAGCAGCTATTTTTTTCCATTTTTACGCACACGCAACTCTGGTGTGTGCATGCATGACTGTTTATGGAAGTATGCGTGTGTGCACAGAAATGTTTGTACGCGCAGAATTATTTGTGTCTCTGTCTAAATTGGTTTGCGTCTGTGCTTGATTGCTGGAAGTATATATATGTGTGTGTGTGTGTTGTATGCTAATGAGTGTGCCTCTGTGTGTGGTTGCTTTTATGGGAGACTCTGGACTGTTTCTGCTCCCAACTTCTGTCTGTTTTGTGTGCGTGCAGTAGTGTTTGTGTATATATTATGTGTAAAGTGAGAACAGACCTGACAGCTTGTGCTTTTCACTACAAACATTGGTGAAAACAAAGAGCTATGGGATGCACACGGGGGCTGTGCATCTGCATCCAGGGTGCCTCTTAGCTGATTATCTGTGTTTAAGCAGACAGAAGGGTCCTCATTAATTTATTGCCATTCACAAGAACACATCTTCCCTTCTCCTCCCAATTAGTGAGGATTGTACGCTGGGAAGATTTCAGCTAGAAAAACATTCCCTGCATGCATGTAATAACCATAACAACTCTGAAAAGTTAGGAAACTCTGTAACTTAATGGACTTGAAAACATATTTTCTCAGTCAGCTCCTGCTATGAGCGATGGGGTCCTACATGAACAGACAATTTTCTACCAAAATTAGAACAGTTTTGGCTATGACACATTAGAGATTTCTGTTGTTTGTGCTTTGTATGTGCTGCTCCCAGGGGTTTGAAGTGGGGAACCGGTATTTCCGAGCGCCAATTAGGATTTCGCAATCTGCAAATTGGTGTCAAAATGTGGTGAAAATTTTGAGGTTTAGTTGCTAATGTTAGGCACAGGCAGCACTGGGACAATGATTTTTGTTACGACTAGGAAAATTATTAACACTAATTGTATACCAGGCATTATTGTAGCATATGCTTACAGGTAGTCAGTCATTAATATTTAATGTTAGAGAGAAATAATTAAGATTTACAACCAAGATTACAGGTGGGTGCTTTAATGATGTCAATACTTGTACTTTGTGACTCTAACTCTTACCAACCAATATACATGACAAGATGGCAAATGTAAGCAAAATCACTGGAAAATAATCAAATTGATGGTCAATGCAGTATGTTCCAGTGTTGTTCAGTAGACAGTTCTTCTTCAATTACAGTTTGCATGAAATCAAGAATTTGGATAAAATCATTTTGCACAATATGTTCATATCATCACAATACAATATCATATAAATGAATAAACTGAGGTGTCACATAGCCCTGTCTGACTTTATCAAACACATTGGAAATATATATAGTATATTGTCTCATTTCTCACCTCTCAGAATGATAAAGACAACATCCAGTGCATAATTTGTTTGTGCATCAAAGGTCTGCATCTTTTTAGCCATTTTTGACTGTGGTTACTGGATGGTGAGCAAAACAAGGTCCTCTTTTTGCTGCTGGCGAAATAAGAGAGGACCTGACCGAATACATAGGCTTTCTCTTATCTGCGCCATACAATGTGTTCCCCATCTTCCCCATCCAGTTTCCCCCAAGCCGTAAGATATCAGCTCCACCATCGCCGCTGACATTTGGAGAAATAGGATGGTGTCAGGGCAGGTGCTGCCCGCGTGATCTATAGTCGATAAAAAGAGGTGACAAAGCCTCGAGTTCATGTGGTAGATGCTTTCTATAATGCTTCTTTTTCACTCTTTATCTTTCTTTTACTCTCTCTCTCTCCTTTTCTTACATTGCTCTTACTTTTATACTTGAACCTCTGCATGAGTCCTGACATTCAGGAGGTGTGGACTGTCTGTGACAGGTGTCTGTGTGTGTGACTGCGTGCACACATACTCACACGTACCTCGGTGAGCGGACGACTGATGCTGGCGTAGGTCAGGGGATCAGTTTGTGCGCGTGTTGGGGGTGGAGGAGGGGTGGCACCAGGGGTGTCAGGGTGACACAAAGCCCCCTGGGTGAAGCAGCCATGCTGGTGTCACTCCACAGGTCAGCGGGCACCCCCTGCAGTTCCCGTGATAAGCCCGGCCTGACAGCCGTTTGATGAGAAGGGTGACACACACTCACACCTCCCTGCGCCACAGCTCGCATGGCCAGACCCTGGGGAGGGAAGCGTTAAGAAGCCCCATGAATGCGGCTGCTGCAGTGACATTAGCAATCTGTTAGCAAACAGTTATTTCAAAAGGCTTAAATCCAAACAAGACTCAAAACATGAGGAGCCAGTTGTTTCAGTTATTATTTCCCAGAGTATAATAACCAGTCAACATGGCCTTAGCTGTGTTTTTTTAAGTATAGCTTGAGGGTTTCTGTTTTCAGATTGCAGTTTTCCTGAATGAGAGTCTAGTGTGGCGAGCGGAGCCGTGGCTTCATTGTTGCTGCTGCTGTCACTGACACACTGACACACTTCCAAAGGCCTCGCTTTTAATGAGCTGCATTTGCAATGAGAGCATCACAATGGCTTTTTAAAAACTCCAGCCTTTCTCAAATGAAATCAATACCTCATCAATGTAGGGTGAGTTTCAGTTGAAACCTCAGTGTAAATGTAATTTAATTAGATCGCAAAATCTATTTAAAAGTCCAATAGCATTAGAATTTGAAGTAAGCGGGTCTGTGGATTAATTGATTTGCAGACACTCTTAAGAAATGGTTCACATGGAAGAGTTTGTTGAATTGTAATCTCCATATGATAAATTGGGTTTGCAGTAGAAAACAAAATTAAAGTGTCATTTTTGATTGGGTCACATGAGCATGTGAGAGAAAGGAAACTATTTTTATAGCACAACACGCTGTTGTGAAACAGCAGCTAGCAGAAGTTCACAGTAGGGGGTAGATGCAATCCTTGCAAGGTTGGAATGGCGACTGTGTTTTCTCCCCCGCAGCACGGCAGTCAACCCAGCACCTCCTACACAACCCAGATCCTCTCACAGTCTCATCACTAGCAGGCAGACTGACACACTGAGAAGGGGGCCATGTGCCTTCTCAGCTTGTTCTGCAGAAGTTCTGCAGAAGTTGCCTTCAGAGATTGCATTTTAGTTGGTAAAAGCTTGAAAATCTGTTACTTTTGGCTCATTAGACATCATAACCTCATCATAGACAATTAAAATGCATGGGTGCAATCCAAATTCACAATTTTGGCCGCATTCTCAACCATAATTATATTTTATATTACTGGCAATAGGCTGGTAAATTATAGGGATTTGCTTGGCAACAACAATATTTTACCTGCCAGAATAAGTTATAGATATTCATAGATATACTGTACAGTTTATTTATGTTTTTAAAATTTTTCTAATCCTATTTTTTTTTAACATGGTAGACATCTACATCTTCTAAGTCCACATAGTAGTGGCTCTGTACTATCCAGTTGAACCAGACCAGGTCCCACTGTTGCAGGCTGAGTCACCAGCCACTTATCTGAGAACTCCCCTCTTGGGCTCCAGGAAAGAGGGCCCTGGTTTCTTTAGTTGGGGCAAATGTCCCGCCATAGCTCATTCATAGTTTGAATTAGGGATGTAACTAATGATTATTTTCATCAATTCATCTGCTGATTATTGTCTCAATTAATCGAATAAAATGTCAGATAATAGTTAAAAATGACAGCAAATTTTGGCATTTTTGTTTAAAGAATAACTAAAACAATTATTCAATTATCAAAATAGTTTCTGATTAACTTTCTGACTAATGGTTGCCGTTTTAGCTTGAATTGCTCTTGATCTGGTCTCTCACTGGGACCAACATGCCCTTCATCATGATGAGGTAGTGATTCACAATTTACATGCTGCCCCAAGTGAAGGAGTTTGAGTATCGCCGGAACAAATCAACAGAGAGTGTAAGATCAGGTGTAGCATCTGGACTCTAAAGATGAAGAAAAAGATGGCCTTGAAGATAAAAGTGCTCGATTTATCTGTCGGTGTGTGTTTGAACCCTCAGCTATGGTCATGAGCTCCGAGTGTTGGCTGACAGAATGAGATAAAAATTAGATTACACTCCCGGGTGGGTGGGCTCACCCTATGGGACAGGGTAATATCTAGAGGAAGCATGGAGCAAAACCACTGCTCAGGTGTGTTGATGCGAGCCAGTTGAGGTGGTTCAGACGTCTGATCTGGAAACCTCCTGAAAGCCTCGGTGTAGACGATGAGCTAACCCATAATATAATGGAGAGATTACATCTCCTTGCTTAGTATGCTACCACTATGACACAGACCTGAATAAATGGTAGAAAATGGGTGGATGAACAGGGCTACATATATACACTATGAAGCATATGAATTTGAGGGTTATTTTGACAAACAGATAATAGACATAAAGATTAAAAAATTACAACTATGACTTTCACTTTGCAAAAATCTACATGTAAATAAACTGTTGTGGATGCACAGACTCCTTCTTTGTCGACCCGACTGTCCTCTGGGGTGAATTGTGTATGTGTGAGAGGGAGAGAGACACAGATTAAGAAGGACGAGACAGCGACTGGATAATATCAGGGGAGTACTGAGTGGTAGTCCATTAGTGTCACCAGCTTGTCACTAACTCTGTGTCATCGGTCCATGTCAGTTTCTCTCCGTCGCTTGTCAAATGTGAAGTGGGAGTGGCTGCTGTCATCACACAGACACGCTGAGAGCTCCCTAAAAAAAAATAAGACAGTGATCAGTGTGAGAAGACCACAGTGAAGTCCCAAAGCTTGCTTCAGCAAACATACTCAGCAGCAAACGATGCTTTATTTAACTGGAAACAACATCTGTGATTTATACCAAGTTATATATACACTTGAAAAGGTCTGATATTGGCTTGAAATTGCCACCATTTCATAGCAGTAGCAGTTAGACAGAAGTGAATTAGATTCAGAAACAGTTTTTTTCCTTAGAGGAGTGCCTTGGAACAGAGGGAGCCTGAGGGAATAGCACTGAGGTAATCAATACAGGAATGTCTGTTTTTAGACACTGAGTACATTTTAGACTGTTTGTGAATTAATCAATAGCAGAATATGTTTTGAGATAGAGAGAGAGAGTGAAGGGGGTGGGATGAGGATGGGCAACTTCTTCCACCTGAGGGCTGCTATTCATCAGGGAACTGACAGAACACGGTAAAAACAGAGGACAAGGAGCAAGTAGATAGCGCCCACTTGACACTGTGATTCTGTGTGTTTGCGTGTCTGTCTAGTCTAGAGGGAGGTTTATTCTAGTTGTGTGTGTGTGTGTGTGTGTGTTTGCACACCAAAACATCGTATCATGCTTTTTCAGGTCTCTACTAGATTTCCCTGCTCTAGGGACAAAGTTGTATTTCAGGAAACACAGAGTCTGGAAATATCCTGGTTGCTTGGGGAAAATCTATCACGCTTGCTGTTCTTTGTAGACGAATGAATTTTGGCAGTCACATAACTGAGGGAGTTCCGCTTTCCTCTCTTTCTTTGTCCAACATGTCTACACTGCAGTCCACACCTCAGCGATGGCCCCGGGTGAATCCAGGATATATATATATATATGCCAGAAAATGGTCACTAAAGCCTGAAGCCTGCAACAGTCTGTCATCTCGTATATGAAACATTATCAAATACAGATGTTGCTTGTAGCCGAGATTTACAGAAAAGCAAAAATATGTTTGTGACAAAAGCAGGCTATGTGAATGTTTGATATTAATACACAAAGAAATCTAGAATAAAGTTGAAATCTATAGTTAGGATGCAGGTCACTTGGGTTATAAATAAAGGCCACCAGAGGCAATGGTATTCAAGGTTAGCCATTTTCTTTAGCAAACCTAGGATAAAGTATTTGTCAACTTAAAACTGAGGCTTGAATTGTCCTCACTATGTTCAACACTTGAGGTGACTTTAAATTTAGATGGTTGGTGAGAGAAGAGGAGCTACATGTCGGAAGTGACAAATCCTGGTTGTTGCATGCCCAAATTGCTAAAGCAGCATATTTATTAATGGATGCTGTATCTGCCTGGCGAACAGGTGGGCTCATTTGAAAGTCAATTAGAGTCAGTTCTTCTGTTTAATCTCGGATGTCCCTAAAAAACATTAGCTGAAAGACAAAACATAGGTTACTGTATGCTGTTTTCCATGAGGTACCAGATGGCTAATATTCAAATACTTTAGTACAGATAGCTTTTTAAAAAATGAAACTGTCCAAAAGATCAACCTTAATTCAAACACCTTAAAATAATGAGTCTTGTCATCCATGTTGGTTTAAAAATTGAGACTGAAATTTCACTCTTGATCTTGGAAATAGAAGATGACAAAATTATTTCAACACAAGGTCCATTAAGTAGCTGTTTTGTCAAAAGAGCTTTTGTCCAGAGCAGCTACAAAATGGAACTTGCAATGAGATGGTTTTGTCTCACCGTATCTGTTAACTGTCAACTGTTAAGCCGAATCTATTATAGTATTCTTATAATGCAGTGAAAGTAAAGTGTTGGCGTAGGTGTGGTCCTGCCATCCTGTCACCTACCAACAGTCATGATTTTTGTGATTTTGTAGTTTGAATTGCCTAAACTTTGCCTTACCTGAACAATACAGACAACAGATCATCATATGACGTATCATATATCATATGAGGTATCATATATCATATAACGTCATGTGGGTTGTTTTGGAAGGCACTGACAAACAAATTTGGTTTGGTTTGACTTGATGTAAAATGATATTACGATGTAAAGAGGCAAAATTGTGACCATCGCAGATTTGTACACATAATGAGTATTTGTTTTTACAATACATGCACAAGCCAGTGCCACATTGTAATCACAACAGACATTTAGATCATTTAAACAATAATCACTGCACTCCATTAAGGTGGTCCAGTTCCAGGGCGCTGGTAGTGTACATGCTAGTGTGCTTACTGGTGTACAACTGAACTTAATAGAGCCATCATTAATTAATGTCATTAATTAGAGCCCAGCCCAGCCAATATTATCGGCCGATATAGGCCTATCCCAGACATATCAGTATTGGCGTATATGTTGTGTATATATATATATATATATATATATATATATATATATATATATATATATATATATATATATATATATAGTTAGAAGTCTCAGTGCACTGATGTCATTTTGGAAAATAAAGTTTATTGTTAAACTGTAAAATATACTGCCTCCATTACATATCTTTCTCAAAAGTGTTTGATATTTGAGGGATCATTACAAAAATTGTGTTAATATATACAATATCGGCCAATATATCATTATTTGAATTTTTTTACTCCTACTCTCAGAAAATGCATTTTTTTGTGAATCAAGCATTTCTATGAGACAGTGGGGGGGTTCCTCCTTGTTGAGCATCATACCGTTTTACATGGACTCTATTTCTCCACCCACTGAGCTGTTATCCTCCTGTGCTAAATGTTGGTGTTTGGCAGAGAATTCAAAGTGCAAAACAGAGTGAGAGAGAAAACTAAAAGTGCTAGAGCAGACTTTAACAGGTTGCCCTACTGCTGCTTGGGACCAATTAACATGTGTCATGACCATCTTCCACCCCACCACCAGTCTGTATGTTTTGAACACAGATTCCTTTTCACTCGCAATATGGTTAATATTTTATTACCCTCACTAATTGTCTCCATCTACAGCCCTCTTCCGCCTGTTTCCTGATTTTCTGATAACAAATAGAATTGTTATCAGAAAATCACAGTGCAACAGACGCTTTGCTCCCAAGCAGTTGCGCTCATCTAATTATAAAACACTAGGTAAATGTTGAGCAGATGCCCTCCACCAATACACCACCCTCTCCCTCTCTGCCTTCCAATTGAGAGAGCCATTTGGTCTCATTGTAGTGTTACATTGGCTCCACATGGAGCGGTGATCCTTGCCAAACGGCTGCCATGGCATAAATGAAACTAATTGCTTGCCAACCCTGCACACCGTCCGGCGAACAAGAACAAAAGAAGAACTTCCACTTCAGTTAAAGTGGTCTGCTGCACCCTGCTGTTGCTTAACTTCTCAGCCTTCCTCAGCTTGTGGTGTCTCGTTTAGGAACTTGTGTCTGCAGAGAGGGGGAGTGGATGTGATGGTGTTGGAGCACGTTGCACTACCTCCTGATGACTAATAGCTTTGGTGTTCTCGAGCCTTGCAATTGACACGGCTGCACCACAATTAAGCATCTGTGAGTGGTGGAAAAAGAAAGAAAAATAAGGAAAATAGACAGTAGGGGAGGACTTTTGCTGGTTAATGTAGCAACCTGTGACCTGATACTTTGCATAACCTTGGAACATTACAAAACAAGCCTACTGGTGTATTGAGCGGCTTTATAGTGTGCTGTGCTATTATCCTTGAATTTTCTATAATTTTGTTTTTATTAATCTTTTCCCTGCACTATTTTGGCATGTGGTTCATCCCCAGTTCTCACAATCCTCTAATACACCTTTTCATTTCTTATAGTTAATTCCAGCTCCCTCTTCTTCCCAAATGCTTATTAAGGCTTGAACATCATCATTCTTGATGATGTTCAAGCATTCATTGTTGTTTTTTTTTAGCACTGTGACACTTGTCATTGCAGATGTGGCAGTCAGTGTTGGTTATTGTTTTGTCTTCATTGTAGTAGCCCTTGTTGTGTTCACCAGTCATGATGAACAGCACTGCTAGCACGGCCTGAGTGAACCTCGAACTTGGATTTAGAGTCAACTTGTGGGGCCAAGTGGCCAAAATTTAGTTTCAGGAACTTTTCGCCAAAGCATGCAGAGAACAATGGAAATAAAAACAGATCTGTGATGAAGGCTACATGTTACATTACATTTCATTTGTAATGGAAAGGTAGCATTTGTTGATCAGGCTTCTAGTCCGGCGTCATGCTGTCCCTTCTCCTCCTCCTCTTTCAGTGTTCACATCCTTCTCCTGGCTTCATTACCTCTCATACCACACACTCTGTGCTGGGAAGGCAGAGCAGCTGTCATCTGTGTCTGGCAGGAGTGTCTCTCCTCTCCACTACAGCCACAAGTGACCTGTTCCTGCCTCTGAGCCAGGACAGATGACAGCCCTGCTGCAGCCTGTATAGTCCAGGTGTGGGCCCCGGGTATAAATGTAAGCTTCATTGGTATCCAAGCCATGCCGTGATTGGGTTTAATAGCTGATTAAAATTTAATCTTGGCCTTGCAGTTGTAGGGATAAAGCCTTGTAAAACAATACTGACTTTGTGCGAAGGTAGGATGTGTTTGAAATACACACATAGAGGAACAATCACAAGTGCGTGCACACAGAGCATCCATTACACAGTCGGACTATAAATCTACATTCGAATTAGCCAGTGAGTAGATGCTGATTGCTGTAGCGGCCCCCTTGCACTCTCAGGAATGAGAATAAATGAGCGGCCCCTGGCATGAACAATCCTTTATTACACCCATTAGCTACATGAGCCTGAGCCTTATGAAACAAGGGACACCAAACACACAGCCCAGTTGTCACATACGTGGCCTACTTATGGTTCCCATGACAGTGTGAAGACCCCCCCTACCCCCATCATCACCACCGCCACCACACATGCATACCATTACCACATTATCCACCACCCCAATCTCTCACCCTCTCACACAATCAGTGAATGCCGTACAGTTGCCTGCGTAGTCCTTGTGATGTCAAAATATTTCTGAAGTGCCAGCTAATAAGTGCAGCTCTGGAGTGCCTCCACAAGCTCAATATGTTCATCAACACATTTTTTTTTTCTTTTTGGAGAAACTTCAAGAAATGGCAGAATCATTTATCAGGAACTTTGCTGTGTATTGCCTGTAAATCATTGCACTCGTTCCTGGATGCACTCTTCATACAACAACAGTGCCAGGTGTTCTTAATCAAGATTGGTTTGTTTGCTTGTTTTTTGCATACATTAAAAGTGCCAGGTGGACTATTTTTTCATTAATGTATTCTCCATCAAAAGCAAGGTAATGTTACAGCTCATTTACTGTGCAAAGCTTCAGGTCGTATGAACATGTTTTGACAGGTGTTTCATTACATTCTGAATAGACTGGCTGACATTGTTTGCTGTGTTTTCTATTAGAGATTACTTAATCCCTGCTGTTAGACAGGGACAAAGGGGACTCTTGTTGGTCATAATGTCGTACATTTGACAATAAAACCACTGAAAACTAAAGTTCTTCAGCTTAGGGCCAGCAGTGTTCTAATGGCTTTAAATGGTCATAATGTAAAGCTTTATTTGTTCATTTCTCTCATGAAATACTGTTGACACTTGCCCAAAAATGGCTCAGGCCATTAACATCGATAGGGCTGCCCCATATATGTCAATGATTCAAATCATCATTCAAGAAGCCCCTGAGTTGAATCTCATTTTGTCTGTCAAATCACTGCACTTTTTTTGTTTTAGCTGCATCATTGTGCATGGAGAAACAGAATACAACAGAACAGCAGCTATAAACTTTTACAGTGGTAATGGTGTGATGGAAACAGAGGACAGAGTGACGCAGGCTAATTGTCTTTCTGTTTAGTGCTTTGATGCTCTGTGCTCCAGTGCTGAATGCTAGCTAAGTTGGCTAAGCCAGTTTACTTCTGAACCAGACACTGGCATCCCTTCCTGCTATCCAGTGTGATCAAGACTTCAGATGACAGTGCTGTCAAACACCACACAGTAAAGATGCTCCTCAGTGTGCTGGGATTTCCTACTGAACTATGACCAGGGCTCACACTTTTTATTTCTACGACTGTGTGGAAATCTGATGTTTTGACATCACAGATGATAATCCCAGTCTTGTGAGTCTTGTGAGACTTGACATGTAGGATGTTATTGGAGTTTAGTGTGGGTTGGCTGCTTTGCAGGTGCGCAGGACTGTAGTAGGGCTGCAACTATATCAATATAGTTACTATAACTATCAGTTATTTTCTCGATTAATGGATGGTTTAGCCAGTAAAATATAAGTGAAGTGATCAGTATGCATTATGTATCATTGTCATTTTAATACTGAAAGAAATATTTAATAGTACCATTTAATATTTAACTGTAATATTTATATTTTAGGTCTGAACCTCTTCTGAACTTGTATACTTGATGTGAATGTGTGTCTTAAGGTCCCTTTGGAGAGTTGGAGAACCTATTTTTTTCTGTGTGAATAAGTTTATATTATTTAGAACAGTTATGGAGTGGAATGCCACTACAAATTTGGATGTGATCTTTTGCTTGGATTGCCCAAATATAAACTAAAATTATATAAACTTAAATTAAACTTAAATTAAATGAATCTGAAATACCTTTGGTATTCATGAGTAGAGACCAGAAACAAGCTAAAACAAAAGCTAAAAGCTCTGTAACATCCCTTGACCTACTTATACATACCACTAGGAGGCTTTTAATATTTTTTTCCTGATTAGCAGCTCATTTCATGGTCCATCTGTTGTGACCCAAACATGCTATACTTTATGTTTGGCCATTTATGAGCAAAAACTAATCAGGTCAATATGAGTGATTAGGATTTCATGTCCTTCCCTGTTTCTGTTTGATATAAACAGGTACAGTATTTCTTTTTATTAAGTATACAGTAGCTCATCTGAGCATCAATTCTGTCTCCACTGTTCCACCTGTGTAATCAGGACACAGTAGGAAGCACTGAATTGCATCCAATTTTCTCTCACTTCCCTTTGTTTATTGACTGTGGAACCTGACAAGGAGTGAGACTCGAGTGGGTTGAGAGAAAACCACTGACATCGACTCTCCTAACCTCTTGCTGGCACTTTCATTGTGCCATGAACAACGCAGCAGGGAGCCTTGAAGTAGATTGATTACACTTGTGATCACTCTTCTGAGATAATGTCCTTCCTTTTAATCATGCATTGTGCCGCTGCTCTTTACAAGGATAAGATTATCATCAGCAACTTCATCACTGTCTCATTGTAAATGCCGTCCTAATTGGACAGCTCTGGCTTTCATCGGAAGTTTTGATGTACTGCTGTGTGTCCTTCTCTGAATCACTTTTAAATATCTGTTTTTGCTTTTGGTCTATATGCTGTCTGTTCCGTCACACAGAGATGTCTTTCAGGTTGTCTTTGCTTTCTAAGATCTGTACTCAAGGATTTGTTAGCTGCCAGGTGAACACAATTACACTTCAAAACTCCCTAGGACTTCTAAAACTGCTCTTTGTAAAAAAATCAGAGAGCTGGCAGTATCTGCAGTATGTTAGCTTGATCCCTATGGTGTTGAGCTTTGCTGAGTGCTCTGAAGTCAATAACCTCGTATTTACTCATTGGACACCAGAGAGGGCCTTATAATCCTGCAACTCCATAAACCTGACATTTCATCAAAAACACCAGCCATTTACCTGCCAGACATCACCCAGCTTCGCTTTCTCTGAAACCTTTCCAGTGCTTGAATTAAGATATGAAGATGTGAATGAGAGTTCAACCCTCACAGCCTCAGGCTATCGTCTATAATCCCATCCTTTGTTCTCTTTGACATTGGCAAAATTGACCAGATCTGCTTGCTGTCGGTCCATGAGGCAGTCTGGATCTCACCGGTCCGTTCTATTGTTAGTGTCCTTTGTGGTGGTTGACATTTGTAATGGGACACTAATTACTTTATTTGCCTCTGGGGAATGTGTTAAAAAAGCAGCCTCAGGCACAAGATACCTGCAATCACACACACAATATGTGAAAAACTAAATGATTTTTTTAGAGTGACATCTTTTTTTCCAGACATTTCTTTAGTAGGTAGACTAGAATATAAAACACCCTTTAGTTGAATTTTATTCTCCTTCTTTCCTTTTATTATCCTATCTATCCTCATTTTCTTCCCTCTTTTCTTTCCTTGACACCCCACCTGACCTGGCTCCCAGTTAATGGCTAACAGGCAGATCAGTGGCCAGCTGCAGGGGTCCTGACTGACCTTTCAAACCCTCCCACTTTATTATTTGCACTGTCAAAGCTCCACGTGCCACCGTCTGACCTCCGTTCTCATTTCCGAACCAGCGACCATGCAACAGCCTGGCAGACAAAGAGCCAGTTGGACAGCGAGGGGATGGGGAAGTCGGACGAGACGCCTTTGTTGTGATCCCGAGTGTGTCTGGAATTATGTAAATAGTGCTTATCCGGTGTTAATTGCCTCTGCTGCTAGGATGAGCTTATTAAACGTGAAAGAAACAATTTACTGCTTTCAGACTCTCCCCAGGCCACCATGAAGAAGACCAGCCATGTCCTTCATTGGCATAGCTAGTGTTATCTGCTACCTGTGTCATCTACATGTGCCATCTCTTATTCAGCCTAAAAAAACTAAAAGTAAAACCCAAGTTGTACTGTAATAAACCAGAATGTTCTTTTTTTTACATTCATATTGGCTCCCTTTTTCTTGTGTAAGAAGAGGTATTGTACACAAGGGGACAACATAAATGAGCTACAGTTGCATAGACAAGTCAGGAAAGAGCATTTGTTGTATTTTACACCTCTATGATGTTGGAAACACTGCCACCAGGAACATTTACCTCCTCTCTGGCTCACTCTCAGCACATAAAGAGGTGTTCCATGACAGTACCCACTTGATTTTCTTCAGTCAGCATATGGATGGCACCATTACTCCTTACAACATCTTTCCACGCTAGCCAGGCCATTTTGCTGATCTGTACAGCACATAGCATTATCCAGCTACCCCACCCCCCGCCATTTCCCACTCCCCTCCTACCCCCCATACCAATTACCAGTTATCACCAAGGAGGAGGCTGTTCATCCATTAGTTATTCATCCACCCAAGTGCCGCTTTTACTCTAATTCGATTTTTTTCTCCCTCCATTTTACATTAAAACTCACTCCAAGATGGCAAGATCTTAAAAGTTAAGCACAGAGATTAACTGCGTATCTCTAAATCTCTTCAACAAATATACCCTGCATGTACCATTAACCTTGAACAAGCTGATTAACTTAGCACTCAGTTTCCCCCAACAGTCCCAAATCATATTTAGATTCTAACGCAGAATTTCATAATCCAAGCCAAAACAGGATAGTACAATTATCTAGCATTCAGCCATAATCTGTTAGTGATGAAGATGGAACGCTGTGTTGATCTAATTTCATGGGAAAATGATCTTAAGCAGAACAGGAGGATGTTGTGGATATTATTAAACCGCACATCTGACAAACAGGGCCAAGTACAATAAGAAATATGATGAAATGCTTACTCAACAATCCTTCATGTGTAGCTTTGTGAGCACTGCTTTATATATCTGTGTGAGTGTGTGTCTGCCTTGTCTGTATCTGTATCTGTATGCACACCTTTTGTGTGTTCTGGTCATAGTGTTTGTATTGGTGTGAGAAGCTATTGCAGCTTTCATCATCAGCATTTCATTAATGCAACAGTGATGATCCACAACACAGCAGATGAGGCCGAGTGTATAGGGAGCGGGAGGGATGGTGATGGCAGTAGATGGTGACACTGCACAATCCATTCATGAACTTCACCCACCCTGCCGCTCAACAATTTTGACATTAAGTGTTAGTAGTGCTAAGATCTCCTCTCCCTTTGTCCTTTTATGGTAGTTGTCCTTGCACTGAGCGTTAACGGCAAGAGATTGGATAATAAACATATGTAAAAAGACTGACAATGAATTTTAGAGCAGATTGAATGAGGTGATACACTTTGAACGAGTTGCGCAATAAAGGGAGTACTCCACACAAGATTGGTGTTCAGAGAAGAAAATTGGCAGAATTCATCAAATGTTCTGCAGGCATAAAATCCCAGCAGCAGCGTGCAGGGCCTTTAATGTGAAAAATAGCCCAGGGGCCTTGTGGAGTGTGTTTTATGTGGTTGGAGGGGTTAAAGGAGGCCTGTACATTGGGCTACGTAGAGATGTTGAGGGGATTGTCAGATTTCCCCAGTGGCATGCCTGCTCTCTCTCTCTCTCTCTGTCTCTCTCTTTCTTTCTCTCTCTCTCTCTCTCTCTCAGTTTCATGTCATTGGAGCGTTTCTTGAGTCGCTCAGACAGTAGCGCTGACTGTCAAGGAGTGATTTATGCAGTCATAAGCGCTGTACTGTAGCGGACATTGGCCCGTATTTTACTCTGACACTTATTATTGAAATGAGACATTTGGGTGTAAAGAGGAACCTGAACTGTTTTCTCACCAAGAGGGTGAGGTGGCAGTTGTGCTCACATTTCAGATCTCAGTCTTCCAACATTTGCAATTACCTCAGAGTATTTAAACTCACTTCTCCACTGAGTGTTCCCATTCTCACTTGTACATACTTTTTTATTTATGAAAATGCAAATCGAGTTTCACATGTCGAAACTAGAATTGCAAATACATTGATGTTGTTTGTTGGAGCTGCAGTGTAGCGACTGCTGTGCAGGTGCTTTGAGACTTTAGGTGTCAGTCAGCATTGAGCAGGACTCCTGTCTCACTGTCCTCTGCTGCATTGTTGCACAGACTCAGCTGGGAAAATAAACAGACAATAGACAGACGAAGAGGGAGGTGTTACTTTTACTGTCCAGGGTCCCAGAGGTTAAAGTTCATTTTCTGCATAGACAATGGTATGTGAGTGGCAGTTGGAGCATTTCTGAGGCTTGAATGAACATAAATCATCAGTAAAAAAGATGAACAACTGCATTAGAAAATATCTTGTTGATGGTTAAAAAATCAATGATACAGTCCTATGCACAAAAACACAAGGAGTGAAATAAAGCACAATTCCAAAGGTTTCCCCAGTGGCCAAGGAGTTTAGGTCACAGACCATGAACATGTTCTCCATCTCTTGCCCCTCATTTTCTTAACTGCCATCTCCCTAATAAAGGAATAAAATGCCAAAAGTTTAGTTTGTTGGTATAAAACATCCAACCAGGAATGTGAAATTCAGTTGCCTTTGTACAGCAGCTGCTGCAGCTACTTTGTGAGGAACCTGATACAACATTCAGTAGTTTAAAGATAGTGTTCAACATTTCTGGAAATAACACTTATTTGCTTTCTTGCTGTGAGTTAAATGAGTAGATACCACTCATCCTGTATCGGTATCATTACAATGTATCTGTACAAAAGTGTAAAAACAACAAGTTGTTGTTTTACTTTATCCAGAAGAGACCTATGTTTCTATACTGAGAAACATTGATGACATGATTAAGAGAAAAACTTTGAAATTGGACTTTGCAGTGGTGAAAACTCATAGCACTCCATACACTTTGCTACTCTATATGCCTGAGTTGTGTGAGAAGGATTATCCATACACTGACTTTTCAAATGTCTTCCACAGTGGGTTGACATGAGCACATTTTATGAGAATTAAAAGTGTTTCTACTCTATCAGTACAGTGTTGACCAGTAGTAGTGTGCCCTCTTCTATCTCCAGAGCACAGCTGTAGAAACCATGCTAACTTGCCCAGATGTCCCCGTCTACTTTACCTCCACCTCCGCTAGCATGGTCACCACTCCTCATTCGCCTCCAGCTCTTTTATCTGAGGGCTCCGCACAGCTGACTGGACTCTATCACTGAGGGGTCATGCTGTCTTTTCCCAAAAGATGAGGAGATGGAACAAGCGTGTAATCGACGGCTGTAAGCGCTACACTCCGGAGGCCGGATGACCTACATGTTATACTGCCTCCATCTGCCTGCATACACTTAACACCCCACAGGCTGCCACTCAAACCAGCAGGTGACTGCACACAGGAGATACAGACTGTGTGTAACGGAGGCTTACTGCATGGAGAGATGTTAAGCACAAAACCCAAGGTTACATGCGGTAGTTAAATATGAGCCTCTGATGCTCTTTCTACTGCAGCTTAAAGCCTTGTTTACTTGTCAGTGCAGCTGAAGTAGAAAGTATGACCTTGCTTCATTCGTTTCAGCGCATTTCCAGTTCAACCAGGATATGAGTGAAGACACGATATCCTCGTGCACAGCATACACTCTGTGAAATTGAAAACAAAAACATTTCATTAAGATTCAACGTGCTACATGCAAGCCATAAAGTAATGTATGCAGTTAATTCGAAAGCATAAAAAAGCTAATGGACTATTAGAGTCTATTGCCTGGGGCTGCCTTTTCTCCTTGCAGAAGAAGTACATCAATCACTTCTATCAGTAATCCCCTGCAAGCTGTCGGCAGTGTCTGTGCCTCCTGCCACAGAAACGGTCCCTCAGCAGAAGCAGTGTCAGATGTGGCTGAAGTTGACATCTTAACAGATAAACTGGCCCCACTTTACTACTACTGTCACTACATCCTGCCCTCGGTCCTCGGAGATATTGGAGAGAGGCTGCAGCAGTCAATGAGACAAAAGCACTGACAGAGGAGACGCCCGAGGAGTCGAGCAAAGCCGCCTCTTAGTTGTTCTTCCTTGCTTGTCCGCATACCTTGAGGATAAATGATAAGATGAGACACAGATGAGAGCACCTTCAAGATTGTGCTTTGCTGTAGTCAGCTGCAGGCTTGTAGTTGTAAAAACAGTGACTTTTGGTGAAGTTTTCAAGTAAGCCTGCTTGTTTGCTTGTAACAGCTCAGAACAGCTTAAAGTGATGGGTGATATTTACTGGAGCGGAGACTTAATGCACTCAGCTGCGTCACAAGTAAAACAATTTTTGAGCGTCTTTGTCAATAAGGGACTCTGCCACAGAGAAATTGAAAGAAAGAAAAGAGGTTTCATCCTTTGGTTACACTCCACTAAGCTGGTTTAGTGCATTTGTTGTGGGAAAGCTGGTGGTCGTCTCAGGGGCTTTGAATGAAAACACATTTCTCTTCTGGCTACAGCTGCTGCATATCCATGTGCAAACAGCCAGCACATGTGTCTTGGTCCAGCTACTCCATTCCAGCACCCATTTCCTTTCCAACTTCACATCATCTCCTGGCCTGATTGTCTAGCAAATGATCTCTCATCAATAATCACCATTGTTTTTGTTCCACACCAACAAGATAACTCATGTTGACTCTTTGCGGTTCTTGAAGCACTTGCACTTGATAAACACTACAGCTGATAAATAATTTGTTGGAAACATATTTTGTTTACCAGCATGTGTTTATGAATTAATATGTATTTGTGTGCTTTGCACCCACACTTGAAGAGGATAGTTTATGCTTGTGTAACTACATTAAAATATGTGTGATGAAACTTCAAGCTCCCAGAGGCTGCAGAAATGAAGGCTGTGAATGTGGGAAGAAATGGTGACAAGATTAAATCTACTATGAAATTTCGCCAATTGCAAAAATTATTTGCATGAAATCTCACTGTATGAAGTCACCTTCTTTACCATCTTTAGGCATGCTAACTGATGATGCATTTAACAGTGTAAAGCTGTCATAAGACATCTCAAGGACTGTGCTGAAGGCAGATCTTCAGTGTGAGAGTATCTAAGGATATCTAGCAAGCTGCAGCCAGGCTTACTGATACCCAGCCCATCTGTCAGATAGGACTTTGGTGTACAGATCCCCACAACTAACTGAAGAAGAAGTGTGTTTAGCTGGATAGACATCAGCCAAGGAACAAGGATGGCAAAGTCCCTCATGCAGGAGTTAAGGCTACTTAATATTCCTGTGTTGATTGGGGATTAATTGTTCCATCTGGCTCTCATGAAAACCAGTGAAGAGAATTAAATAAAACACTCCCTCCCCTTTTTCCTGACGTGTTTCCTCTTGTTTCATTACGGTCATGGTGTGCGGCTAGCAAGCGGGGAGGTTTGGAGGAGGAGGAGGAGGAGCCTGGACTGGACAGGCTGCACCAGAGGGAGAGCTGGGAAATTTGATCATTTTTCTCCGGGACTGTCATACGCCATAGGCTGCCTCATTTGTCTGCTCCAACTCCTTTGTTTCCACCAGGCTCCCTGTTCCAGGATTAGGCTGCGGAGCAAGAGACAAGCAGAGAAAGAGAGAGAGAGAGAGAGAGAGAGAGACTGAGGAAAAATAAGACAGAGGGAGAGAAATAGTCAAAGGAACTGCACTGTATGAGCTAATTATTATAGTGCCCCCATGTTTCTTTAATATAGTACTTAAGTCTAATGTACATGCTGCAGTAGTTAATAACTGCTGAGTGTCCAAAAACCAGAATGAAAGTGGGTTTGTAGTGTGAAGGAAGGAGGGATGAAGGGTGCTTTTTTTTTTTCCTCCAAATTGCCCTGCAGTTCCACAGGAGTGGTGTTGACCCAGTTTATCTCCTGCTCAGGTGATTAATGCAACATGGCTACAAACAAAGGTCACATCAGGAAGCAAGGGAGCAGGCCAGAACACAACAAGAGCTAAGGGAGTTATATATGGCTACTGTTATTGTTGTGAAAATAAATTGTTTGTTGTTTTGTAGGGCATCACTCAGTCTCTAGGACACACATCGAGGAGTAAAATGAAAAACTGTAATATAAACACACATGCAAAGAGAAAGAGAGAGATATGAACCCAGAATGAGAGGTGTTATTGTACATTTCTGCTACAACATTTCTGTTGTTATTGTAAAATCTTCTAAATGCAATTTAGTGCTTTAAAGACCACAAATAAAATTCCATTTACCTCAATTGTTCTTGGATGGTGGCAGAAATCTCAGAGACAGATCTAAACCCAAAAATGAGAAAAATTAATGTTTGTTTTTTGTTTTTTTTTTCATAATTTGGGTGAACCAACCATTTAAATGGTAAAATTATATTAAGAGGGAATGAAGTTAGGACATAAGCTAACACAAGGACCCAGATGACAAGGTAATATTAAAAAAAAATCAATTTGTTCACATAGTGCTTAAATAATCACGTACTACATTATGCTAAGCCTGCTGAGTTGAAGGACAGCTGTTGAAAGACACCAACCTACTGTCATTCTATACAGTATATCTGCGATAGAGAAATATGTGGACCCACATGTTTACGAGACAAAATAAAACATCCATACTGAGCCTGACATTTCTGAGGATTTAGTGCTGTCAGGTTCTATCAATTCTTTCCTGCTGCTCAAAAACATGTTGAGTCATTTCTCACAATGCGCTGTGTCAAATTCACTGAGAATGTGTCTCATAGTACACATTCACTTCTCAGTTAGTGGAATATCTGAAGGTCTCTCTCTTGTTCCCCAGTGGCGTCTGAGTCCTCAGTGTTCATTTAGAGGCACCACACACACACACACACACACACAGCCAGAGTTACTTGAAACTGTCGACTGCTCATGAATTTAGGTCATTTTATAAGAGCCTGAACTAGGCTGTGTGTTTTTATTTCTACCAGAGCATTGTAGAGTTTCACAGCTTTGCTATATTTCTCCACAGCTGACACTGGAGAATATAAATGCCTTATTTCACTTTCCTAGTTATCATTTTAACTCATTTCAGTTTGCCGTGCAAGCAAAACGCTCCCCTCCAAATTTAAATACAACTGCAAGTGTAATTATTCTGCGTCTACCTTTTTTCTGTCTCACTTTCCATGGTTATCTAAATTATAATCTCTGGTTTCAGCATTTATACCAAAGCGCGTTCCCTGAGGTATTCCACAGCTATGGTTTCTCTTCCAGAGAAATTACTGGTGCTAAATGAAGCGATGATTTTCTTTATATGTGCCAGCTGTAGTGCAAATGGTTTTTAATCTGCCAGAAAATTCAGTCCATTTTGTGGAGATGAGGTTGAAGATGGACTGAGCGAATGGGGGCCATTTGAGCTTTGATCTAACATTCTGATAATGTTGCATCAAACAGTTTTTGTCCGTATGTTTTCCAATGGTGTATTCATAAAGATTTCTTTTTGATCATGTGTCTTGAATAGACATGCAGAAAAATATCAGATTGCATCCATGCGGGTACAACTGTAGATCTGTTGTAGAATCGTGGGAAAGTGTCACTGAAGTATTTATTTAGGTATATTTCATTTTAAATATTATATATTTATTTAATATCAGTGTATTCCTGTGACCTGTGTGCCTGACTGGCTAACAAATTTCCTTTTGGATAATTATAAAGTTGAAATTTTCCAGTAAAACTTCTGTAAACCAGTATGTTATTTAGATGAGAGTTTTACATACATCTCTCAGACCCAGATCTGGATTCTGTCACTTGGTATGGAAAACATAATAAGAGTAAAATGTAATATTATCTGTCTCTTTGCTTCCCTTTTTCCATTTTTGCTCGTTCTTTGATTTTGACACACTGAAGCTCAGATGAACCAGTGAGATTACATCTGACCCAACAGCAGTTCTGCTTCCAAGAAATGTTTCTACCGCAAAAGCTCAACAAAATATGCACAACATTGAGTTTTCATGTCACACATACAATATACACAGGTACAATATATTTTTCTCTGTCCTCCTCAGGTGAATGGAAAAGAGTTGTCCAAGTCCAGCCATGAGGAGACTGTGGAGACCTTTCGCACTGCCAAGGACCCCGTCGTGGTTCAGGTCATCAGGCGGACCCCCAGTGGCCGACCCCATGGCCCCCCTCAGGAAATCCATGTGGTGGATGTGTGCACTCAGACTGACATCACCTTTGAACACATCATGGCGCTGGCAAAGCTCCGGCCTTCAACCCCCCCTGTGCCTGACGTCTGTCCCTTCCTGCTCTCTGACAGGTTCGTCCGATGAATCATTTTGAACTTATATAAACACACAAAAACTTTTAAGTTCTTTGCTTTTTTTACATCGACAACACTTACCAAGACATTGTAAGGAGGCCAAATGAATGTGAATCATAATAGATAGTGACTGAAAAAAGAAAAGACCGTTTTAAGCAGGTCAGTGGTTTGATATAATTTTATTTATTTTAATTTAATTTGATATGATACAGTTACAAATTATTTTGGAACAGTGCCACAAAGCAGAATGCGGTGTTTGTTTTTGTGACCTTATTTTGACTTCAGCTGGCATTGATGCTAATTAAGGAGAAAAAAAGTGGCGAGAGATGCTATTGAGCTATGAAGCAGCAATATCAGTGTTTGCAGGAGTGGCATTACAAGTAAGCAGGTTGCCTGTAAAATATAAATGAACTCTAACCTGCTGCAAAGTTGATTCTGACAAATATAGATTTGTTTGATAAATGAGCCTCTCACTGTCCTTCACGTCTTAGCAGTCACATCCCTTTTAGCAATATGAGCCACCAAGTACATAAAAAAGAAATACATGGCAGAGTAACTGGTCCTAATTATAACTATTAATACACAATAAAAACTCAAATGTATCACTGTATCACTGTTAGAAAAAGCTGTTTGATAAGCAATTTAAAAGAGCTGCAATGATTAGTCAATCAATAGAAAATTAAATAATAACTGATTGATAATTGAATATGGTTTTAGTAACTTTTTAAAACAAAAATGCCAAACATTTGTTGGTTGCAGTTTTGCAAATGTGAGAATATGAAGCTTTTCTGTGTCATGAGAGCAAGCTGAAAATCTTGATTTTTGACTGTTGATCAGACGAAACAAGACATTTGATAACATTACCCTAGCCTCTAGGAAGTTAAACAGGCATTTTTCATTATTTTCTGGCATTTTACAGCCAAAACAATTAATTGATTAATTGAGAAAATAATCAGCAGATTAATTGATCATGAAAAAAATCGTTAGGTGCAGCTCCACAGTTTAAGTCCACCACAGATTTAGTCTTGTATTTGACAACCTCAATTGACTTTGGACTTGTCAAGTCATTTAAATTGTTACTCCTACATCACTTGAACACATCACAGTCTGAGTCACAGTTGGGGTTCAGCAGTTTGTGTTTGAGAGGCAGATGCAAAAGAAACAAACATTAACAGATAAATCAATAGTCCCAGTTTGACTGTTGAGTCAGGTTTACCTGGTCAGAACCCGCTGTTGTTGCAATTTACCTCTTACACTTGACTTCAATGAGGAAAGAGACAACTCTCTATATAGTAATGCACACTTTCTTTAATGCTCAGAGCATGGCACATGGCACACTCACACTCAATACAGACGAGATGCTGTAGGGGAGTGAGCCCCGAACAGCGGAGCGAATAATTCTTAATCTGTATCCCACCAACCTCTAGGAGTTGTTGTGACTACTCTCTGCATGATTATACCCAAACAGACATGGCAGGATCCGTTTCAGAATAAAAAGATGTTCTTTGCTTCTCAGACACAGGAACATACTGTTCAGATGCACAAACATGATTTCTATGACTATCACTAAGCATTTTAACTTCTCACAAGTTCACACAAGCATTTATACATATTCATACAATAATTTCCCTCCCATTCCCCCCCTTTGGATTATTCTTGATCAATAAAGTCAGAAATTATTGTAGACTGCATTCATAAGGAATCATTAGGATAGCCTTCACTTTAGGGCTCAGGGATTTGCCCTTCTCTGAGATCTCATGTCCAAGAAATGTCACTGTGAATGATACAGACTGCAATTAAGATAAAATATTTCAGCAGTGTCACTGTGTCAGTTTTTCATGCTTCCTCATGAACAGATCTTCCTAACTGAACAGATCATTTGGTCATCTACACTGTATCAAAACACTACCTGCAGATAAACTCAAATCTTTTAAGTTCTGATGTAACACTTGTGAGTATTGTAGTAGTTGGCGAGTTGACAAAACCCTGGGGAATGCAAAACCATATAGGTATAGGTTTTACCTTGCCATGTGAATGCAAACCAATGCTATGAGTCTGGATGTACTGGAATACTGAAAAATGCATCAGACAGATCTACTTCTGAAAACCACTTGCTATCAATCAATTCAATCAATTTATTTATATAGCGCCATATCACAACAAAAGTCATCTCAAGGCACTTTTCACATAGAGCAGGTCAAGACCGTACTCTTTAATTTACAGAGACCCAACAATTCCCCCATGAGCAAGCACTTGGCGACAGCGGTAAGGAAAAACTCCCCTTTAACGGGTAGAAACCTCAAGCAGAACCCGGCTCTTGGTGGGCGGCCATCTGCTTTGACCGGTTGGGTTGAGAGAGAGAAAGAGAGAGGGAAAGGGGGAGGGGGGACAGAAGAACAACAATCATAACAACAACAATAAGTATAAGTATCAATAGCCAGGGAAGGATGCCATCAGGACTGTGAAGGACCGCGAAGGCTCGGCCCAGAACCCAGGGTTTCCTGTGAGATGAGAAAGCACAATAACCTCTGGGGAAGAAGCAAAGTTATCAGCAGAAATGTATATGTGAGTATGGTGTGTGTCAGTATGGTTTGAGGATTAGGAACAATGGAGGCACACGCATGAACTGCTGCGTTCACTGCTTGTAAACCTTTCACCACCATTCGGTAGGCTGACCCTCTGGCCATATGTTTTTGTCTGGAAAAATAGGGGTTCTTACAGGTGAGTCAGGACATGGCACAGTCACTCCTGCTGATAGCAAGCTATTGAACACTGATGTGATCCCCTCAACAGCCTCCGGTTTTAGAGGGTGTTGTGACTGACACTGTCAGTAAGTGCTTTTAGGTGTCGCTCAGAGGGGCAGTGCCCCCTTCACTAACCCTACATCATATTTACCGTTAGCCAACAGATGTTTGGTACATCTTTCAGTTCTGGTGAATTTGTAGGCAGCTGGGGAAACACAGATTTGAATTCGAGGTTATTACTCTGAATTAAATGTACAGATCTCACCCCAGTGAGCGAACCCACAAATGGGTGTATGTATTTTTTTGGCAAGGGTGAGTATTGCACTCCTTCTCCCTTATTTATACATTTGAGTTCTGGTGAGCACTCCAGTATCCATGGGCCTAAATCCTTCATTTCCTGTGAGGAGATGTGGCCAGTGACATGTGTGGGTGTGACCGGTGGACATGGAAGAATTTAGTGATCGCAGTGGTCATGTTTACCGACAATGCACACATTTCATCATACCAATATAACATACTACTGCTTAACAAATCAGTTTCCTGCCCCTCTCTGAAATAATTCTTTTCGAAATCTGTTTCCCCTGTTTCGCTCACCCTGGCCGTGCAGTGTAGGTCAGCTGGTTTCATAAATATGTGGGAGTCAGAAATCAGTGTGTGTGCTGCCGATAATAGTTAGATAATAGATAATAGAAATAGAGACAGTAGACCACAGAAAAGTTGATATCAGATCCCATTGGTAGACGTGTAGGGTTAGGTGTTGTCCCATTTGCACAAATTGGCCCATGTTTGGTTGTTGCCCAGTTACCTTTTTGCCCTCTTTGGTGCAAAACAGAATTAACCCTATAGCACACATTAAATCTCTTTAAATTTACCGGGCAGCATTTGGAGAACGGACAAGAGTGTTTCAGTGTATCTCCTTCAATTGTGATGACTCTGAAAGGGGTAGTATATCTCTCTTTCACTGCAGTGCCTGCTGCTCCTACAGTATAAATTTATCTACCGATCAATTTAGGAGGAATGAGAAACTCGCTTTGTTTTATTACTGATACTGTTGCCCCAGAGTCTACCAGACACATGATATCTCTTTCCCATATTTTCACAGTTATTTGTGACATTACATCAGAACTAGGTAATTTTGAAATGTCTGTCATTTGAATGTTTGTCTATATCCTGAATGTGTGTGTGAGGTGCTGGGGATGTGTTCAACAGAAGTGTTGGCCTCCCCTGCCCAATCATCGAAGTAACGATCCCCCTGTGGCTGGGTCACCATCACCTGTTTGGGAAGTCATCCACCTCTGAGTCTCTTGTTTATTTTTCTTGTGGACAGTCTCCAACCCAATGATCTAGGCTTCCACAGTTCCAGCAAGTTTCTTCATTTCTGAAATGAGGCCCTCTGGAGGGTGTGTGGCCCCTGGAAGATCTGCCTCGCCCTTGACCTCTGCCCCGTCCCTGCTGTGCTGGGTGGATGGCCTCTAACTGTGCCATCTGGAGTCTCTCAGTTAATCTTTCGTTGCCCCAAGAGACTCTTGTTGCTGCTGATGTCTGGATTTTTCCAGCATGGATAACATGGTTTTGTATTGTGTTTAAGCAACCTCTCTCCCACCCAATGCACTGTTTCCGTACTTGATGGCTGATATCCTTATTCATACCATCTATGAAACACGTCTTCAAGTCTTCCTGTCCACTGGACAATTACATATTCCTGGATCCCCTGACTGCATATATCGGGGAGTTCGCTTGCCAGAGAGGCCATTTCTTCACGTGTCCAAGGACGGCAGACCAACATTATTTCTCCACCGTCTTCTCTGGGGTTGGGGACCTCTATCATGGGCATTGTAAGGATTTCTCCCCTTTCTCTGGTCCTGTTGTGTTTAGAGGGGGGGCTGTATATTGTGATTGTGCCCGCTTTCGCTTGTTTTGACAGTTTCTGGGGCTGAATCTGTAGAATATGAGGGAGGTGGTGCTGAGGGCAAACTGGCTGAAGACTCTACCATTGCTGTCTGGTTCAGCTCATCTCAAACCCCTTCTTACGTGCCTGGATATGTCTGCTTGGCTTGCCTCTGGTTGTGGTGGTTACTGGTCTGGAAGCAGACCTGGATTTTGGCATTGACAGGCAGCTGGCATTGTGAGGAGGTCTAAGTCTTTCTGAAAAGAGAACTGAGGACACCCTCCTTTTTCCCCTGGTTTTTGTGTTTTTGCTGTCTTTCTTGTTTTCATTGCCTGTCTCTATATTCTGCCTCATTTTTCCACAGAAAAAAAGCCTTCCAATCCACCCCCGCTTTCTTTTTCCCTTTTTCCCGTTCACATTTTTCAAGTCTTTTCTGTAATTACTCAATTTGACTCAAACCAAAACTGCTATTTTTAGGGAACCACAGTGTTTGATCCATAACTGTAACTGCCTACAAGTTTCTGGTCCATGTTTATCACTCATTATTTTCGCACATTTTCGTGCATTACCCACGCAATCTCACCCTTTGATTTCAGTTTGGGTTCTTAATCACTCAATCAGACATTCAATTGACATTACTCATTCATTCCTTTGTCAACGGGTCATCACCCTCAATGGAACGTCTTTACTTTTCAGTTGTCTTTCGTGGTCTTCAATACTCAATTCAATTTTTTTATTTATATAGCACCAAATCATAACAAAAGTTATCTCAGGGCACTTTTCACATAGAGCAGGTCTAGACTGTACTCTTTAATTTACAGAGACCCAACAATTCCCCCATGAGCAAGCACTTGGCGACAGCAGCCAAGGGTTGGGGGGAGGGGGGGGGATACACAGGGAAGCATAATAACAACAATACTAAAAATAACAACGATAATAATAATAGAGATGACTAGTAATGATAATAGCAATAATAGCCAGAGAGGGTGTCAGGGCAGGACCATGCCATAACTCAGGCTCTGGAGTTTCCTCTGAGATGAGAAAGCACAAAAACTAATATGCATTAATGGTACATGAATGCATACAGATGGAGATGAGGAGGAGGAGAGAGGAAGCTCGGTGCATTACGGGAAGTCCCCTGGCAGTCCAGGCCTATACAGTATACTGTATCCTCATTTAATATCAGATGCTGTGTCATTCAAACTGCTGTCTATAATCATACACCCTGGCAGTCGTTTACGAGCCTTCGTCAGGGGAGGTTGACTTCCTGGGTCTTAGGCGACTTGTAGTCCCTTCACCAGTCCCTTCATTTGACCTGTTTGGAGAATAGTCAAAGGAGTGATGAGATTGGCATCCCTGACGAGCCCCCATGTTGTTGTGGTAATTTACCTCTTGCACTTGACTTCAATGAAGAAAGAGACAACTCTTGATATAGTACTGTCACATTTTCTTTCATGCTCAGAGTATGGCACAGACATACGAGCTGCTGTAGGGGAGTGAGCTCCAAACAGCGGGGCAAATACTTCTTAATCTGTTTCACACCAACCTGTAGGAGTTGTTGTGACTACTCTCTGCATGATTATACCCAAACAGACATGGCAGGATCTGTTTCAGAATAAAGAGATGTTATTTTTTCTCTCTCTCACACAGCAACATACTGTTCAGATGCACATATATGATTTCTATGATTTCTTTTCATTAGTTAACACAAGCATTTATCACACACAGAAACATAACTCCTCTGAGTTAAATGTGTTTGTTGGGCTTGCATGTCTAAATATTAAGAAGAGATGAAAAGATGTACTCAGTGAAAAAGCTCATAATCAGATGTATGATAAAATCAGTAGAATTCTCAACACATCTCAAATGAATGTTGGGTAGTACAATACCTCAAAGAGGTGTTTTTATAGATTATGTGAGACATAAAAATATGTACAAAGAAAATCTTGAGAGTTTAAAGTATCAACCAGAGGCTTTCCTGGAAAACAACAAAATAAACTGGGTTCATTATTTCCTCTTGTGGCATTTCAGCTTATATTCGGCTCATCTCAAAGGAGAAGTAAACTGAACGAGAAAAGTTTAGCATAAAGTAATATCTAGGTTTCACCTCTTGGGAATGAAAAAATATCGACACAGGAGCTTTATAGCACTGAAGTGTGTAGTAAGGACTTCCTTGGTAAACCAGTACAGTAGATAATTAATTTCTACAATGATAAACATCTTTAAGTCGTTGAGTTTCTATTGTTTTTTGTCATTGGAGACTTATTTAGACATTCTTGGATGGAATTTCAGTCAGTTGCTCCATCTGTATCGGCTATTATCACAAACATCATTAAAATTTGAGTTATCAGTGTTACACGCTAGGTACTGTATAAAGCACTATACATGACCTAATCAAAATCATTGCCACATGTATATATCTCACATAATATCACCATAGAATTCCCCACAGGGCCTTCTGGCCATAATTGCAGCTGCTTGGCGTATCCATTTTTGACTCATGGAAGGTTTACAAGGTGATTAAAGCAAATGGGCTAATAAAAAACTAGGCAACACAGTGCAACGCGTGCTCGCGGTCTACTTACAGCCCCAGGCCGAGCCCAAATGTAATCAATGTATCCCATAAAACTCACATTTTCTTCTTTTTATCCGAGATCAGGTGCACAATCCAATATACAGCAGATTTTATAGACATAACAAATGTTTGTCACTCTTATTTTTGAGGTTAGACTGTAAATTTGTGATTGTGTTCTTTTCACCTGCTGCCAAAAGTTGTTAAGCGTAATATTGGAGCATCAAAGCATAAAGCATTCTGACATTTACCAGTCTGGTTTTGTCAGTGGAAGATTGTTTTGAGACAGTTGGGTTATCGGAGAGTCAGACACATCACTCAATATGTTCAACAGAATGTCCTTTTGAAGTTTTTGCCTACCGCGATTATCTTGTGTGGCACTGAAGCTGCTCATCTTGTTAGGCTGTTACAATGCTGTTTTGTTCAGTGACTGAGGGAAGCATAATAGAATTACACTGTACAATGTGGGGGGGTTTGTCTGTCAAGAGCAGGAAGCAAATTATGTGGATATGCTGTTATTAGCAAGGGGCTGTACTTTTATCACACACACTCCGGCTGCAGTGAAAGCCCTTGACAAATCCTTTATTCGTCAGATTCCACAAAGAGACAAAGACAAAGGCGAGGAAAATCCTGTCACTTCGAGGTATAAAAAGCATTTAAGAGAAAATGAGGAAAAGGATCTTGCTTACGCCCAACTCTCCGCCTCTTTTCTATTTCTCTGCCTCTCTGACTGTCTTTCCCTCTCTTTCTTCCTCTGTCTGTCTCCCCTGACAGCTGTCATTCTCTGCATACAATGGACCAGGATTACTATGAAGGAACAGATTACCTCTCCCCTGTTCCAGCGGATGGAGAGAGGACAGAGGAGTTTGAATATGAGGTAAGAATTGCACTGAACACCACTGCTAATTAGAGCCTGATGGACTCATTGGCATGGCCAGTATTATGATTTTAACTTCTCACAGATATATCAGTTTCAGATGCTGTGAGTAAGAAATTTCAGTACAGATACAGTGTGTTAAGTATAGAAAGTGAAATTAAGTCAACATTACATAGTTTATACACCAGATTTGCTTTCTTTCACAGAGTTAGGTGAGAAGATCGATACCACACTCTGATGAGAGACTGGTATCTATCTTCTTATCTAACTCTCAGCAACAAATTGAATAAGCGTAAAATGTCAAACTATTCCTTCGATAACCACATTTAAGGCATCCTTATCAGAAATGTTGTTTATATGTTGTGTAAGGTTAAAAAACAAATGTCAACCTATGTATCATTATCAGATGTTATTTTAACTCTTATTGATTTGGGTATCTATCAACCTCAAAAATCCATAGGCACAAAGTGCAAGTGCAAGTGAAAATTTTACAAAAAAACAAGAAACCCACCTAACCCCTGCAACAAATGGACACACATTCCCTCAACAGTCCATATTTAATGATGCTTAACAATTGGTGGAAGGACCCAAACACTAATTGACTCTACAGGCGGATCCCAGGGGGACAGTACTGACAGATGATCGGCCACATTGCAGACAGCTTGAAAAATCTCTTGCTTCCACTGGCAATAATGACATGCCACCATGGTTTTTTTTGTGTTTGTTTTGTTTCTTTCTTCTTCTTTTTTTTTTTTTTTTTTTTTACAAAAAGAGGAAGTAGAAAAACTGATAGCTGAGATTTGCTAATTGTTTTCACAACTCTGGAAAGAAAAAAAACTAGCAAGCTAGCTAACTCTGCGCTCGATCAGAACCAATTAAAGCGAGGTGTGTGCGGCAGGTGCTGAAAAGAAAAAGACAGAAACACATTTCTTTGCTTCTGCATCTTACTGGAGCGTAAGTAACAGGAACAGCTGGATAGGTGATGTTTCTAAGGCAGTTGATCTGCTACACGTAAAGATACACATATAGATTCACTGATTCAACTGTGACAGGAAGAGATAAACAGAGACTGTCTCCACTCTCCGCTTTGGACCAATATTCTTTATTTCCGAGTCATTGAGGTACAAGCATATTGCAAGCGAGGGCTCCGGCTGGTCTAATGTATGATGATTGCTCACTCCCTCCTCTTATTTGTTTCATCTGAATTAGTTCTGAATGCTTCCACCCACTGAGCTTGAGCTGTTTCTTCACATCCTAAAGAGATTTGTGCACCCACTTGGATCACAGAGGCCCAGTGTCAAATCGGAACAAATATAATATATTAAAGTCTTTCTTTATGCCTCATTGCTATTAACAAATCCCATTATACTGTGTATGCTTTGCAGCCTGCACCGTTCTTTTATTTCATGCTCGGGAAGTTAGATACACACTAATGCAGCCCCACTTACTGTATGTCAACTAAAAATGCTATGAAGGGGGATGTAGGTGAAAGCTGAAAAGCCCCTTTCAGAGTTGACCTGATCCCTCAAGAAAATGTAAGAAAGACATTTCATTAAATTACCTTTGTTAGATGAAAAAGCACAGTGGGGGAGAGCAGTTTGCTGTCACATCACAGAGAATCTAAATCTAATTCACCTTTCTAATACACGCAGACATTGATGTTTCCTTTAGGGTAATCAACATGTGAGAGTTCTGGAGTACACTGGTTGATGAGGTGCAGAGATGCCAGATGTCATAGAAGTATACAGTCACATTACACATTCCTCTACTACGTTCCTCTCAGCATGCGTATCTCTTATTTAAACCTGCAGTGCAGAAGTTTTACATATAAATGAACGTCTGTTATATTCAAGCCCTTGCTAAACAAGTTCATACAATGCTGATTAAGCTCATCACCGCCAGGTAAATTTCTCTGTATTTCACAGTATAGCCTAGATTTTAATCTGGCGTCAGGTTTGACATTCCCACCCTGGTTGGATATTCATCCATACTGCTACAGACTTCTGCCAGCTGAGCTGGCTAACTTCCAGTCAGCTCTCTGCTAACTTGAATGGGGATAAAATAATTGAATCATGCAGTTCTTGTAGACTTTCCATTTGCAAAACTATTTATCCAGTAGGGACGGAGTAGGCTATGGCAGAGCCTATGATGTAAGCACATATCAACACTGGTTTTGTAATTACTCTCACTGGCAGAAGGGGGAGACAAAAGTCCCACACTGCAACTTTAACAAGACTAGGTCAAAACCTAGTACATGGCTAGACCGTGTATGGAACACTGGAGGGCTTTTAATTTGTACGTCACCTGGTTACCATCAGACATCGCAACATTTTTAAGATTTTTGTTTTTATTTAAGTTTAAGTTTATTTGTTTGTATAGCACTTTTCACACAGTAATGGTAACTCAAGATGCTGTACACATGAAAAACATTAAAATACTTAAAATACATTGTACCAGATTTGGGGTATAGACAATGTGGTGCTGTTGTAAGAAGGGTTGAGACAAGATTTTTGCTATTTTTATATATTAGCTCACATGCCCACAACCCGAAAAATAGTTTTAAGGCAGTAACTATCAAGTTAATCATGAACGCTAAGTGTAAATGACCCCAGTAAAATGTGTTTCATGTGTGTTAAGTTTGTATTTGTAAATGTATTTGTCATAATGCTTTTATTTTATTTACCATGAACACGGAAGTGCTTTATTTTGAGAAGACACTAGACACATGTAACATGCAGAAATTGACAGTATGCTGCACTGACGATCCGTACGGCGCACAGATCCTGACCACATAATGGGAATCTTTCTCACCTAAAAAAATATTAAAACTTGATAAAGTCCTACAGTGAAAATTACAACAGCTACTGCTCTCAGTTGGTGCGAAATGCATTCTGGGATACTTAACTTCGGCTGCCTTTGGCTGACCAATGGTGTACCTTCATCACTCAGTCACTCAGTGAGTAAGTGACGGACAGATCCAGTTATAGGGCTGGCCCTCCAGCCAAAAAAAAAAACCTCAGATTGAACTCCTGAATCCTGTTTTAAAAAAAGCCCTGCCTCACTTAACAAGCTAGGTAATGAGAGTTTGAGACTTTCTGCTGCTGATGGTTAAAACTGAACAAACCCTTGACACAGTGAGCAGTCTATAATGTCCTCTGTCGTTTCTGATGGTTGGCTTGTTAGGATTAATGAAACACACACGGCATGCCTTATAGCTAGAATTTCATACAGAAATATCACACATTTCCTAGGATCCCTTGATGTGTATATGGCCACAACACCATGTTAGTGGCCATTTCTTTGATTAGTTCCAGTGAGTTCTGAAGAAGCAAAGTACTTCTAGCTCAGAGATAGCCTTCCTTTCCTTCCAGCCGGTGGTAGCCATCCATGCATTTGTGACTGCTTTTTCAATTACTGGTAATCAAAGGCGTGATTATTATGACAGCATCCAATGTGCTTTGATGGTGGGCGGCAATCTTCCCCCTAAATCACGCCATCCAAGTCATTAATTTACTGTCAGCCCTCATCCCTGTGCCACACTGCAATCTCCTGAGAGGCAGAGAGCTTGCTGGGAAAATGGAGGGAAAAAAAAAATCAAAAGGCAAGAGCGGAGACAGATATTGGTGATTGTGTGTGTGATGGATCAGGAGACAACATCCTTTTACTGTGGCATCTGAGTGTGAGTAGGTGTCTTTCTGCACAATATTGTCTCAAAATAAGAAACTGAAAGAACATCTGGTAAAGAAAAAAGGTACACACACTGTATGTGTGTTGCGTATTTTTAAACACACGCACATGCTGGTTTGATGTCTCATCCAACATGCAGTAATTGTAGCAATCCATTTTCTCTGATCGTTTAGCCACAGGTTCTCTGAACTAAATCTAACCATTAATTAGTCAGAAGTAACTTTAGGCTTGTTTCTCAGAGCCAGATAGGGATGATGTAGCACCTGCTCACACCTCTGCTTTGCCACAGTATCAGCAATTAATTTGTGTGGTTTATTTTTAGATAAATGTTTCCGAGATATTGCCAGTGATTTCAATATTTCCCACAGATATCCCACAACTTGTCTCATCATGTCAGCAAACTGTGTGCTTTCTTCGTAGCTCCCATTACCTCCATGACTGCTTCATTGCATCAGGAGATATGTCATTTTAATAATATATCTACCAACAATAACAGTGATAGCTCATTAGTAACACTTTTAATATGGCTAATGATGGTGATTGATTAGGATTTTTGAAGTTCACTGTGTTCAGGTAGTCAGCACCGAAGCTTTGCTCGCTCTTCCCTCTTTCACGTTGTATCCTTACATATCAGCAGGGATTTGAAGTTGTCATCACTTCTGAGACAGTCAATTAAACATCTGAGCTCCCCATCAGGTGGAGGCTGTCGAGAAAGATAAAACGACAAAGCTCTGATGATGTCGTTTTTCTTCAGCTCTTTTTCTCTGCATGTGTGAGAATGTTTGTGCTTTGCTGAGTATACTTGTGTGTGTGTGTGTGTGTGTGTGTGTGTGTAAGAATAGGAAGGAAGGCATTGTGCAGGAATTATTCTTTTGTGTTTCTGTACTGTACATATGTGTGTGTCTGTGAGTCTGAGTAGCCCAGCAGCAGCAGCAGGTCTCTGAGAAGTGTAGGAAGGAATGAGTAGCAGGGGAGAAGGAGAAAATGGGAACTGTGCCTAAAGGTGTGTGTGTGTGAGGAAGTGGGGGGTCATAAAACGACTTAAAAGGGGTAGTCAGAAGCACCAGGTGGTGTGGTATTGGCCCCTCATCTTATCCCACCATCATCAGACTTCACCCCACCACCCCCCCCATCCCCTATCCCCCTTTCCAAAGTCCTGCCACATCTGACACATGTAACCAGCCAACACACACTTGTCACAGAGGAAATGAATCTCTCTGTTTCTATGTGAGACCCCTGTGAGCCCCACCAGAGCACTCGCCGCAGCCTCATTTCTCTCTGCCCCCTCCATCCTCACTCTCCACTCAACCACCTCGCTCCTGCTGCTTGAAGTCGGTGTGTTTCTGCTCTAATGAAGACCTTGGGAGGAGAGGCCATTTCACACTTGATTCCCTCCAACACCCTTGATATGTTTCAGCATTTGAAGACAGAGCACAGGCTGGGCTGTTTGGTATTTGCTGAACCTCTGTTGTGAGAAACTGAGTACAAAATGGCTTATGTATGTTAACTGTCAGCAAGCTTCGGAGAAATTTGAAATCGGAAGTTGCGTTTGGTTCCATATCCAACATGTATTTTGATATTAGATGAAGGGGGACTGCGCCACTCACTCAAGTTCTTGCTTCAGTTAATCAAATCTCACTTTCCGTGTGTTTGTATTTATGAACTGATGCCAGGGTACTAAGCTATGTTCCAAGTGGCTCGAGGGAAATACGACGACCGCTGATTTGTAAGTCAATAGTTTGTTGATCTCTCCCCAAGGGAAGATGAGGAATACTTTAGTGTTGCAGCAAATATGTATATCTGGCAGCATTAGCATAATTATAGTTTATTTATAGTCTTATACTCTATAACTTGGCAACGCCTTGAAAGAAAAACACTTGAGGTCCTCTGACATTTATCAAAGCCCCACCAATCAAACCCTGTGAGCAGAGAATGTCTTTCATGATCAAACACTTTTTAGACTCAACAACCTCAGACGAGAGTTTGCAATCCAGACTCAGTAAGCATCTCAAAAACAAGTTGGATTTTTGAGACTGAGGCTGAGACTTGCGTGGAGTGGAGCAGACCCTCAGTGTTTGTGTGGCCGTTATGGTGGCAAAATTTTAGTTTTATGGTAACCTATATAGTACATACATGATGTGTATATCGATGTAAATTATTTAGATTATTTTTCAGTTTCTTCTTTGAAGGTTATGTAATGTTTCTGAGTCAAGGTCAGTTGAAGGATATAAATCTGTCGCAACACCACCGTTTTACCTGGGCTCTATTTAGTTAACACTTACCATGAGCTCCATTTAGAACCCGTTCTGGAGCTTTCGACTGAATCACACAGTATTTCTCAGCAAGTGGAGTTTGGCCAGTTATCATGGAATTAGAGATGTTCAAATTTATTTTCCAAGGACTACTCCATATTAGCTTGAAGTGCGCAGAAAAATAGAAATTTGAACATGTATAACTCCATGACAACCGGGCAACTTCATCATAAAGCTGCAACAATTAGTCAGTCGAGTAGTAGATTGACAGAAAATTAATAGGCAACTATTTTGATAATCGAGTAATTGTTTCAGTCATTTAGTAATTCAAACATACCAAAAATTATCCAGTTCCAGCTTCTTAAAAGGTGAGAATTGTCTATTGTTCTTCGACATATATAACAGTCAATTTAATACCTTAAGACTCTGGACTGTTGGTCAGACAAAACAAGCAAACTGAAGGAATAATCATGGGCTTTTCGCAATGGTAAACTGCATTTTTTAACTTTTTTTTTTTCACAGGCCAAACAATCAATCAAGAAAATAATCTGCAGATTAATCGACAATGAAAATAATCATTAGTTGCAGCCCTACTTGATCTGCTGAGGAAGATTGTGTAATATGATCAAAAGCTCCACAACAGCTATTAAATTGACCTTGTTGTGAAATTTTTGTGCTTTTATGACCAGGTGCACTTGGAGACACCCACACAGTCTGTGCTCCTATGACCTAACACACTGTGTTTTCATTGCAATTGCATATTTAAAATAGGGCACTTACTCGTGTTTTTAAATGTTCTGTATTTTCCCTCTTATCTGCATAGGAAGTGGAATTGTGTCGACTCAGCAGCCAAGAGAAGTTGGGGCTAACTCTGTGCTACAGGACAGATGAGGAAGAGGATGTGGCCATCTATGTCAGTGAGGTGAGTATCCTGACTTATCCTGAATAGATATCCTATGCTTCATATAAGACCGCAAGTGTTGCATCTTCTAACTTTCTTTGCCACGAGGAGGCATTAACTTTTCATACTTAAGTTTTTGCAGTAGGAACTCTCTAAACACAGACTCCTCTTTTTTATCTTTCCCCACTGTGCCTTGCTCCTGGAGATACAGTAAAAAAAACCCCAAAAAAACATGTATCCTCCTTTTTTCTATGCCAACCACCAGAGTTAGGACTGCTAGCTGTTTGAAAGATGAAAATATTAATACTCTTGGGAGAAAAGGTATATGCATATTCTACAGATTCTTTATATTTCAGTTCTTTTGAAATTATCCCATTTGCATATCATGAAAAAGCTGATCATAGTGCCTCAGTTAAAATGCCTAAACAACTGAGAAAGCTTTCCAAGATTTCCAAGACTAAATCAATAGTGACATTTAATATTCATCTTCCAATTTATGATTTATTGCAGTATTCATGTGAGCAAAGTGTATTTCTCTATTGGGAACAGTAATTTTAAAATTGAACTCTTTTCAACCACAAATGACATCATTAAACAATTTTGCAGTGTTCTAACTGCATGATTACAACACAAAATGATTGCCAAGACAGGAAAAACAAAATGTTTTCAGGTCTTGTGTAAGTTGTTCACCAGAGTCCTTGCAGTACAACTGACATCAACAAGCAGGCTGTGAGATGTTAGCAAAGACACTCAATTAATCTCCCACTTGTTGAAAGCATAGAAAATGCTGGTCTTCATTCTGCTCAACTTTCTCTCAGATTCATTTGAAGTTGACTTGGACCCTGCAAGGTGTTCACTTTGAGAGCTGTGTGGAATATAAATCACTGTGGTCTGTGGCTCCTGGCAGCATCTTTAAGTGTTCGCTCTGCAAAAAAGTAGGGCTAAGAGGAATGTGCTGCATTTAGATGAGGTGGCTGAATGTCACTGTACATAGGATGTGTGTTAGAGGTGTTAGGTGCTCTGATCTTGCATAAGTAGTGAGAACACGTCAACACGCAGTAAAGAACAATACAAGGTCACTTTAAAACAAGCCGAATCTCCCAACTTCATAGCTATGGTTGAATGGCCACATTGTGTTTTTCCTCTGTTATTTAAGTTTATTTGCCTTTGTATCCATTGTGTCTCACAGCACAGTCTTTAAATAATTCAGGAGAACAAGAGAAGAATACTCAGTCCACCCATAAATCCATTTTCTACAGTTGTTTAATTCGACTCAGGGTAACAGAGGCTGGAGTATATCCCAGCATGCACAGGGCAAAATGGCAGGGTCCATCCTGCACAGGTCACCAGTCTATTGCAGGGCATGCACAAACTCACTCATTCACACCAATGGGCAATTTAGGGTTTTCAGTCCACCTAACATCTTTGAACTGTGGGAAGAAAATAGGATCACCTGGAGGTATCATAAGCAAACTCCACACAGAAAATAGTCAAACCCAAAATCTTCTCGCTGTGTGACAAAATTGTAACCACTATCATTTTACCTCTCTTAAAAAATCTTCTATAAATGCTCAATTTTCCTGTATTTTTAAACGCTGTGGATGATTTAAGGTTTGGGTGCTCTCCCAGCAACTGCAGAAATATTGCCCTCAGTTTCCTCTGTTCCCTCCAGTCCTACCCCCATTCTTGTCTCGTGACCTCCCTGCCAGTTTAATGAGTGGTCCCTGTGTGTAGGAGTGGACCATCATGAAGATGGAGTGCCACAGCACCTCACCATCTCCAGAGATCCCCGCCTGATGGGACAGAGTGAAATGAATGGCCCCAGACACCGATTGATTGGCTGATGAAAGCGTGTCCTGCCCCCTTGTTCACTAGCATAAGTTACAGGAGGAGCAGGTTGAGTTACAAGCTATAGATACTATATGTGGAGGCTTGTGCTCTATCAACCTGCCAGAATGTAATAAGTGAGGCGGGGACATCTTAGAGCTAATGTGATAAAGGTGATAACTCCATTCGTCGTGGCTTTTGTTCATCTTCCAAAATGAAGCTAAACTGGCTTTAAAAACTGACCAGAAAGCTGCAGAAAAGCTGTTTGACATTGAAGGTCTTCCCATGGCAGCACACCTATTGTGTGTTGCTCAAACTGTTAATAACTGTCTAGACATGTCTAGCTGGATGATATGTTAAAACATTTTCATGCTCTCCTTGAGTCTCTTGAATGATGACTGAAAGTGTTTCAAATTCATTATGCTGTGTTCTCCACCTTTACAGATCAGTCCAAACAGCATTGCTGCCAAAGACGGACGCATCCGGGAGGGGGATCGCATTTTACAGGTACAGTAGGGTGCCCCCTCTATACCAGCTCTCATTAGATTCAACATAAAAACACACTTATTTTGTCACACTCAACCACTGTCTCCCAGCACGAGAGCCCGTTCATTTTTAATGGCAGCACATTAAAGGAGGAGCTCGCCCCCGCTGTGACTGTTAGAGGGGGAGAAATGCCCCCCTGGCTGTTTTACTTACCGACTCAGCAACAACAGGGGTTTTTAAGAGTTCTGGTTCAGGATTGCGCTGTGCTACAGCTCACTGCCTCTTCTGGAATAGCTGAGAGGCTACGACTGTTATTAGCCCCTAGCTTCATCCTCAGGCCTGAGATCTAGAGGAATTCTGCTACTGCTAAGGAGAAGTATTTGTTAGGCTGAGGACTGGATAGTGTTGCCTCTATGTGTAAGGTGGGTAATGTTTTTGTGTAAGTGAGTCAGAGCCTCTAATTTTAATGCTAAAGCTGCATTAATAGATTTGCTTTGGTCACTTGGGGGCAGTGAAACAAGCTGAAAACTTTTCACATTATCACCTTATTAGGTCAGTACACAATCTGCATACAGAGCAACACTAGCATTCATTTTGAGTTGTTTTTCTTGAGACCTGATGAATGTAACACCTTGTCCACACAGAAAGTGCTTCAGCCACATTTTTCAGTTGTCCATCTCACACGTGTCTGACAGAACAGATACCCTTCTATTTTACTCATTACACATGTCTACACAGAACACATGTTATCACCTCCTGTGTAGATGCGGCACAAATCCAATATCCCTCTACTTTTAGCTCTGTTTTGGTCAGTTTAACAGTTTCTGAGGGAAATATTGGGCTCTTTAGCTGGTGAACATAGTTAACCATTTAGCAGTTTGTCACTGAGTCAGGTAGCGTGCAGTTTATCTGATCTTTTTTACTGAGAACAGCTGTCTGTTGCTGTTTTAAATGACGTTGACATGAAGGAAATATCTGTTTACCTCTATCTCTATAGTTTGCTAGGTGTTCCATTATGTTCACCTGCCAGTCGCTGATTTGTGTGCTGCCTGGTGCAGTGGGTTCATCAGGAGTTTTTTGCAGAATACAGTTCCTTGCTGCCACAGCTGCTGCAGACAGTGGTGAGAAGAGTGGTGTTTGCAGCTGGGAAAACCAAAACAAGCTAAAAGAGGCTAAAAAACTCAATCGATTTGAGTGGAACTGCAGAATTAGTTGATTATTTTTTGTATGATTGTCGCTACAAGTGACACCCTTCACATTACACAGCCTTTTAATCCATTGTTAAAGTGTTTAAAGATGTTGTGAAGGTTTATGAATGGAGACACAAATAAGCAAAAAAATGTGTTTTAATAGGAGTTCATTATGAGAGGGGAAACAGGAATAAAGTCAAGGTAGAAGTATATAGTCTGTGTAAGCAATTATTAGATTAGGGGGGCGGATGCAAAAGCACTGTTGGTCTAATTGTCTACTGGTGTCTACCATGTCTCGTATGACTGATTTGAGCCAGGAGAGTGGGTGTGTGTGTGTTTGTGAGGCAGACTAGTACTCTGGCACTATTAAACAGCAGTGACAGGGCCATTACTCTGCCTGCAAAAAGATGGACGCCCCCTGTCAGTGGCCAGTTAATTGTACGGCTAGATGTATGTACGCTGCTGGATACTCTGGTGAATACAACAGCTCCGCTGGCCCACAGCCACTGTCCCATTCATAATCACTGCTGGGTTCTGCCTCATATTAGAGAACAGCACAGAATATTTACAATTTCCTCAGGAAAAGAAAACAATACTGTGCAGTGCCACTTTTATTGTGATGCTTCTTTTCTCTAAAGGGCTTTTGTATGAATGAAGCTGAGCTCAATGTGTGTGTGTGTGCCTGTGCTCAAATGTTTGCATTTGTGTGTACAATACATGTTTGTTTGCTTGCGTCTGACTTAATAGTGAGTGTGGTAATCATGTTTGTATGTCATCTTCAGATTAATGGTCAAGATGTACAGGACAGAGAAGAAGCAATGGCTGCACTCTCCAATGAAGAGTGTAGGAACATCATACTGCTGGTTGCCAGACCTGAGATGCAGGTTAGAAATTACACTCACACTGACATACTGTATCTTCCAGCTACTGATTTAAGCACCTATTGGGTAAAGGAAGCACGGAATTCACAAATTACAGCCCTGAAGGTTTGTCATTTAGAGAATATTTGCTCAGAGTAAACCTTATCAGTCTGGGGTAGATCGACCCCTCTCCTCCCTCCCCACTGTCACAACCACTCCCAGTAGAAGCTACAACTGAGACACCTCATCATGTTTTATTTTTATGTAGCACCACTGTAATTGACTTCCAACGGTAAGCCATAAAAGCTAATGGCATGCTAATGTGGAGTGAGTTCAGGCCCAAGGCCGATGGCGAATAAGCAAAAGGAATGCCGCAGTGCAGATGAGCCAGGAGCAATAGTAGACTCTTTGTAATTAAATGTATCTCTCAGTTGTAAATCTGCTTCAGATATGGATCCCATTTGGTTCACATCGAGCAGACAAACAGATGATGGATGGTGTGGAGTAAATAGGTCAAAGGTGACATTCCTATGACCATTAAACTGCATTGACTTAATTTTAAGATTAGAATGCATGTTTTAAAAATAGGTAGTGTTTTGTTAGCTAAGAAAGACTGATACTGTACAGTATAGCAGTCAAACACCACACACACACACACTGATGCTTGCAGTTTCTTATTTCAAAACCATGCTTGGTGTTTTTTTTGTTTTTTTTTTTCAGAAAATCCCATTTGGGCACCCATTTGGAACACCCAACTATTTGTTTTGAGACACCATGTCGCCACAAGCTTTAGGCCTTGACAAATAACACTCGCTCCTTTCGCTCTCCCTCTCTCTCCATATGCCTTCTTTCATTCACCTCTAGCTGGAGGAGGCCTGGCTGGATGATGAGCACAGTGAGTTCCTGGAGCAGCTAAAGATGGAAATGTTGGAGGAGCAGCAGAGAGAGGAGATGGAATTGGCTGCCCTTCAGGAGGAGCAGGAGAATGAACAGGTCAGACAGCAGCAAAACATATGCTTTGTGTAACTGGATTAGCAAGTCGGCGACAAAGCTTTGTGATCTGATTTCTAGAAATTCTGAAAGGCTCATTTTTTCTTATTTTCTCTGTTCAGTATGAATAAAACCCCCCAAAAAGTTTCTTCATAGTCAAAAAGCAATAGATTAAAGTTAACCTTCCCCCTGTCTACAGACTATAGCACTCTGTGTTTTATGAACATCATTCCATCAGACTGACCAGTAATTGCTTTGACTCTATTAGGTTATTATTCAGTGTCAATATTAACCTTTTCCTTGAGATCTAGCCGGTGGCAGAGATGGAATCAAACTCTTCATTGACTTTCTTCACAAAACTGAGTGAAAACAAGCTTTGGCCTTTGAAATATGAATACAAAGTAATGATTATGAATATTTATAGAAGGGGGGGAGGGGGGTGCGATGAACCATTTAAATTCCAAACATTAGTAATCATCATTTAAAATTCTGTTTTGTTGGGAGTTAGCATACCACAAAAATCCATATAAATGTGACTTCAAAGACTTGGAAGAGAGGAAACAATCCCTGAAGTAACAGAGCTGTACAACCGAGTTACGCACAACAGCATATGTAATCCTTCAGGAGAATGCAGAATAGGTTTTGCACTTCTTGAACTCTTAAATAGTTCTAGTGACTTTTTATTGTATTTTGTCCTCATTCCATAATAATGCATCTAAAACAGAAAACCAGACTAGAACAATTAGAGTACATTTCTAAGTACATTAACATTTAAATGTTTTATCACTTAAGACATTTACAAACATACTTACAGAATTCAAATACATTATACATGATAAAAATCAAAACTGGCACATTACAAGTTTTCACTAGATGCAACAGAGCAAAATATGATAAAAAATAATTTTCACATGGATCATTCATGGAAAGAAATGTATCACAATTTTGAGTCATAAAAAAGTATTTCAGGTTGGGTTTTTTTTATTGTATTAATTTCAGAAAGAAGATGATGACAAGCCCACCTGTTCCACACTCCCTCATCATAAGGACAGTGTACTGAGTATAAAAGACAGAATGGAGAGCTCTGAGCATAATGTCCTGGCACACATCCAGAGACGTCTGTCCCAGTGCCTCAGAGACAATCGGGACACACACCGTATCACCAGCTCCACAGGGCTGGAGGATAAAGAGGATGAGGACGATGAGGAGACTGAGGGTGACCGTTTCCAGCAGCTCTTGGAGCTGAAGTGTCAGATACGAAACAGCGGTGAGTACGACCTGTTCTACAGCCGCCGCAGCACCATTGAGTGCAGCATGGGGGAGCAGGGTGGCGTACAGCATGAGCTACGCATGCTCAACGAGGAGCTGCGCAGCATCGAGCTTGAATGTCAGAACATCATGCAGGCCCACAAGCTTCGTAAGGGCCAGCAGTCTCCATCCACGGGCCACTCTGCCCCCTCCACCAAAAACCAAAGCCTCCATCGGGGTGAGCCAACAAGAGGTAAGCTGGCAGACATTAACGAGAGGCTGGAAAAATCAGACAAGGACAGCTCCAGTGCCTATAACACGGCGGAGAGTTCACGGAGCACCCCCCTGGCAATGGATCGCTCCCCAGAGCACTCACTCCAGAGGATGGTCAGTCTCACCAACCAGAGGAACCTCTGCAGTGGCCTTGCCACGGGCCACTCACTTAGCCCAAGCCCCATCCCAGGATGCCGTGCTCCAGTCTTGGGCAAGAGCAGCAGCCCTGATCACAGCAATCCTTCTGAGTCAGACCAAACACCTCAGGCTGAGGAGGAGGGGAGGGGGAAATTAAAGCCATGTGCTTCCCAGATTCCTTACTTCTCTCCATCCCACAGTTCCCAGCATCGACAGATCAACATCCCAGCTCATGCCCGCCACTACCAGAGCTACATGCAGCTGATCCAGCAGCGTTCAGCTGTAGAGTACGCCCAGAGCCAGCTCAGCCTGCTCAGTGTCTGCAAAGAGCCTCAGAGGCCCATTAATGAGCCCAAGATGGAGTGGAAGGTCAAGATCCGCAGTGACGGCACACGCTACATCACCAAGAGGCCTGTGAGAGACAAGATCCTGAGGGAGCGAGCACTAAAGATTAAGGAAGAGCGTAGTGGGGGAATGACCACAGATGATGATGCAATGAGTGAAATGAAGATGGGGAGGTATTGGAGCAAAGAGGAAAGAAAGCAGCACCTAGTCAGGGCAAAGGAACAGAGGAAAAGACGAGAGTTCATGCAGCGCAGTCGGCTGGAAAGCTTGAGGGAGAACCCTCAGAGCAGCAGCGAGGGTCGCAAGGAAGTCAGCATTATAGAGCTCAGCCACAAAAAGATGATGAAGAAACGCAACAAGAAGATCCTGGACAATTGGATGACCATCCAGGAGCTGATGACCCATGGTACTAAGGCCCCTGAGGGAGCCAAGGTTCACAACGCCTTCTTATCAGTCACTACTGTATAAAGAAACCACACACATTCTACCCCATGCGGTATAATATAATTGCCTCGTTCAATGTGGCGTTTTTATGAGGACAATAGGAGTATTTTTCACACTTTGTAACCCAAAAAGCATTTTGTAAAGAATTTATCAGTGGTGTCATAGCATTTTCTTCATGTTTTCCAGAGTTGTTTTTCACATCACTCTGCGGGAAAAAAAACTTTTCTATGGAATTATTTTTATTACTTTGCTCTGTATATGTTTATCTTTTCAATCATTATTTTCATATTTATGTTGTAACCATATGACTCAAGATAGTATGAACTCCTTAAGAAAGGTCAAATATTTTCTTTTATATTATGTTTTACGTACATACTTGCCACTTACAAAACACAGTGATTCAGTGGGTTTAATGCCTTTCACTTACTGTTTAACGTGTCTTCAATTAACAACTCTCCTTATCCTTCAAGTCTGAAATCTGTAAGCCTCTGTATGTTGTTAAGAGGTAGTTTAAATCATGTTTTGAACTACAGCAAAGATGTAATAAGAGTATCCAGGTGTCACACTTGTGAAGGTGTCAGCATTTAGCCAATGACAAATGATAATTAGCCAGTTCATTGCTCGGTAAGGGTCATTTGTCTGAATACCTAGCTGTAGATTTTAATGTTAAAGTTTATCCATTGCTTGTGTTTTGCTGTTGATATGCAGCTACAGAAATGGTAGACCTGTCACTTGCTGTGCAATGGCTCAGGTTTGAACATACTATTTGCAGCAAATGCGACAAAATAAATCTACTCAAAGATCCTTACTTATCACAGTTCCTTAGTTACTAGCTTTTCCTGAACATTCAACTGCATCTCATGGTCTTCATCAGCTAAGGGGAGCACAAGTGTCATCACATGATAACACCAAGCTGCTGCCAGCACAAGGAGACAGAGTATCAATACACAGACAAAAATTATATTATAAGTAAAATAAGTTTAAAGGTTAAAATAAGATTTCAGCTTTAAAGGCACATGGACATCTCACATATCAATCAGCCTGCTCCTAATAAAAAGATGAGTAATTCTGGCAAAAATCCATAAAATATCATGAATTTGAAATTAATAATCCTTTAGAATACAGTTTTGTACTTCAAATGTTTCATGCCAACAAATTTAGGTAATACAATTATAACATTTTCATGTATTTCAACAAATTTTTTACCCCATTGTTACTACTAATATATAAATATTGTAATAAAGGTATTCCATCCATTGAAGCAAGGAAAACAATATACTCTGAGGTTTTTAATCACTTCACATTGTAAATTGTTAATATTTTAATCGCACAAGTTTTTGGTCAACTAATACATTTGCTGATACTAGTTTTATCATCAGCAACTTTGTAAAAGCATCTTTCAAAAGTTGGATACCTCATTTTACAGTGAAATTCTTCCTTTATATGTTGTTTCTGTAATTTGTGAACTTTCCCAACAAATATACAAAAAAGGAGACAAAACTTCAGAGGCTGCTTCACTGGCAAGACAATGAAAGACATCTTTGTGGATACAGTCCAAAAAGTTCTGACTCACTGCCAGTGTTGCAGCTTCACGTTTTTTTTTTTGTTTTTTTTTGTTTTTATGTTAATGGTGGCAGCCCTGTTTGTCTGGTTTGTAGCTTTGGTTAAAATTATTTTGCATTAGTAATTATTTTTAATTAATATTTAGAATTTTGTCCTCCATACTATATTCAACAACAGATGGACCTGCTCATAGCTTTTACATACCAGTATTTTTATGTATTTTTTTATTCTCCACATACACTTTGACTCAGCATAGCCTTAACAGTGAAAACTGAATCAATGATACATTGTGGTGTGGCAACCTGATTTCTCACGCAAACTATCTTTGTATATCTGTGTGCAACAGAGGGGTATTATTCAAGACTTTTCATACATTGTATACATTGAGTTTCTACCAATTGGACACATTCATAGATATTGTATAGTTGTTACTGAATTATGTTTGCAGTCACATTAAACTTGTGTAAGGATGATTGCCACTGAGCAGGACTCAGAACACAGCATATTTGATCATTGAAAAAAACAATAAACCAGAAGAATTAACAGGCTATCATTTATCAACAGACATGTAAAATACATGTAAAGTAAACTCATTCCAAATGCCTCATTTTTAACTGAAATATTGTAAATTTGAAATTTTAAAACCAATCCCTGTATTTGTTTTGAGTCAATGTCCAATGGTCTAATTTCGAGTAATGCGTAGTTGGCAAATTTGTAGCCAGTTAAAATGTGTGATAATGGTGATCTTTTCAAAAGAAATGATAATAAATTATTGTTTTTTGGTATGACATTGCACAGGATCATGTTTTTTTTATTCAGACAGTTAAAGAACCAAAATCTGCTGCTTCTTTGCAGTTTGTGCCAGGTTCGTAAACTAGTAAGCTAGTCGGTGTGAAAGTGAGCCACAGTAACCATCTGTACTGTTCTTTTTTTCTTTTGTGATGATGCTGAATGTGAGTAGATAAAAAAGGGAGAGGTGGAGGGTGTCAGGAAATTGTGTCATACAAAAAAAGTAAGCAGTGCAAAGAGTAGCAACAAAAACACAGCAAGACACTCTGGGGGTAAAGATCAGTCTTGTGAAGCTGCTTGAGAAACTGAATTACTTGTTCACTGAACACCCATTCACCTCAGATATCTCCTCATGAGTGACTCACTTTTTTCTCCCCTCTGTGAATATGTTAAGTTATTAAACAGAAGGAGATTTCAATTAAAATTGCCTTCCACTTGGATGGCTTTGTGTTCATTAAAATGTACCAACCACTTAATCATCTCTATGGCCTTGTCATGTGCAGGGGAGAGCTACTGGGATACTCTGGTCTCTGTATTATCTTAAGTTGTCAGTGTTCTACAGCTGAAATTGGAGTGCCACGTATACTGCCCGAAGACTGTTCTGTACTTCTGTGCTAGTTTGTATTTCCAACTTAAAACTTATTCCATTTTAAGAAACTGATAAAATAGGAAAGGAACCAAGTCTTTCCTGACTGTAGAAATTGTTCTTGGTCATCCATGGATATTATATCTACGTTTTTGTTGCCAAGCACCCTGTCTTTTATTTTCACTGGTTGGTTTTCTTTTGTTACTCTTAATATTTTCCAAACACTTCATGTGTGCAAACTGGCCTGTGAAAAACTCCATCAAGCTACTTAACACAATACAGTTTTATGATGCCAAGGTATCACATTTGGTGTGATTTTGAGTCTGTACTCTATGGTCAACACCTTCCATTTCCATTATAGTCTGTGGCACTTAAAAGTGTCTCCATCTATACAGTGACCAAACATTAACATCCAAGTTGGTAATGAAAAGCACACTCCTGTCATCCCCCGAGCCCATTAGCTCTATCCTCATTTGTTAATTCTCTCCCTCTGTATAGACAGAGACCATTAAAATGCCAATGAATAGCTACAGAAGAAGAAGCTGTGTGGGTTGTACCAACTAACGCCAGAACTAGCCTGAGTGCTTGCTAACTAATTAAGTTCATTCCTAAGCCCCTAAAAGACCCAGTCAGGTGTAATTAAAATCGAGCCTGTGACAGCCATGGCATTTGTCAGAGCTACCCAGCAGTTCAAATACCAGTACTGACAGAAATGTCAAACAGATAGCAGTGGCTCATCTACCTCTTCAGTGCCTCTCTCTCTCTCTCACACACACACACACACTCTCTCTCTCTCTCCCTCTTTCACTCACACACACACACACACACACACACACACACACACACACACACACACACACACACACACACACACACACACACACACACACACACACTGCCATTGCCTCTGTTATGAATGTTTGCTGATAACCTTTAGGATTCCCTGAACAGCAAAAACTACAAATTCTCTCCCATTATTCATCCAGGGAGGCCCATATTTATTGACATACAGATCCACTTGACATGTGATGGTGCAATCTACTTCATAGTGCCTACTCCCTCCTAATCTCAGAAGCATGTAACACTTCATAGTGCCCCTACTCCCTCCTAATCTCAGACGCATGTAACAAACTGGTAATTGTCTCGGATCACGCGTCCCTCGATGTCACTTTAGAAATTGGTAGCATCTCTGATATCATAACTGCTGTGTTGACGTAATTGGCCCCATCATGCCAGATGTAGTGGTGTGTATGCGGGTACAATGGACAGACTGCTACTGCTGAACCAGCTGTTCTGAATGTATATGGCCACATCAATCAGAAGACAATGAGTCTGTTGATAGAGGATTATGTTGCATGAAATCACTGAGCAGCTACCCTGAAAATCTTAACATCGACAACAAGTATTTTAAATAATAAGGTGGGCAATTTTCTACATTTTTCTTATTGTCAACAAATCAGATGCGCAGAACCAACAATGAATTGATCTACTTACAAGCATAGTGTGTGTATACAAATCCTGATATATCTTATTCCTCCATTATTGTCCAAAAACTATAAAAAGCAAATTAATGAGCCACACTGTTGCACTGGGTGACATGTTCCTTTGCCCTGAAGGCAATGGCTACCAACCTATGTACCAGTGGCAGATGCCACTGCGCATGCATAGGAATATCTGTTAGTTGCAATCTGCAACATCACTGCTAGATGCCACTAAATCCTACACACTGGTCCTTTAAATCACAAATATCAACCTCATGGTGGCGCTACAGGAAAAGTCAGGGGATCACCACCGCTGCTAGCGTGGCCAAAACCACAGTAAAATGTTCAGTGGTGGTATTTTTGCTCAGATATTCTTTCTTTACATGTACTGTGAACTTTGGAGATTGCTCCTAAGCTGCAAAAAAGTGGAAAGCAGTGCTGTTTGTTGATCATGTCAGACCACAGTAAGTAAGTACATATACAGTAGTTGGTAGTGCAGAAAAACTCACATGCAAACACTGTGGGCCTTAGAAGAAACTGCAATTTGTGATGAAATTAAAAAGTTTATTTCACATTCAGTTGACTCTTCATTTCCAGGGTCACAACACCATGCAGTAAACTTGGTTTATAGCCAAGACTGTTTACAGTATGGCCAACTGTGAATATAATACCAAAGTTATACAAGTTAATAGTTTTAAGGATTAGCTGAAAAGTCTAATCTTCTGTTTTCTCACTGTTTGCTCCATCACAGCTCTGTGCATTCAAAATCTCTGCTGGATGTGTTTGTGTGTCATTATTGGCAGAGATCTTTCATTGCCTCTGTGAACCATTTGGACCTCTTTTTTCTTCTTACACACCCCATGTTTTATGTGTCATTTGTTGTTTCATTTCCATCCCAGCCAAATGCATTAAGGGGCCAATTAAACTAAAACTTGTGAATATTTCAGAGCATAATTAGAGCTCTAATTACAATTCATTATTCATAAAATGGGTGAACCAAACTGTGATACATGCTGCAAAGGTCTCAAGCCTGTACTGTTTGGATTGCAATTAGAATATGTATAATACTCCCTAAACATATTGTAATACTATTAGCTCCAACCAGAGATATTCTAGCATATTATTCAAGGCTGTACACATATTGCACATCTTAAGAGTTGGGTAATATCCACTGGTGAAAACAATCTCTCTGCAACAATCATTAGGACTACTCAACTCAAATTATAAAATAGATTTACTTCAATGTTTGCAAATGACAAAACGATAATGTAGCATTCTTTCAAACTACTCATGCTTTACTAACTCGTGTTAATGTGGGATCTATACAAGTTCTCAGATCTGAGACAAATTGATATTTTCAGTGTTACTGCCCATTCAGCCACACAGCACATAAAATATCTATTACAGTTCTTTTATACTAGTATTTCCAAACTCAACTTCAGATCATGCAAAACATTTTAAAATACCCTGCACAAATGGAGCTCCCGCCTCCTAAAATGGTTAACTGAAAATCTTACACCCAGGTGTTTTCGTGGAACTCCAAGGTGGAAGTGATTGACATGCGTGGTCAACCATACAAATTCAATGTTGTATACAAATGTAACACTTGCCCCATTGTACATTCATCAACTCTATGAATCCCATTTACATTCCAGTAAAGTTTCTGTTTTCCTTATTCATGAGCTGTGGGTCAGAGTCCGTATCCAATAGAAATAGCTAATATGATTCTGTCTGTGATTGCCTTGCTGAGCTTGAGAATTAATAAATAATGTCTGGGAGTCAGTGCATAAGGCCCATTTCACATTTATTACACAATGTAAACACTGATCCCCACCCCCTTCCAATGTTATTTCATCGTCAGCATTGTTGCTGAGATGAGGGGTCTTTCATTAGTCATGGTGAGCTCATCAGTTACTGTTTCATATTCATGTGTTTTACACTATGTAACCCTGTCATGCAGGAATTTCATAACCGGACTTGTCTTCACATTGATTTAATTGGCTCCTAGTGCGCTTCCTAATGAAAAATTAAGTGTGAAGTGAACTCATATGCCTGCATTTCTGTAAGGGTTGATACAGTGCAGCGTCAAGCTGCAGGAAATTTTGCTTGTTCCGTTGCATTCTGCATAGCACCTGCACAGTGAGTAATGACAATCTTTCCAGGAGGCCTTGCTGGTCCGAGCTCAGCTCTTTACTGCCTCCAGGCTTTGCCACAGGCGAGTTGAGCTGAGCCATAGTGCATCTGCAGAGAGCTAGCCAGTGAGTAATGACTTTACTATAATGTAGGCCATGCTTCTTTTGAATCATTGATAAATTGCAAGTGCTGCTCAACTTACTTAAAGCTGCATTGACTAACTTTGCACATTTACAGCTTCCAAATGGCAGGGAGAGTAAATTGTTTAAAGATTTAAACTTTAAAAGGGAAACTTCAGTATTTTTCAACCTGGACCCTATTTTCCCATCATTTGTGTCTAAGTGACTAATGGGGACAACAGTTTTTGAAATTGATCCAGTATTGAGCGAGAACTCTGCAGCTGGCAGCCGCGAAACAGGCTGCAATTCAGTCCAACGGGGCAATTTTGCACCATCAATGAACGTCCACTAAAAGTATTTATTTTTGCCACTGACGGGTTCAGGTTGTTATTATAAGTGTCTGACAACATTATGGAAAGAACCATACAGAGAAATAAAATGTTTTTCTTTACCTTTCACTTGATCTGGTCTGTTTGTTATTGTGTCTAACTAAGTCTCGCTCAAAGAGAAGTCTTGTTCTGAAATCTCGTGAGAGTTGAGTTGTTGTTGAAATCTAAATATTCAGCCATGACTTTGAAAATCTTTTAGATAACACTAAGCCACACTTTCTGTACTCTATCACAACAAACTCCTCCCGGCACTCCTCTCTTCAACTCTCTCACGGAGCAAGTACCCTGTCGGATTACACTGCTGCTGCAAATTGTTGTCCCCATTAATGACTTAGACACAAAATGATGGGAAAATAGGGTCAAGGTTGAAAATACTGAAGTTTCCCCGTAATTTCTCCCTATCACATAACATGACATCTGTAAACTGCACACAGCACACCAATTTTTACCAAACCAGCAAGTGTGATAAGTTCTTTTTTTTTTAACAAAGGACAGAATTTAGCCAATTAGAGTGATTTTTCACATTCGCAGGTGGTGGTTTTATCTTCTCTACTGAAGCCTCACTTTGTGATTAAGGCTAAGTGAGTTAATTTTTACAGAGAAAAAAAATCCTAGCCAGTGTTACTTGATTTGAATGTTTTTGTTGAGCCATTATCGGCCAACTTTACAAAACTGTAAGTGACAGCCTTGTGTTATTTCACAATGTGGAAATGGTAATGCCCTCAGCTCATGTGGTACTTTGCTTGGAAATGAACAGGGAAAACTAAGCACATAAAAGTTAAATAAGTCCTTATTCTCAATCAACTGCTTAAATCAGTTCTGTAACTCGAAACATCCTCAGTATTTTAGTAATTCATGCACGCACCTTTCTCCTCCATTAGAATGTGCATATACTGTTTTATCATTTTTAATTTTAATCTTTTAAAGTATCATTGGTGAGTACACAGGAAAAGGCTAATATGCTCCTGAAAATGATAATCTGCATTGACTTTAAAGTTAGCTGAACAAGGTATGCTGCTTTCCATAGGGGACTGGTGAACTACTGAGGGATTAAGTGAATGCAAAAAGGAGGCTGATGCAGTTGACTGCACCACGGAGTCTCTTTCTTACAGTGACTGACCTTGAGGCTGGAGTGCACCATTATACTTTATTACAGTAGGTTACAGAAGTCTGTGCAGGCTTTATGATTCATGGCTACTGATTTCATAGTGCTGTGCAGACCATTTGACAGTGCTGAGTTTTATAATGAAAAAAGACTACAACGGAGGAGTGGCCATAGCCACGAGGATAACTGCTTTTGTTTCAAATTGCCTTTGGTGTCAAAAAAGTAAAGTTAGATGTGACACCTTACAATGACACTCTCTCTCTCTCTCTCTTTCTGACAGAATGGGTCAGAATTCCATATCATGCCATGCTATAACTATATCCCTGTTCTCTCTTGACCCTGTCTTTACGCTCTTCTCACCATTAGTACAAAAAAAGTTGCAGCTATTAAGATATCCCTTGGTAAATTTAAGGTCACATTTTGAGAGAATGTGGAGCTATATATACACACACATCATAGACAATCTGCTTTCATCTGCTTATGAAATGCTGATACTAGTTATAATATCAACCCTTGCAGATGCACTAATAGTGCAGATTCAAAAAGTGGAGCAGGAGAATACTCTTTGGGAGCCACACACACTACACAAAATGTCCTGACGCTCCGCATTGCAAATAGGCTATACATCACTGTCACCCCAATCCTCCTTTTTTGAATATCCTATCTGCATGGCACACTGGTTGTAAAGGCTTTGTCTCCGGCTTTATTGTCATGGGGTAGCTACAGCATGCATAGACACCTATAGCTAGATGCGACTTTGCTGATAATTCTGTTTGTTAAACTAGGTTAATGAGACAAGTCATGCATTTCACTTAGATCATTATACAATGCTGCTATGAGAATGAATCCCCCCCCCCACAATGCTAACAAAGTTTTTTATGTGCATGAAAAATATGCTTTTTGGGATTTGGATCTTCCGTTTTTTTTGGATGCAATATGTAAATCTCACTTTGATTCACTGGCTGTGTATGTATTCCGCTGCAGTGGTTCTGCTTTTGTTCAGACGATAATTATAGAGAATAGGATACCCTTGAGCTTAAAACTCTTCAGGTGCGCCCTCTGCTCCTAGGCACCTAGGGACATGAACACACCAAGAACAAAGACATCTCATAAAGTATGTAAAGTTATGAGGATCCACTGCTGTGCTGCGGTGTAATCAATAAAAATTGCTTCTGGAGGGTAGTATTAGTCATGTTTTAAGGAAATTGGTGTACACAGCCATTATGGAGTAGGGTATTTTCATTATCTTAAGTGCATGCGATTTTGTTTAGGCCAGCATTTGTAGGAAACATCTATTTACAGGAAAATATCTCCATATGAGCATCTGAAAGGTTAAGTCCGACTCTGATCAGGCTTTGGTGAGAAAATTAAGCTATTAGTCACAGTAACAGATGTGACTACCAGCTGAATAAGAATACAGCCATAGATGACTGCTGTGCTGTGTGAGAGTCCATACTGTTGCAAAGATAGTTCACTTTAAGCAGTAACACACAATGATGTGTCATTGTGTAGTGAGTGATGAGGCAGAGACGGACAAGGCAGAGTTGAACAATGTCTACACTGCAGATTTCCTTTTGTTTTCCAGTAGCATGACAGACCAGAGGGCATTTTACTGTGATACACTTGGAAGATGTAACTAATTAACTAAACAAAATTGACAAAAAATTGAGGCAGTCTAAATGTATTTATGGCTCCGCTTGTTTAATCAAAAGTATGGCTAACATTTGTAACATCCATGGTTTTAATGCACTGTCTTTAGGGGCTGTCACAATTGATAGCCCCTAAAATCATATCTAATAAATCAACCAAGCAGCGTTATTGCAACATTCTCTTGTTTGAAGATATCTCTGCTGAATTCTAGCTGGCTGCTGTGCTCCACATAACGTTCTTATATCGTTGTCAGAGAATTTAATACAAGCCTGTAGCAACCTTCCTTTGATCTCATTTGGACAGTTTTCTCATTTTATACCACCTCACCACTGCTGTCCTTTATACCTGACCACAGATATTAATTAATTGGTTTGGTAAACAAATCAGATACCAGCAGGCAGAGATGGGCACTCAAGGTGGCGACTTGTCCAAGACACACAATAGATTAATCAAATCTGATCCTATTCATGCCTGAGTACTGGTTAGATTTCTTTTTTCTGCTCTGTATTTTTTTGTGGTGAAGATTACTGTCAAAGTTTGTCTTTTGATTTTCTTTAAAAAGGTATAGTCTAGTAGGAAGGGGGGGTTCCCATGCACCCGACTGATATATTTTTCTAACTTAGTTTTTTGTAATCCTCAAGGTGTCTAGTAAACAAATTTTCATGTTCCCAACATGAAATATTGTCCCATGGGTCCGTTTGGCGGCCATCTTGGCGGCCATCTTGGCGGCCACATAGGAGTTCCGACAAAAATTGAAAATTGACATAACTTTTGAACCAGACATCATGCAGAGACAAATGACCCCATTTTTCTATATAATTTTGGCATGAGGAATTGATTGAGATGGTTATTGTAGTGATTTTATCAAGTTTGGTACATTAAAAATCAAAAAATAAGAAAAAATTCTGTATAATTTACACTCAAAATCTTGCAAAATACAATGTCTACATGTATACCAAAGTATACGGTCCACACAAACTCTGGAGTCAGCTAAAATTGACAGTGAGTAGGTAAAAATAACAAATTTGAGTTAAATAAGTCAAGTAAATAAAAGGAAGGTGTTCCACTCCTAGTATAATCTTTCATGACAGAACAAGCGACAGAGGTGCTAAGCAATGCTACTTTTTCATCGTGCTGTGCTATATTTAGTTGTCATCATTAAGAAGCTCTTCATAGTCAATCTCTTGCTCCTCTTCCTCTTCTTCACTCTCTTCCACCTCCTCAGCAGTTTTCTCTAGTAAGTCAATGAGGGAAGAGGGGAGGATAGGGCCACAAGACCACACTGGTTCCAAACTACCCTCTTCAGTCTTCTCCCAGCCTTGTCCAGGATCATGAGGGTTGGGATGGGATAGGTTGTATTTGTATTCGGGCACACCCCTAATGCAGCTCTACTATGAAATAAGATTTTACCCATTTTAAATGGTTAAAAAAAATAAATAGAAAATCAATATGTGGTGGTCAATGTTGATATTGTGGCGGGCCACCACAAAGAAATGAATATATGGGAAATCCTATATATATACCAAACTGCTAATATTGCAGATAAATGCAATGCACAGGCCTCTACTGGACTCCATGGGTAATACTCTTCGCCAATCACAGGCACACAGTCGCTCACTGAAATTTGCATATACATATCCGGTAGTCAGGCAAAGAAGCGGACACCAAGCAGCAAACAGCTAAGGTGAACCGACAGGGTGCACAACTCACTCACTCACTTGAAGTCAGTGCAAGCAGCAAAGCTGTCTTGAATGACCACACCTTTAAAGAGTAGCACTCCAGAGGCTCACATGGATCACTCACTAGGCCTCGAGCAACACCGGCAGTTCCCACTGAGGAGTGGAGACACGCCTCACTGGCCAATGTCTCCTGACTCCTTGCATGAAACGCTTCATGAGGAGTTGGGCGAAGACAGGTCTGTTGCCCAACCCCTCATGAGGAGGAAACAGCTGCTGCATACACTTCAACAGTGGCATGAGACAGCCCCTTATCACCCAGATATTGTAGAAAGGAAAGGACCTCTTCCACTGCATGTCAGGGGGTCCGGCCTCCTCTCCTCGCACCAGCGTTGGAATCCCAACCATTTTGCCTTTTAGCAAGCAATAGTGGATTCTGCTCTTGCTGCCTGGATAGTCTGCACAACCTGTGCAGACAGTCAATTCAATTTCAATTCAATTTATTTATATAGCGCCAAATCACAACAAAAGTCATCTCAGGGCACCTTTCACATGGAGCAAGTCTAGACCATACTCTTTAAAGTCCAGCCCTCATCAGCCTATCCCTCTCAGGAGCCAAGCCCGGAGAGGTTGGCCTAACATGGGCAGCACGCCTATTGAGCCCACCTCCTGGGCCAAAGCCCCCCACACCTGGGGAATAGATCAGGGCTGGGCCGCCAACATCTGGGTCATCTCTGCATACCACGGTGCCCCTGTCAACCCCCAAGGGTGGTTCATCCTGTCAGGTGTCAGGAAAAACCAGAGCAGACAGCAGGTGTTGTTTCCACTGGCGAACAGGTCCACTTCCACTCTCGAAAACCAGTTCCAAATCTGCTGCACCACCTCGTCCAGCAGAGGGCTGCCCCTCAACATGACGTCAGTGCCCCTGTTCACCAGATGCGGAACGTGGAGGGCTCTCAGAGACAGAAGGTGTTCTGAGCCCCATACCAACAGGTTCTCCACTATCTTCAACAGGGCTGCGGACTGGACCCCACCCTGCCTGTTGATGTAGTCAACTGTGGCGCAGTTGTCTGTTCTCACAGTCTACCCTGAACCACCATTGCAGGCAGCATATGTGCAGGAGCCCCAGTGGAACGACTCGATGGCCCGCTGCCATGAGCCCCAATGCCTGCATGACAGTCAAAGCTGTCACCGCCACAGTCTGAACTGCCACTGCAGTGCCGTCCATCTGGGTTCTGACAGAACAGCCCGCAGCCTGGCCGAATCTGGCACTCTTCTTCCAGTTGATGGCAAAGCCTAACTGAGTTAGGTGCAACACTAATCTGGCTGTGTGGAAAATGGCCCATCCTCTGGACCTGGCCATGACAATGAGGTTATCTAAATAGAAGACGACGCTCTCACCACAGTTGCAGAGCAGTTGCAGCGCTGTGTCCACACACTTGCTGAACGTGCAGGGAGATGGGGAGTAGTCGAACAGCAGCCTGTTGTAGTCGTAGGCTATCCCCTGGAAGGCAAAACACAGGAACTTCCTGTGTTTCGGTGCCACCTTGACATGAAAATAAACACCTTTCAGGTTGATGGTGGTGAACCAGTTGCCTGATTGAATCAGTTCCAGCAATCTCCTCATGGTCAGCATGTGGAACGTCTTTGCCAATGTATTGGTTCAGAATGCGGATATCCAAAATGGGTTTGAAACATCCCATCTTCTTGGGAACAAAGGAAATATGCAGAGTAAAACCCCTTCTGTCTGTCATGAGTGGGAATGACCGACACCTTGTTTTGATAACAGGTGCTGGATCTCATCGAAGAGAAAATCTATTTCCTCTTGAGAGAAGGAACACAGCAACTAGAGAGAATAACCCAGTCTCAGTGTTTTGTCCATCCACTCCGATAACACGCAGCTGTGATGCCATTTCTCGTCACAGCGGAATGGGACACCACATCGTCAAAAATGTTCCCACCGTTTCTGGCATAGATCTGGAGGAAGTGCTCAGCAGAATACGCAGGGCGGTGGCTGTATCATGCCACTCTCTGTGTAGGCCCACCCGAGGTACTCAAAGTGGGAAGTGATGCCCGGCGGAGATGAGACCAAGGCACGACGGAAGGAACGAGCATGTACCGGCGACTCCATCCCTGGAGAAGAGAGATAAGTGAACTGATTCGCCGTTGCTGAAGAAAAGAAGAGCTAGTAGAAGAGCGGTAGCTAGACACTGCTTATATAGGGTGCAGGATATTTGAATCGGTAGGCGCGTCCTGATTGGCTGGCTACGTATATGCAAATTTCAGTGAGCAATTTTGTGTGTGTGATTGGGGAGGAGTATTACCTATAGAGTCCAGTAGAGGGTAGAGCCTGTGTGAGAACTTTTACTATGTCATTTGTTCAGCGTTGCTGTAAAGACTCAGAAGTGAGGGTGAAAAAAATCATATAAATAATCATTAAACAAAAAGTTTAAAGTGATATTTATATGAAAATATTTCATTTGAAATAATGTCATATTGTAATTGAATTAGCTCATTTTTATGTATCTCAACATAAAGACCAAAGTTGTGGAACATGAACAAAAGCGGTATTTGGACCCATAAAATGCTTCATAAATTTTATTAAATCACATTATTTAGTAATTTTTCTTTATGTCAAGATGTGTAATAACACTGTGTATATATTTATCAAGTGTCATATGTACACCCATATGTAGACAGTCATTTTGCAAGATTTTGAGTGTAAATTATACAAACTTCTTTCTTATTTTTCGAGTTTTAATATAACAAACTTGATAAAATCACTACAATAACCATCTCAATCAATTCCTCATGCCAAAATTATATAGAAAAATGGGGTCATTTGTCTCTGTATGATGTCTTGTTCAAAAGTTATGTCAATTTTCAATTTCCGCCAGAAATCCAAGATGGCCGCAAAAATGGCCGCCAGACGGACCCATGGGACAATATTTCGAGTTGGGAACATGAAAATTTGTTTACTAGACACCTTGAGGATTACAAAAAACTAAGTTAGAAAAATATATCAGTGGGGTGCATGGGAACCCCCCCTTCCTACTAGACTAGTATGTATTAACGTGTGTATTTGACTGACGTCGAAAACACCCATAATTGTGAATAGATGCTTTGTTTCAGGTGGCACAAACTGATGTGTAGACAGCTCCTTATGAGTTTAATATTTTAACTTGGTGTTGATCACATCATTTCATTTGCATAAATAAGAAGAAAAGCAGGTAGGTATGTATTGAAATTTTATGAAATGAGACTGAACACAGCAATTAAGTGTCGACAAAGATAACTACATTTTCTCCTTTTTTTTTGGTTTGTGACATCAGTTGAAAGACGTTTCTGCTCTGCTTTGATTATTCTTTCTTTGATCTCTCTTAAAAATGAAACGTGCTTTCTAGGGTTTTCTGTCTATATTACTTCATAGTATTTCTGTACTGGGTGCTAAAATGTGAGCACTTTTTTAAACAAAATAAAACAGCTATTGTTTTGTTATTTTATTTTTGCCAGGCACCATTCAACACCGACATAACATGTTGCTACTCAGACAAAAGACAAGTGGGTGTGACATTGCAGGCTTTATGGCATAGATTAGCTGTGTTCACTGTTCGACATCCAATTATTATTTATTAAAATATGCTTGTATTGTAGAGTGCATTTGAATGGTATCCTTCGCTAATATTCTCTCCTACTCTATTGCATAGTCCTCTATCTCCCCCTCACACATGCACATGCTCACCTCATATTACTATCAAAAGGTCTTGTAGGCATATTGTAAATTGGATTCCATTCAACAGTGGAGGCTGAATAGCTTAGCTAATATTTCTTTTGATGATCAGAAACACAGAGGGACCTGATAGCCATTCATGTGTGGTCATATTGTTGGACTAATGCATTGCATTAATTCTACCAATGATCCAAAGGGCTCAATATTTCTTTCAAATATGAACATCCTGTTTAATTTCCTATTTTTGGTGGTTTCTGATGAGAATCAGGGAATAGTACACCCAACAAATTTCAGCACATAAAAGGTCAGATAAACATATTGATGTTAATATAAGAAATATGATATATAAATGAAGAGATAGAAATTTACTGCTGTTTGCAGTTTATAGATCCACAATTACAAGAATGTAGACTATATACTGTATATATAAGGTGTCTAAATGGTGCAGTATATTCATGTTTCCATGTTTGGTACACTAAAAAACACTGGTACAGGAAACACATTTTTGTAAATGTAAAGTCACAGATTTACCATAACAGACACATAATGAGTCATTATGAAGACAGATCAGACGAATTCTGATGCACAATCACAGTGCTGCTAAAGAAAGTATGATAGGCTATAGTACAACTACTGTACACCTTTCTAACAGTGGATGTTTGAACTTTTCACGCAAAAAAAAGGTACAATAACATTAATGATGGCTTGATTGCATTACACTAGTAGTGTACATAAGTGGGGCAGAATGTACATTAGGAGGCCAGTGGAACTAAATGGAATGTAGCCATTGTTACTGGTAATGAAGCAAAAGTGCTGTTGTTATGATTACGTGCAGTTTAATATACCTTGAGCGCTGAGTTAAACCAGTTTCAAACTGTTAACTTGTGCCAGGTTTGAGGTGTCCTATTACACAAATTTAACCTTATCTTATTATAATTTTTAAATAAATAAAACAATAAATGTTTAAGTTATTTTCCCCTACATTTTCATTTTTTTACACGGTAACTGTTCTCTGAAATTACTAGAATACTACCAATATAATTGATTTCTACATGCCTCTCAATCACAAAATGGTTATTTTTTGTTATTTAAAATTGCTACTTATTACCTAACCTCTTATCTTCTCCTCATGTACACACATTTTTGTAAAGTAGGCGTTATTACAGGTTTTATTGGTAACCCCTTATCTATAACAAAATTACACTGCAATCTATGGGCTGTAATTTACAGCCGTAAACTTATCAAATATACATCACAGCTCAAGACAGACTGACAGCTATCTCTGTGAAACCTCGTAATGTGAAAATATATTGAATAAAATTTTATGTAAATAAGCACATCACAAGCAATTCCCAAAGGGGGGAGTGGATTAATATGGTGATAAACAGGTGTGAAGCGGACATCAATATGGCATAATTTAGCTACTACACAGTCGTCAGATATATATTAGCTGACAACTTGACATCCACCTGCGTCTTTTAAGAGAGTGATGGCAGTTATATCTCATGGTCCATTCACTCCAATGCTTGGTATTAATATCCTATAAGCTGTGAAACTATTGTTAACTGGCATACAAAGCTAGAAAGTATGGTCTTATTGGAAATATGTGCAGTAATTGCAATTTTTATGTATTAATATTTTTGTATTAAACAAATTCAAAGATTCTTAACCTATGACAAAGATTGTTTTTGGCTTGTCCCTATTGTTGATTGTGAAGTCAGTGGAGCCTCGTATATGGTACAGTAATACTTCAAATTCTGCCATCTTTGCCACTGCTTTGCTATTTGCATTATGGGGTTTATAGTGTGGTGAAATGGAATGCATGTGGCAAAAAGCAATGAATTCTATCTCCCATTGTAACAACGCAAACATGGCGGGTGATGAACAGTTCTTGCAAAGCTGAATGACCTTCAGCTACACTGAGATGGAGACTGACATAACCGTGTATCACCAACCGTCACCAGCTATTTACATTTGGCCTCATGCTCAAATGCCAGGGATGTTATGCAACTATAATGGCTTACATTTCACCAGGCCCTGTCATAGGGAATTACCACATCTGCAAAACAGGCCATTATTTTTCTGACTGTTAAGCTGGTTATGCACGTACAGTATGTCAAGAGTGCATCATGTCCCCTAAGGTGGAGCAAAACAAACATGTTACCCTGCTCTACCATGACATCTTTTGGGTTTGACTTGAACAAATGCATTGTCTGTTGCAGAGAAGAGATAAAACAATTCTGTGAGATGTCTATCAACAACGACTTCCCTGCCTTTTTGGAGGGAGCAGAACAGGCAGTAGTCGTCAATGTGTCTGTTAGAAATCAACATTCAGAGCTCAATGAGGGGCAAAAACTTGCAAATTAAATTCACCTGTCAATCTAAATCTGTTTGATCCTGTTTCACTGTCAGCCCACATCAACATTCCTCACCACAACGTTATTTGAAGACTATAAACGGGGCATGCTAACTGTGTTCAGACTGTTAGTCTGCCTTCAGCCAGCTGTAAATGGCAAAAAACATTTATTTCTCTTCTTTGACTTGACTCTTTCTGACTTGTAGCTTATTATAAACTTCACAAAATATCTTTGTTCACTATCATATATAGCATACAACTCGATCCACCTCCAGTTGCCCCCTACCATGTGTTCCTGGCTCCTCAGATGTTGCTGCCTTGCCTTGATTGCTTCCTCTGGCAAATCCGGTGTCCCATTTGATTCACAGAAAAATAGGTTTAAGGCAGTGAGGTTTACAGAAACAATATAACTCTTTGTATCTTCTATGAATTATTTCACACTCTCTCCCTTCTTGGGGTAGAGTCATAGTCTTCCTCATTATATTGTGAGAATGATAACCGGCACATACTTTCAACACAGGGGCACCCCAGTTTTGTCGATATAAAGTCAACCTCGTTGTGAATAGTGAGATCCCTCCTTGCGGTCTTTGATGGAAGGCCATAAAATATTAATTTCACAACAGCTGTCTGGGGCCCTCTGTTATTTGACGTGGGCTGTCAGCCTTCTAATAATCTTCCTGGGTTTTGTCTCATTTGTGTGTCCCCATCGAGGTGCCTGTAATCTCCTTCATTATTAATCTCACAGAGCAGAAATGTCATGCCGGCAGCCTCGGTGCACACTCGGCATCATTTAATTCTTGTTTACCAGTCTTCCTTTCGCCCCAGTGAAGCCGCCTGCTCCTGCCACAGCAGCATTCTTTCCTCTAAAGAATAGTCTTTTCATTCTGCCAGGAGACAGAATTTGCATTGAGATCTATAGTCTTCTTCCTGCCACACACCCCTCTTATCATTGCCCTAATGGATCACCATTGTGCCTTGCATCTGTGTGTGTGTGTGTGTGTGTGTGTGTGTGTGTGTGTGTGTGTGTGTGTGTGTGGGGAGGGGGGGGGGGGGCGCTTGTGTGTGGCAACTGTCTGTGTGAAGATACCTTCAGAACCCCTTGAGGAAATTTTCTAAGCTGATTTTACCTCTTGTTGCATGTCCTACTTCCTGCTCCCCATCTCTTTTCCAGATCCCCAGACTCCCACAGCTTTAATGTGACATCACAGGGTTGTGTACCTGGCCAGGACCCCAGTGGAGTGAATACAGATGGAGCTTGGCTGTTTATCTGTGTTTTTTGTGTGATTTATCTGGGTAAGGTGGATTGAGGCTGGGAAAAACTGGAGCAGAAGGTGACTGATAGAAGTGTAAGGTTTAACCAAGCAATGATACTGTTTGCTGCTGGATTTGAGCCTAACATTGACAGTGAATTCTATCAAGATTTAGCCTCCACTAAAAGATATGTTTGGTTATTCCACATAACATCAACATCCAATTTGTAGCTGGATGTTGATGTTGACAGGTTTTCTCAGGTGTCAGTTACATCTATTGTCATATTAAATGCTGTTCTAATATATATTTTATGTAACAATGGCTCAAATGACTGTGTAATGTGAAAAGTGTTGCTCATTGTGACAAACCCACAGAGAATTACCACTTATCCTTGAAGTTCCCCTCAACTCTAACAAAGTGTTTTAGAATTGTTCAGCTCAATTTTTAGTTTTAAGGCCCACAACTTTACTGTTTTGGCTCACCATTCTCAATGACCTGGTTTCCAGCTACAACAAATCAGAATCAAATTTATTGCCAAGTAAGTTTGCACATACAAAGAATTTGTCTTGGTGTTGTGGTGCATAACAATAAAAAATTAGAAGGTAAGAGAAAAAACAAGTATCTATAAAAAGTGAGAAAAATACAACTACCTCAAAAGACAGGTGGTATAAATATATAAATAAAATTTTACAATAATGAATAAGTAGAAATATATTCTATGTGAAGAGAGCTGTTGAGTATAAAAATAATGTACAGGATATTGACCGGGAATGTACAAATGTTCACAGTATAAACAGTATATGTAATGTGCAAGTGTAATAATACAAAGAATACTTATAGTTGTGTTAATGTAACGTGCCATGTTAGATGGTGGCAGCAGCAGTGGCAGCAGCAGTGGCAGCAGCGTACCAGATGGCAATGGAGGAGGTGTGGATGGACTCAATGATGACGGTGTAGAAGTGCACCAACATTGGCTTTGGCTTTGGATTTCTTCAGCTGCTGCAGGAAGTACATCACCTGCTGTGCTTTCTTGGTGAGGAAGGACACACAGGGTGATGGGGGCGGGTGGGGCTGGGTTCTTTCTGAAGTCCACAACTATCTCCACTGTCTTAAAAGCATTGAGCTCCAAGTTATTTTGGCCCCACCAGGACACCAAATGGTCAATCTCCCACCTGTAGACATACTCATCCCCACCAGAGATGAGCCCAATGAGGGTGGTGTCATCTGCAAACTTCAGGAGCTTGATTGACTGGTGACTGGGGATACAGTTGTTTGTTTAGGGAAACTGGTGCTGGAGTCAGAGATGTGTTTCCCTGACTTCACGTGCTGCTTCCTGTCAGACAGGAAGTCAGTGATCCACCTGCAGCTGGAGTCAGTCATGTGGAGCTGGGAGAGCTTGTCCTGCAGCAGAGCTTGGATGATGGTGTTAAAGACAGAGCTAAAATCCACAAATTGGATCCTGGCGTAGGTTCCTGCAGAGTCCAGGTGCCGGAGGATAAAGTGGAGGGCCAAGTTTACTGTGTTGTACACAGACCTGTTGGCTCTGTAGGTGAACTGCAGGGGGTCCAGGAGTTGGTTGGTGATGGTATTAAGGTGGGACAATACAAGGCGCTCAAAAGACTTCATTACCATGGAGTTCAGGGTGACGGGTCTGTAGTCATTGAGTCCTGTGGTCCTTGGTTTTTTGGGGACAAGGATAATGGTGGAGGTCTTGAAGCAGGCTGGTACATGGTATGTCTCCAGTGAGGTGTTAAACATGTCTGAATACTGGAGACAGCTGTTCAGCACAGTGCTTCAGGGTGGAGGGAGAGACAGAGTCTGGTACAGCTTCTTTGTGGGGGTTCTGTCTTATGAACATCCTGTTAACATCCCTCTCCAGGATAGAGAGAGTTGTCATTGTGGCAGGGGAGGCGGAGGCCTCTGAGGTGGGCAGTTGTGGAGAGGTCCAGGCCCCTGCTGAGATATGGGAGGAGGAGCTGAGAGCTGGGGTTGTTGTAACTAAACCTGGTGTGTGATGGTACACAGCTGTCCTCACAGAAGCTGATGTATGACATCACAGCCTTTGTGTACTCATCCAGACTGTTGGTAGCAGTCCTGAAAATATCCTAGTCTTTACAGTCCAAGCAAGCGCGAAGATACTCCATAGCTTCACTGGTCCACTTTTTAGATGTCCTCACAACAGGTTTAGAAAGTTTTAATTTCTGCCTGTATGTAGGAATCAGGTGGACTACGAGGTCAGAGTGTCACAGTGCAGCATGGGGGACAGCATGATAGGCACTGTTGATTGTAGTGTAACAGTGATACAAAGTGTTCTCTCTGGTCAGGCATTTAATCAGCTGATGGTATTTAGGGAGTTCATGGCTGAGATTCCCTTTGTTAAAAAGTCACCGAGGACAATAACAAAAGAGTCTGGGTTTGTCTGCTCCACCCACAGTATCTGGTCAGAGAGAATACGCTGTGCCTCCTGCACGTGGTCCTGTAGTGGAATGTAAACATCGACCACAATGAATGAAGCAAACTCACGGGGGGAGAAGAAGGGTTTACAGTTGATGAAAAAAGTTTCCAGAACAGGAGAACAGTACTGCAGAATCACTGTCAAATCTTTACACTCAGCCACTGTTAGTATAAAAACAATACCTCCACCTTTCATTTTGCTGGAGAGTTCTGTGTAACAATCTGCTCTGAACAGCTGGAAGCCTGCCAGCTACAGCGCAGAGTCCAGTATCGATCCACACAGCCAAGTTTCTGTGAAGCACTAAACAGAAGATGAAGAAAAGTCTCCGTTCTTCCACACCACTAGCTGAAGTTCATCTAGTTTGTTTGATTGCACGTTAGAGATAAATATTCCCAGTACCGGAGTGCATAGTCTGTGTCTGCTGAGACGCATGAGCATGTTTCCCTCTCCTCCCGTATTTCACTGCTTTAACAAAGGTGAGCGAACCTTTGACTAAAATGTCCAGTAATTCCACAGATGGGATGAGGGAGACAAAACAATGACACACGAAGGCAGCCAATCGCGGTGCCATCTTTAGCAACAACAAAGCTCTGATGAACCCACTGTACAGTACCTGACTAGCACCAAACAGCAGAGGTGGTTACCACAGTAAAGCATCTAGTTGGTACAGAAACGGATATTTACTCAGGAGATGGAGACCAGACCTGAAGGATTTTTTCCTCAGAAAATGACTAAAATAATTATTTTATTATCAAAATAGTGGTTGATTAATTTTCTGTCAATCAACTAATTGTTGCAGCTCTACTCTCTTTTTTCTGACGTGGCAACTAAACATTTTCAAAGACAAAATGTATTCATTCACATCACTGCCTGCTAGAGAAACCTCACTGTTCTCCTCTAAAACCAGAACATTAGCTGTTGTTGACCACAGTAACCTCATTTCCACATTTGTCAACATTTGGCTGCAGAGAAAAATTATTGCCTCATACTGTCATCAGTATCCAATTACATGCTAGCTGTAGCTATATATTTTGCCTTAATCAGTCCTTGGAAGAAAGTATGGCAATGCAGGTGGCAGTGGTATGAACCCAGATTTAGGATTAAGACGGCTAGACTGTCTGGAGGTCCTGAAGGGGCTGAAGTCTGAAGTTGAGTATGTCTCTGAGATTACATATGTGTACCACAGAGGCCTTGGCAGTTCAGTGGGCCTGTATATTAGCACTCACCAGCTGTTCTTTCTTACATGCCAACTCCTCCTTTGTTTGCTGACAGGCTCATTGGCAGCTGCATGTGGGATGGGGAAAGGCACCTGTCAAAATTATACATGGGGCCTCAGCAGCTCCACAAACAACCTCACAACAGATGGAGAATACTGGAAAATGTGGCCTGTGAATATCAAATCTCTTATTTTGACATTTATTCTGCACTTACAGCACAGGCACGTGCCACATGGACATGGGAAATTGAGTTTGCATACTGGGTCAAAGTGATTGTGGACATTAGGTTGATCTCAACAGTCACATATCCATTTTCAAACGCACCTTTTATGGAGTATACTGATTCTACTGTGACCCATTATATATGCTCTAGATTCTTAATTCAGCAATGCACAGATACTGCACTAAAAACAACTTCACTGGCTTGTCTCCCTGAACTCAAAAGTTCTCTTGACCCAAGCAAGTTATCTTTTCTCATCCTGTAAATGTTGTGATACATTATGAGCAGAAAAAGCGACAGAAATATGTTTTCCCAATATGAAATGAGTAAAGCTCTGACTGCAAAAGTTTTTTATGATAATGATGTAGCATGGTTCAGTGGAAAGATTGGCAAAGGATGGGTGGGTTTAATTCCTGTACCAAGGAGATTAAGTGAAGCTGGAATCTTTCACCTCAAGTTTTACTTTATTTAATCATTATTAGTTCATGTGACTCATGCACAACACATCAGGTGATCCAAACAATCTCTAGTCATTTTTGACACCTTTAGATTTTTTTTGGGAAATATCAATTTTTTTCTCGTGCCACACTGCTACATGTTATTGTTTCCTGTGCTGCTACACTTCTGTGACTGTTTATGCTGCTTACACCTGCTCTCATATACAGCTGTTTGTGGCTGTGTTCATTTCTCCCTCTACCATCAGCCGCCAGTCTCCTCCTGTCTGGTTTCTTATTAATCATACTATGCAGCATCTCTTCTGCAGTACGTATATTCCATATCTCAATGACATGTGACTGCAGGATTCTGTACTGAAAATCTCTGGGGAATTTCATTGCAGCCCCCACTGAATCTTTAGAATATGCTGCCTGGATTAATATTAGGAGCACAATAGAGAACAGAATCTGTACCATCAAATGAAACTGTATTAACATTCATGCATAGTGATTTAATTTTAGGACAGGGGTGTTCCTGACTGACAGTTTCCTTTAATTTGGTTTAGCTTTGTAAAATCAGTCAAATATGTAGATCACATTTGAATAAAGCAAAAATATTAATTTGTGCACTTTAACTTGTTGTTGGGACAAATTAATAACGCATGCCCACAATTTAATGAGATGTTTTCAAAGCATGATCTTGATTTATAAAATGCTTTCAACCATTTGTTATTAGTTGATTTTTCCTCATTGCATTGATTAATCTTGTTAATTTTTCCTCATTGCATTGATTCATCTTGTTAATAATTAGCTTGCTATTTTGTTGAATAAATGCATAATTAAATCAGGATTGTGAGAGGGTTTAATGAATTGAAATTTGTTAATCAAGCATTACTCCAGGTAAAAAGCTCAGGGGAGGAGTTATTAAGGCATTGCCTGCTGACAAGGCTTGTGATGTAAAATGCTGCTGTCAGGACAAAACATTACACCAGGATAATCAGCGCTCCCATCAATATGCAGATTTGAGTGACGTTACAGACTTCATAGAGCTCACCAACAGCACATGTCAGAAGAAAGACCATGATGGTGAGTTGTGCGCAAATACTTCATTGTCACATATTTTCATTTACGCAACTTGCATTTCTTATACACACAATAATATGTAGGGCTTGTGTGGTAGATTGAAGTTCATGCAGATGACAGTTCAATAAATTAAAGTTCATGCACATGCCAGCTCAATAAATTAGTTAAAAAATATTGTTAATTTTTGGAATAAATAGAGTAGTTTTAAAACTTAGAAACAAATACAGAGAAGTTACAGAAATTCACATGTGGAATTCATTAGTAGAATTAAACCAACAGATGTAATGCAATAAGACAAAAGAAGGGAAAATATCCTTTATAAAAATATAAGCTGATGAAAAGTAACATAGTGTGGATCTAAATTGAGGGAAGCCTCTTAATCTGCTGAGCAGATGGTAGAGAAGCTGTCAAATCATTTTGATGGTACACTGACTTGTAATAAGAAGAATGGCACCTCTTTCTTTCCCACTCTGTGCCCTAAATGCCTGTTCTTGCACTATATAACTTGGGTTGAGCGAGTACTATCACCTGCCAGAAACAGTAGTTACCTGGATGTAACTCCATTTACTGCTGCTTCATATTAAAAGCTTTCCACTGACAAACTAACGGAAGGCTTTTATTATGAAGAACTTACAGTAAATGGAATGTGTTTATAATCGAGTTAGCGGAGCTTCATTAGCGGTGCTATTCTTAAATAACCACAAGTCAACACAACAAGATCCTAAAGATATTTGGAGCCATTTGTTCAGTGGATCAGTTACAAATACTGCAGAGAAGAACAGTACAAGCATAAACAGCCACAGTAAAATGTTTGATGAAGAGCTGTAGACGACAGGCTCTTAGTGCATTTTTGCCAAACAGCGCATCTCCAACAGGTAGCCTAAACAACTTATTTAACCTGGCAGTGAGGGTACTGCACTAATGTAACATGAGGGAACACTATTTGAAGGGGAACAGACATCAACACTTACTGTTGTGGAATCCCTTGCTGTGATTCTGGCTGATCTTATGCCATGATGGTCAATATCTGAAGCCACAGTAGCTGTGTGCTAAAATGTAGTTGCTAACAGCTAGCATTATACTGACTGTTTTACGTTACGATCCACATCATCTTCACCATGGAAAATACAGTCTGATGGATGCTAGTGTGTATCTTAGTTCTGTTGATAACGATATAGTTACGTACTGGTGAGATAACAAGTGATTGTTATCTTACAATCCGCAGGGCTCATCAGATAAGTCAGCTGTCACTTATTAGCTGAAGGCCCATCCACACATACTCATGTTTTCATCAGCAGTAACTTACTACGGCTCTGCCACAGCTGAAAGCAATCAGGACACAGTAAAATAAGGCTGATATCTGAAAGTACAAACAGGAACACAGGAGAGAAATTTCACGTCCATCGGTGCAACCAATGAAAATGTTTAGTCACACTTAACGGATTTTTGGTCACCCTGATATGAACAGAATTACATCCACCAGCATCCTGTAATTACCACTTATGGCAGCAGAGGCCGCTGTTGCTGCTGCTCAGCGGATGTTATAGTCTTGCTTTAGAACTCTGTCTAACTTTTGCGTGCATGGAGGATTCATCGTTAGTGTACAAACTGAAATTGATCTGATAAATAGGACTTAAACCAGCTTAGTGTGGTTCCTTTAATGCCAAATAAATGTTAAAGTCTCTGTAATAGGATGTGATGGCCAGTGGTGTCAAATGTAGCACTAAGATCTAACAACACAAATACAGAGAGAAGTCCTTTGTCCGATGTAATTAGGAAGTCATTTGTAACCTTTACCAGTGCTGTGTCTATGCTATGGTGTGCTCTAAACCCTGACTGAAAATTCTCAAATCAATTATTGTTATGTAGAAAGTCACACAACTGATTGGCGACTGCTTTCTTAAGGATCTTAGAGAGAAAGGGAAGGTTAGATATAGGTCTATAGCTGGCTACAATGCGTGCATTAAGAGTAGGCTTTTAAAGAACAGGTTTAATTACAGCTACTTTAAAGAATTGTGGTACATAGTCTGATTGATCACATTTAGTAAAGATGTGCTAACTAAGGGTAAGATTTCCTCAAGCAGTGTAGTTGGGATGGAGTCTAAGAGACAGGTTGATGAAGAAATCATTGAAGTTAGCTCAGGTAGGTCGATTGAGAGAAACAGTCTAAAAATATACCAGGTTTTACAGCTGTTTGTAAGGTTCCTGTGTTTGAGGGTAAATGGTGCTGGTTGAGGGCAAGAAGTGATGAATTTTGTCTCTAATAGTTTGAATTTCATCATTAAAGAAGCTCATGAAGCTGTTACTTCTGAGAGCTATAGGAATACATGGATCAATAGAGTTATGACTCTTTGTCAGCCTGGCCAAAGTGCTGAAAAGGAACCTAGGGCTGTTTTTATTTCCCTCTGTTTATGATGAGTAATATGCAATATAGGACTAAGCAAAATTATTCCAGTTTTGTGGAACGCCATATCTTTTCAAATTTTCCCAATGTTTGCTTTAATTTGGGGGTTTGGGAGTTATACCATGGAGCTATCCTTTTGTTTTATTATCTTCTTTTTTAGAGGGGCAATATAGTCAAGTGTAATTTGCAGTGAGCCTGTGGCACTAACAACAAAATTATCAATTTGGGAGGAACTTAAGTTAGCATAGGAGTCCTCTGTTGTATTGAGACATGGCATTGAATTACATGCTTATGGAATCACTTCCCTAGATTTAGCTACAAAACTATCCAATAGACATCTAGTGAAAACATTTTTGCCTAATGACATGTAGTCCAGTAATAGGAATTCAAAAGTTATTAAATAATGGTCCAATAGAAGAGGATTCTGTGGAAAAACTATTAAATGTTCAATTTTGAAGCCATATGTCAGAACAAGGTCGAGGGTGTGGGTGAGTGGGCTTATTTACACTCTGATAGAAGCCAATTGAGTCTAATAACGAGATAAATGCAGTGCAAATCCTATCATTATCGACATCCACATAAATATTAAAATCACCTACAGTAATTATTTTATCTGTACTAAGGACTAAGTTTGATAAAAACTCTAAGAATTCAGATAAAAAGTCAGAACGGGCCAGGAGGACGGTACACTATAACAAATAGAATTGGCTGTAATGTTTTCCAGGTTGGGTGTGAAAGACTAAGAACAAGGCTTTCGAATTAGTTATGATATAGTAGGTTTAGGGTTGATAATTAGGCTTGAGTCAAAAATACCTGCAACTTCACCTCCTCAGCTGGTGTCTTGAGGAATGTAATATTAACATGGCTGGGGAGAGTGGATACATTTAGGCTAACATATTCTGCATGAAACAGCCAGGTTTCAGTAAGACAAAATAAACCAATATGATAATCTGATATGAGATTGTTTACTAATACAGCTTTAGATGACAGAAATAATGTTTAAGATTCCACATTTAATTCTCCTATTTTGTTGCACTATTGCAGTGGTGGTGTTAATTTGTATTAGGTTTTTATGTATAACTCCTCCTCTGTTTACTTTTGATTTAATTGATTTAAGTGGTTGGGGGGCAGACACAGTCTGGGGTTTTGGGTGGATAACTGTTCTGATAGTAGCACAGAGAAGCATGTAGGACTGCAACTCAGCCTCCTGGTCTCAGCTCTGGGTCGTCATGGTTTTGGCCCGCTAATAAACTTGAGTAGATTTCTAGATATGAGAGCTGCTCCATCCAATGTGGGACGTATGTATGTAATCAGACCAAGTCTTCCTCAGAGGCCAATTATCTACAAAACCCACATCATTTGCTAGACACCACCTTGACAGCCAGCGGTTGAATGATGACATGTATAGCCGCACTGGTCAGGTTTGGCAGGGGCCTAGAGAAAACTACAGAGTCCGACATTCACTCTGCGTATGTACAAACTGACTCAACATTAATTTTAGAGACCTCTAATTGGTGTAATAGGGAGTTGTTGTTTGTTTGTTTTTTTAACCACTGATGTGAATAATAATTTTACCATATTTAACTTAGCCTGACTGTCACTATGCATATTTTTGACAAACACAGTGGGGTTGTTGTTGCAGAGAAAATGTAAGTGTCCAAATCCATCACTACTATATCACATAGGAGTGTTTTTACAGAGCAACAGGCAAACTTATATTTATGTATCTATTGCTGAAATCCTTTTCAGATATTGAAAAGAATGTGCTTTTACATGTGTTTACAGTGTTGCTCATCCATTTGCACCTCATAGCTCAATTAGGGCAGCCATCTAGGTTTTTACAGATAAATATGCCTTGCATGGAACATTCATAATGAACTTCTCAATAGATAGTCACTCCTCATGTTGTTCAGCAAACTATGTGAGAATGATCCCGAGACGCTACTGTGTGGGTTATTATGACACCATTATCCCATTAGCAAGCCTCTGAAACAGGTTTGTTGACTGTGAGTGAAAGAGAAATATTAAGGCCCCCATGAATAGATCTGCCACTATTTTAACTGAGTGCTAGACAGCCGAAAGAAACCCTCTACATGACGAAGAAGCAGGGGAATGAAGAAACTCTGCAAATAATGAATGTACTGAAATTGTCTGGAATAATGAGCCTTTTGATGGGGGGGATACGCTATCATTTGTTGTCAGCCGTTGCCCTGAGACTGAGGCTCTATTCACAGATATCATCATTTTATTCAACCTGTCTATTCATATTCAGAAGAGCCAGTAGGCGAAAAGAGCAGGGAACACGTGTATGAAGTAGAAAATGCAGGAGCACCATTGTCTGTAAGAAATCTTCTCCAAATGCATTGTCTGTCAAATTACTCTGATATGATAATGTAATGAGACAGATAGGTAGTCCAATAAAGCTTGGACAATAAACAAGTCACATCTGACATCCAGGTAGGTGTGCTTGAGTAAATATGGTAATATGAAGGCTTTGATAATCTGAGACTCATAACAACAAAGTCCTGCTGCTTTGGTATCAGTGTGTATTGGAAGAGCTATGCATCAGATAAAATGAGCAGAGCGTTGGCCTATAAATTGGGTGGTAATCCTTTGAAAGGTAGCACAGATGATTCCACTGTGAGCCTCACAGATGGTCTGCTCCTCTCCTTCGCCGTGAAGCCTAAAGAAATACGAGCAGCTAATGAAAATGAATGGCCTGGTCCATTCAACTTGATTGCCAGAGCTGCTTTCATCAATACATCTAATAAAAGGAGTAACACCTCCTAGTGGGACAGAATGGCCCTGTGATATAGAAACCATGAAAGAGTTTATCATCTTATCTACAGGACTACACTATAGACTACTACTTTTTTCAGATAGACCAAAGAAGCATAATGAGTCATATGGGAATGAAATAAAGCTCTTCAACGTGAAAAACAGGAGTAGGTTGATTCATAAAGTTTTAAAATACAAGATATTTCAAATTCTACCATATAAATATTCTGCCTCATCAAATATAATCTCTGCAGTAAAAACATAGCAATTCTTATAATTGTTCTTTAATTTAAAACTAGTTCAGTTCATTCAGACCTTGGATCTGCTGAACATTTGCTTGACTGTTTACTACCGGAGGGCCTGTCAGCAGAGAAGCCCTCTTCCGTGGCCTTCTATGAGATCTTACTAATGCTCAAACAAAGAGGTAGGATTATGTCTTTCCATGGCAAGCTCATTCTCATGCTTTATTATGGAAGCACAATCTAAATGCAAATGGAGAATTACTTTCTGATTCTGTGGTACCTCTGTCCTTGGGCGTTATGAGCTGAACTTAATAGGTTAAAGGTTGTTTTAATGCCGAGAGCGCTAATTAGAATCCTACCTGTTGCTCTGATATGTCAACCAAGTCAGAGGGAGCAGACTTCATCTGAACGCTCATGGATCATGTTTATTTGTGGTAATTTCTGTTTTGATACAAAATTTACTCAAAGACCTGTATGCATCTGTATCTATAGCCTAACTTCTGATTGGTAGAACAGTATCCTCTGCCAGTAATGTTTTCTGATGTTACCGGTTCTGGAAAAAAAACGATTTATGGACTTAATTAATCTACAATCCACTGAAAATTAGCAGAAACAAAACAGTGTCTCCTGTCAAGCTTAGACCAGATAATAAACAGTATTTCAGAGAAAAGGGTAGTGAATCCTGCTTCTCAATGATTCTCAGCTCTGCAGTTTAACAGCCAGATTTTAGGAATGACAACTGGATTTACTGAGGAGAATCAGTGGGTTGTATTTGTTGTACATGTTGTGTTTGAGAGAAGAACACTACCTGTGTCCATGTTACAGTAAGTGTATAAAGATGGTGACAGCTGTAGCTGAAAAATGTTTAGAAGACATAAGTATTAAAAATGCATGATGAAAATGAGAGTAAAATTTCACTGACGAAAACTACTTTAAAACAAATTTCAGATCAAATTATCATTGTATAGCACCACCTGATACAAAGGCAGTTCAAAGTGCTTTACGCAGTGCTTTATACACAAACATACATACATCTGTACATACAAATATACAAATATACATACATGTACTGTGAGTTCTTTAAGAAAATGCTCAACTGAATCGGAAGGCCTTTAATTTCCTTATAAAAGAACACAGAGCAAGTCTAAGATCAGCAGGTAAACTGTTCTGAACATGTGCTAAATGCTATCTCAGCAGACTTTGAAAATGCTCTAGGCACATGGAGGAGATTGCCACTTTGTGACCTAAGAGATCTGCTGGGATTGTATACTGATAGCATGTCAGACACTAAAATATCATACTACTAAATACTTTAAAATAATCAGCATATTTGAAAGAAAACCAGTTTCATGATACAAGGCTGAATATTGCACTGCTGAATCAGACACAAGAGTCTGGAAGACAAAGCAACCACTGGAACTAAGCTACAGCCGAAGCCAAACACAGACGAACTTCAGCTGCTGAGTTTCTCTGTGATTCACTAACACTAACACTAACAACTAGCTTTACAACATAATGTCGGAGCGAATATCGCACTGTGTAATCAGACAAAACAGAGTATCAAGGAGAGAGCTACCACTGGCTCTACCTGGCACTGGCTGTGAATACACTGCCAGGTTGCATAGGTTGAAAAGGAGAGAACCAAGGACGGAGCCCTGAGGGACCCCTTTCACACATGTACTGCAACCTTGAAATTTTCTCGACATTAACCAGAGGAGCTGTATGTGTGAACCAAATCATTCGGACTGGACATTAAACAGACTTTACCCTGCTAGTTCCCTAGTACAAAGTCCATGTAATGTCCAATTGAGCCTGTGTGTGAATACAGCAGGTCTTTCTCCAGAGAATTCACAGCAAGCAAGTAGGTGTGTTGATGATGTTTCTATCATGCAGCTGGCGCTGGATAAATGCAGCAGGCGAGCTAAGCTGCATTGTTTTGACTGGGCCTGAATGCTCAGCTGTGAAGCTATAGCTATTGGGAGAGAGATCTTCCTGTGACTTTTTGTAAAATAAAAGTAGTTTCATTTATGGTGAAAAGCTTAAAAACGCAGAATTACAACCGCAAGATATTTTTTGCGCCAAGTCCTGCCTCTTGCATGCTCTACCCAGGCGCCACTCCTTGCCTAAACCAAACAAAGTATTTCCAATAGGTGAAAATGCGTCTGACAAGGACAATCTCCTTTTGCGTGCAACATGTGTGAAAGGGCAACTCTGGACAATGTTGGGACTTGATTCTCTGGATACTGTCTGGAGTTCAAATGTGAAAACAGCTTAAGTCATATTTGTTGGAGTGGAAGTCTCCAATTGTGACAATAAAACTCTGTTTATGCAGATAGAATTCAAACCACTGGAGAACTGCGTCAGACAGACCCACCCAGTTTCTCAGCCTTTCCAGCAGGATCCCATGATTCACTGTGTCAAATGCTGAGCTTAGGTCTAATAGTATTAGACTTAAGTTTTTTTTTTTTGTTACTGTTGATCGTCATGTCATTAACAACTTTCAAAAGAGCACTTTCTGTGCTATGAGATGTGCAGAAGCCAGACTTGAATTATATATATATATATATATATATATATATATATATATTTTATCTGCAAGACAGCTGTTCAGTTGCTGATATACAAATACAGTTTTCATGCAGTGGGGAAAGATACCAGTCTGGAGAGAGAAGTTTATTATTGACAATATGTCATCTATTAAAAAATTGAAAACAGATTTAAAAAAGGATGCTGGAAGTGGATCAAGGGGGCTGGTGGAGGACTTGAGTTGACTTACAATGTCAGTTGGATCCCTGGAATCTACAGTGGATAAATACTTGAGACTGTTTATATGCAAGGGTGAAGGTACGTCACAGTTAAAAGTAAAGTTGGTCATTTGAATATCGCGCTTAATGTTGAGAATTTTCTCATGATGCAAATTCATTGCATTTGGCAGTTGAGAATGTATCAGAGGAAACATCAGGGGAGGAGGTAATGAATTTGTCAGTGGTTGAGAAGAAGTGTGTTGCATCATTTTTGTGGGTGTCGGTAAGATTTGAGAAGAATTATTTTCTTTGGGCAGAATATTATTTATTATTATTTTGTTAATGTTAATGTTATTTTAATCCAACTTGTCATTAAATACACACAATATGTACAGCCTGTAACAGTATGCCATTCTATGGACATTGTTATCATCTTTTGGATAAATGATATATACTGTTAGGACATAGAATTGTAGAATGACTGGCCTTTAATGGAAACAAATCTTAACCCCAACAGTATTTATGCCATGATCTGTCTATAAAGGATAAACAGACCCTCATTACTTTAAACACTGACATAACTGTCAGACTGTCTGAAAAACCCAACTACATTTTAATGACCAAATCGGTATTCAGTTACTAGGTAACCATGGGAATAGTGGTGTCTAAGAGATAAAGTTCACGTCATTATTCCTGCATGACAATATTCTGCAGAAAAAGACATTTTTCTACCTTATTTTTTAAATACAGATGTCTCATAATGATGAAATCAGAAATGAAATTCCAGTTATTTTAATAGTTAATGTCATTAACACCAACGGTACATCACTGTATGATGCCATTTTTGTTAATCCTAATGCAATGGTGGAGAATTAATTCACCAAAAAGTTTTCATAGTTAATCCATGAAGTTATCTCAAACTAATTGTGTTATTTTTTCAAACATGGAGTGCACCTGTCTAGATGAGAGACAGTATGTCCTTCATATGCCCAATTTGTAACAAGAAATACCACAAGTAAATAGTTTTTAATACCTTATCACAAACCAGTGTAATCCAGTAAAATCCAGTATCAGCAACAAGCCTTTGAGATGAAAACATGAGTCATTGATCAAAAATGTGTTGATGTCAACCATTGTTAAATCTTGCTATGAGAATTTGGCTGTGCTAGGGTGAGTTCATTTTAATGTCTGGAGAGATGAAAGAGTGGCTTCTCTAAGTGTTTTACTCCAAATCTGTAGCCATTCAGGGGACTTAGACAAGCTGCATTAGGGAGTTGCTGAGGACAGAAAATATTGGATAAGTGTTACACCTGAATGAAAGAAACAGACGATTTACTGCTGAGATGAATTCCTATGTGAAGAGGCTGAGATGGGACTTTGAGCTTGTGATGCTCATTTGTTAAAAGGCACTTACGGTCAAAGGGAGAATGCCCAAAACCTGTTTGTAATTACTGGATATTCATGTTTGACCGTCTATCTGTCCATCATCCACAGTGCTCTTTCATTCCCTGGTAAAAACGCTCAATCAAATGAGTTTCCTGTCTCGTCTGAACACGTCTGTTGTTGGTTAAGCTACTTGTCGAGACTCATTCAAGTTAATTATCTTTTCAATCAATATGAGGCTTTAACCTTTTGTGACCTCTGTGTTTTTGTGATTCCATTTAACTCAAACTCTGGGGAATGTAAAGTTATCAAGGAAGAGGGTAATTACTGTTCACAATATGGAGAAAATTGATTTCCTCTACCCCTGAAGTGTTTTGTCTAATTAATCTACAACATAGGCAAAAGGCTAAATATTCCACAATAATTGTAATCTATTTGCTGAGGAAAACTTTATTAAGCTGTTTCTAAACAGTGGCATTTATTTTCATTTGTCACCTCCTCAGAAACTTATAAAATGTAAACAAATAGCTCAGCCATCTTCACAAGCTTCATAGTTTAAGATTCTTCTAAATTATGTCAGATCAGCATGCACAACAAAACATTAGAAGGATCTTAATTAAAATTTCTGTTTGCTTGTCTTCTGAGTTTTCCAATTTTCTATAGTGACAGACAGCCCAAGGGCAAATTAGTATTGATCCGAGTTAATCTCAACTGAAGTTAACTTTTCAGGGAAATGGCTCAGGTATTCAAAACATTAGGTCAACAGCATCTCAACTCAGTTTAGAAAGCTTGGTGATACGTTTTCTAATTGATCCCTCTTCCCAAAATCTCCTCGAAATAATTACTCTGACTTGCAAATGTATATTAGGAAGTGAATTATTATGGTCTGAAGATTGGGGAAAGTCTTTATTCTATTAAAAAGGAAGGACTAATGTTAAAAACTAAGGACTGAAGACAGGTTTTTCTCAGCTCTACATTTTCTCAAGAAGTTGTATTTTTGCACACTGATAAAATAAACAGATCTTGTATTTAAAAAAGCCAAAGAACTGCCAAAGAAAATATTAAAAAAATATATTCAAAAACTAAAATAACTTGTATTTCCAGACCTAACCTCTGAAAATAAGGACTTATTTTAGCAATGGAGTGGTTAACAAGCCACGTCTGACTGATCATCTAAAGAAATAATGTGTAAAGGAGGGCAATGTGTAGTTTTACCATTAAAGTTTAAAAATTCAGATTTGTTGCACTGTCCCATTGCGATATAATCAAGAAAACCACAACATTCATATAATAAACTTTAGATTTATGTACGCATCAAACAGAAACAATGCACATACCATAGATACATTTATGTATTTTCATTTCATATGAATAAAGCTACAAAGTATATATTCTGACACAAGTAGTATAGCTCACTATTGAATACTGATAAATAAAACACACATCAAATAGCCTAGTTCCAATGCATGTATCAAATACATGACTTACACACTTATCTATATTTTTATGGCTGGAAAAAAAATGATAGCCTAGTCATTAAAGCTAATGAGTCACACAAAACACATGCCTCTTACAAGCATACTGCTTTGCCGATGGCTCATTCACAAATAGGTGACTGGACGCAAATTAATGCAAAAATGTAGAAAATCATAGTTATTCAAAACATGTCCATCTCCCCAGGACTGTGTCTATGTAGACGGCACGTCATAACACAACAGGTCCAGAGGCAAACAAGATAAAGTTCACGTGATCTCTATACAGTCAACATGAAGGCAGCCAAGAGTTAAATACACACAGACAGACAAGGAGAAACATTTAACCAGCAGGAAAGAAACCAACGAAGAGAATGACAGATAAAGAGACATGTGACTCACATTAGCTGATGTCCAGGCCCATTGTTCTGTCTTTCATGGAGAGGAAATATCCTTGTCAAGTTCCTCTTCAGTTGCTGCTGTAGAGGTCACTTAGTTCATTTGTAGGCAGAAGTCCTCTCTTCATCACTGCTAGCTAACATTTTTAAATTGATGTTGTCAACTGTCTTTTGTTTGTTGTGAGGCCAGACTATGAGTGATTTCACAATTCACTTCAGAGTTTCTTTTCCAGAGACCTGTCTGTTCACAGTTTTGCAGTGGCGTGATATTAATAACTGCATCTGTTTGTTACTTGCTATTTTTTTTAATCAGAGGATGTCAGCTTCACCTCACTTCTCTTTACTTGACCGCACAGTCTGGCTGATGTTTGCTAACTGTTACAACCCAAAGAGGCGCTGTTTCACTCAATTTGGGGGAATTCAATGAAAAATGGGGAAGATATGTCAGTTATGTGACAAAGAAAACAATATTTCCCTTAAAAAGACAGTGGTTGCTATTGTTATATAGTTTTTACATCATGTAACTCTAGAGGCTCGAATTTGTAACCAGACAATCAGCAAATGGCCAATCAGAAAAGGGTTAATGAGAAGCAGGTGTTTTCAATCAACACAATCGACTAGTTGGAAAGGGGTTTCCATGAACTCATCAGCTAGTTGTGTAAGTCTGAAAGGCTCTCTGAACACACACACAAACAGAACATAGTCTTCACATATCATTCATATATAGGCCTATATGCTCTCCTCTTAATGGGGACTTTCAGGCTCATTAAGGCTATGGCATATCCCTTTTCAACCTTTGAGAGATGTAGCCTATTCATATGCTTTTTAAACTTGAAATTCATTTATGATCTTAGGAAATGAAAGAGAAAGGTGTTTCTGCTCACTGAATTGTCATCAACTATGTATTTAATTAAATAAAAGAGTTTGTTAAAATCTGTAGCTCTCAAATAAATGTAATTTTCTTACATAGTTCCAATGGTTAAAAAAATGTTCAAGTCAAGTTTAATGGAGTCTACAAATTAGTAATCAGTAAGCCTTCAGATTATCCTGATTTTCACAAAACAAAGGGACATACCACAACCAAAAAACAAATTTAAAAAGCATTTAAGTATGCAAATCTTAGATGTTTACTAAGATCATTCTATTATCTATTGAAACCCAAAATACCTTAATATTTATTGCAGTAAGTATAGCAGTAAGCTTAATACATATATAAAATCATCATTCATTGGGTACTCTCAATTATGAGGTGGCTGTCCTAAATTCTCAACTCCTAAATTTCAACTTATGAAAATGATACTGAAATAATTTTTGTATATTTTTCCATCGTTGTTTTTAAAAAGATCTTTTTGATTTTTTATAGTGAAGTTAAAAAAAATACATTTTTACATATATAAATACATATTTTCCCACTAGAAAAAAAAGGATTAAAAGAGCAAAAATGTTTAACTATAGAAAATTACAGAAGTTAGAGGAGAAGATCAAAGTAATGCAGAGGAGGGAAGAAAAATATAGAAAGTGATGTCAAAGGTTAAGGCTGAAGTTGACATCAGACCAGTCAAAATATTCTCCAAGATCGAAGACTCAGATGGATGCACATACTTCCTTACCATGTCAGAAAGACCCTTCTTTTTCACAACACGCTTACACACCAAATAAAGGAAAAATACAAGTCTGCAAGCTATAAAGAGAAACATTCATTCAGAAGAGCTTTCACAACTGGGTTGCTCAGAAAATACAAACTATACAATGCAAATATGTAAAGGAGGTACAGGAAGTCCATATTGGAGCATCTCATAGATAGACAACACTGCACAAAGCTGTTTTGTACACCACAGATAATACACTGACATTATGTACCTTGTCACTCTCAGTGAAACATGACCCTGCTACTGTTTGAGCTCAACTTGAACCAGTTATTCAGTTCCTGAGTGTGAACTATCCAAGGGTTCAAAAACTCCTCTTCATTAATGATGGGCCAACTATGCAATATAGAGGCAAGAAGAACTTTTACTTCATGAGCTCCTTTCCAGATGGGTTAAACTGGATAAACTGGAGTTTCCTAGAAGTTGGTCATGTTAAAGGGCCTGCTGATGGTGTTGGAGCCACCATAAAGAGAATGGAAGATTCACAGGTAGCCATATGTACTGATATACCAACTGCAAAAGCACTCTATGACACACTCCTTCCTCTCACCAAAGTCAGGCTCTATTATGTGGGAGAAGAACAGATTTCTAGAGTAAGTGCACTCCTGCCAAAAGAGCTGTCCACCATCAAAGGCACACTAGGCATCATTCAGGTAATCTGCACTACTCCAGGCACAGTCTATTCTAGAGTGCTCTCTTGCTTCTGCAACAGAGAGGCCATCTGCCCCTGTTTCCACCCAATGTCCACCAACATTGCACCACAGGCACATCCTGGAAGAAATGTAGTGTCTCCACCAACCCCAGAAGATAGGAGCCATTCTGCCTCAGACTCTGGGTGTGAAGGGATTCTCTGTCCAGTACATGATATCAACAGACACCTTATTGGGAAGTGGTGTATTGTCACAAATGAAAATGATCCATACCCTGAAATCACTGAAGACGTGGATGAAAGTGAGACATGTTCATTTTCTTCTCACACTTAAATACTTAAAAACATTGCATTGCATTTCTAATACAAACATTGCTTATTTCTTCTATAGCTATTTTCCATTCTAATATTCCATAACACTTGAATCATGCTTTGTAAAATTACTTGCCATGTCCTTTACCCATTATTTGTCTTCAGGCTCTGTGGAGGTCAAAGTCATGCACAACATTGGGTGAAACAAATTTTATTAGCCATGAATGGAGGACAAGATCTGGTACAGGGTAGACAAGGTCATCACCTGAATCTGCCCACCTGCAAAAACTCACAAGTAGGCATGTCCAAATCAACCCAGCAGTGTTCAAAGCAGTGTGTGAAGTTAAATAGTTGAATAGAAGCAAAGGAAAAAAGTATCCTCAAATTAATATTTTATGCAAGCACACACACACACAAGTTCAGTGGTTCTGAAGAGTTATCTGAAATTGGTTAATTCAAATGCAAAATGTTGGTGCCATAACATAAAAATATGTAAAAAATGTAAGTGATTCTGAAACAGTCTACATTGTAAGATTTTTTATTTATTGATTGATTTTTAGGTAGAAAGATCAATGTGTGTGCATACCTCTTCTCACTTGTACTCTCCAATACCTCTTAAGTGAAGTGTAATCTGAAATCCAAGTACTGTTTTGTGTTCTTTTCAAATATTTACTGTCAGATGTGTGTCTGCTATATGTGCTGGCTGCATATATGCAACATTTATGAGTTATTATCTATTTTTATTAACATAAAATGATTCAGCTGTGACAAACAAAATATTGTGGTCACTACCAAACATTACTGTCACTACCGAAAATGTGCAGTCATGACCGAAACATGGGATGTTTGTCAAAAATAAAGTATATTGAGTTATCAATTAAGATGTTATGATAGTGTTTGGTTCAATGTATATTAAAACTAATGAATCCTTAACTTTGAAATCAGTATGATCAACTTTATGCCCTTTATAAAGAAAGACTGGATTCAAAATACAATGAATCTAATAAATTACACTTAAAATTTTGTTAAAATTGTAATTGTTATTGATTCACCTGTGAAACATTTCAATAAAATAGCAAAAAATATATTTGCAAGGTAGATGTAAACAAAATCTTAATAGGTCAAATATCAAACTTCTTATTATTTTATATATTATTGTGTTTCAGTAGTGACAAATTTTGGGAGAGGAAAAATATTTCAAAACTGTCGGAAAATACAATATGAGAATTAACTGTAAAATTACTAGAAATGTGTGCCTTGGATATTATACAGTTTACATACATACACAATTTGGGGGAAAAGACACATTTATTTCATTTTGAAGTTCTTAGAAGTGCAACCGAGTGTGAAAAAATCCCCCATGAGCAGCTTTACTTATGTTCTCATTTGTTAAAATATGATTTTGCCTGAAACAAATTCTTTTGTTACAATCAGGCCTCTCGGTATGAGGCAGACCTTTGTTCCACTGTGTGGTTTTGGGAAATTCATTTTGAAAATATATAAATGTAATGAAATGAAAAGTTTATTTTCCCTTTTTGCTCATTAACTTTTACATGTGCTGGTAAATATTTCACTGTTGCAGCACATGAGGATTACTATTTCAGAAGTCCGGTTTAAGTCAGATTTGAGCCTGGGAATAAAAGTATCATTTGCTCAGTAGCTATCTTTGCTTTGTATATACTGTAGGATTCACAGTAGCTCAGTTAGTTGCAGTGTCCATTTCCAAGCACATCTAAAGTCAATTTGTGCATGAAATGTTCTAGAAAAAACTGCTGTATGAAGAGGTCCCACCTTGAATACTACAGTCAAGCTCTGTATGCCGAATCCTTTTTCAGGAGAGCCATTTGCTTGCGGCTTCATTGTTTTATGCACTTTTTCCCCAGATATTCCACACATCCATTAAATGGTTCTGGCTTTAATATGTCAGTTTTGTCTCCTGTCGAGATTTTTTAAAATTCATTCACCACACTTCTATCCCCATTGGAGCATGACTGAGAGAGAGCAACACTGAGAGTACAAAAGAAGTACAAAAGGTTTTCTGGCTTGGAGGCATCTGTACCGAGATAACTATTTCCTATCTCTACTTTGAATGTTTGTAGCACTGAATACATCTACAAGGGAAAAAAGGCATTTTACAGAGTAAGTCAGAAGTCTAGCGCTTGACTCTGCCTTCTGCTGCAAGGCAATGCTTTTATTGATTAATAGTGGATTAAGTAGATGGGGAGGGGTGAGGTTTGTTGTTGTTTGGAGAATGTTAGTGGATTTCAATGTACATGTAGATTACAGTAAAAGAAATGTGAGGATATGACCAATTTTCATTTATTAAAGTGTGCATTGGCAGATAATTGTGACTATTGCTGATACCACAAGTAGTACTGTTGTCAGTGGTTAGTACTTTTCCAACCAGTGTTTGACTGGATCTTTGGTCTCCTCCTCTTTATGTGGATGTCATCCAAAAGTCCAAACACATTTTGGTCAGCTGGATCACAGACTTCCCTCAGGTATTAGATATGTTTGTCTGCCTACCTGTGTTAGCCTTTTGATGGATGGGTGACCTATCCAAGGTGTCTACCCATCTTTCACTCAATGCATTTGGGAATATGTGTCATTTAAAGGATAAATCTGGTGATATTCGACATTTTTCTTAATGTCAACAAATCCAGTAAAAAAAACAACAATGAATCCTACTATCAAATATTGTCTATATAGTCAAAGCCTGATATAAGCCACCAGAATACTTCCATTGTTGTCCAAAAACTATTAACTACACATCAAATAGCACCACAGTTATAATGAGTGACATATTCCTTCATTACCAGGAACATGGGCACTATAGTTTATTTAGCAGTATTTTCCTACTGCCATAATAACTCACCAGCGCACCAAATCATCAGCTAAACCATGACAGCATTATTTACTCCCATTTGAAAAATGGATATGTTAAAGTATATATTATTAACCCTTTTTTAAAGATTTGCATCTTCAGTAAGAACCAGTGGGCTTGGGACTTGGGAGAGCCACAGACCGGCTGGAAAAGTTGGATAGTATTGAGCTGTTTTGGTCTTTTCATGGGATTTATTGATAATATAGAATACTGCCAGCTTAACCTTTAAGAAAAAAATGTGGGTTGAAGTGAGTGAGTTTATTTTAGCGCTATGGTAGCAACCTTCAGTGCTTTCCAATTTATTTTTTTACACTTACAGCTTTTCAAGGTTAAAATAGTGAAAGTACAGCTCAGGTTTGTCAGTTAACACCGGCAGTGCCACATAACATCATCACTTCAGTAAACATTATATTAATGTTTACATTATCCTGTTGATCAGTGGAATTTTACCTGCATATAACAATAGTAGGATGAAGCAGCTACACACAATATTGCATCATTGCAATAAGACTTTACTGCATTATTGCCTTAGTTACATTCCAATCACATATGTTAATATGCATGTAAATGTGTTCAACGACTTTGCACAGCTGGAAAATACGGTACAGCTGATGACTTGCACTGTTACTACACTGATGCACTGAAACAGATTTGCTGTGCTTCCAGAGGTACTGTCATTCCACAATAATAGAGGAGGATTTCTATTCAACAACAACTATGCATGTTGTTGTCACAGACTGCGGGAGTGGCCAGAAAAAAACAGTGAGAGATAGTGATTGTTATTTGTATTCACTGTATAATGAAGGAGTATGTGGGAAAAAACGGAGATGCAACCTCTGGGAGGATTTCTCATGGGACATCAACACCTGAATAATAATGACACAGCCTGACAACTGAGGAGAGAGGAGTGTTTTCTGTAAACCAACTCTGTCACAACAGAGACAAAAAAAAAGGTATTTCAAGTAAAAGGAATTATAGCTTTTAGTCATTGTGGCAAGATTGGTGAATTCCCAGGAGGCAACATGGGTAGAAAAGAGTTCTTAAAATGTGTGGATCCTTTTTTCTTCCACAACAAAACTGCAACAAGTGAGGGGACAGAGTAAAGTAAACAACAAGGTAAAGTGCAAGTATAAAAAATCTAAACACAATGCAAGAAAGAAATATATGGCTCATAAGTCTTATCATAATAATAAAGCTTACACTATGATTATCATCTGTCTATTCAGCTGCGTGTTCTCTGCATTTCATACATTTAGCTGAGCTGATGGTGAGAACAATCATGTTATAAGAGCTGAATGATCACTTGTGTGGAGCTCCGTTACAGCTATCACTTGGAGTCAGGGAACTATCACGACAGTGTGCTGTGAAAGATTAAATGGGACGGTGCTCTTTGTAGACAAGCCATATAAATACTGGCGCATATACTGTAATTATGATTAGGAGAAGGCATCTCCCTCAAATGTTAATTGAATTAGGTATTCAGATAGCGCCCTGAATAGCTTGAGATGAATGTGTGATGATTAAGAATTGTATCTTTTGGCTAAGGAGGGCACATGACGATTATAATTAGATCAAAAGCATGCGGATGCTAAGAAGTTAGTCCTGCTGAGTTGTTCTATTCCCATCTTCTATTCCCATTTACACATTTTCTAATGAAATTAAAGGGAAGTGCAGTGGCATGACAGGTTGTTCACAATGTGGTAGCATGAAGCCAACTGATACTTTTATGACTTTCTGCTCTGGTGCTCAGAAGTGCTCTTCATTAGAAAGCAAAGCAGGAAAGACTGCGGCAGAAAGATTGCAGAAAACACTGTCATATGATAATACATAATCAGTTAGAGTGCCATCATTTCATGCATGACAAGCCCATCTAGGCTGACACTTGGAAGGTGATGTCTACATCTTTAATCTGAATTTCAATGAATTTGCATTTAATATATAAAGGCCTAGCAAGGTTTACCCTTATGATTGAGCACAATTTCCTGCTATTACTGGTTTATAATGAATGATCATGTGGCTAAACAAGGTTTTCAACTATATTTACAAGCAAGATAGATCAGTTGTTGGGTCTTAATACACCTGCACATGCTGCTAACAGTGAATGTAGCAGATTTCCTTATATACTTTAATCAGCTTTACACAAAGTAACCACCACACAATGGTGTCACTTAAACAGCTGAGCTGAGCACATTGAAAACAACTCACCTTCCTTATTTTCCTAATGTGCAAAAAATGAAAAAGCTTTGTGAATAAGCTTTAGTACTGGTGTGGAGCTGGATGAAAAAAACACCCATAATGTAAATCACTTATTCTTCTAAGAGCAATTTTTCAAAAATTAACAAAGGGAGGTAAAAATCAGTATAAGCCTCAAAACAAGCATGAGCTAGAAAATGCATTTCCTGAGGAAAATGCGTGTGAATGCTGACAGCTAAAATAAATTGCAAAGCATTGCTGAAAATCCTGCAGACTTGTTTAGTGTCCCCATCTGTATAACTTGAATTTGGTTACCATGGAATATTACATTCAAGAGATATGACAGTTAATAAGTAGTATTGTAGTGTTTCACTAATGGCCACAAGGTGGGTTTATTGGTGCCATGATTCAGTATGTCGTGCACATTCTCATAGAGAACTTGTGTACCAAGTTTCATTTATTTAAGACAACAGAATTGTAGAAATATCATGTTATAATATTACAGTAGCGCCCCGTGTGAATAGAATTGTATCAAATGTTACATACTTGTGCAGTGTGGCTGTATGTACAATATTTCCAAGTTTGGTTGCAACCGAATTTAGCATTGAAAAGTTATGGCCCATTAAGTGCATCAGGCCACGCCTTCAAAATTTTGGTAACCATTTACAGACAAACGGTAAATGACATCCAAAAACAAACTCATAAGTTTTATTCAGGGTTATCTAAATATGGGTTGTACCAAGTTTGATGAAGATGAGATGAAATATGTGCCTACAGAAGCAAAAAATGTGTTTACCAAAAAAATCCAAAATAGTGGAAAATTTTTCCAGGTGCAAATGGGCATGGCCTATATCAGTTGAATCAACATTGTCCGAGGAATACACTGTGCAAAATATTGTTTTGATAGGCCTCATGGTTCAAAATGGCCAAAATGTAAAACATGTAATAACAGACCACATGGTGGCGCTATTGGTACCATGTTTTAATGATAAGCATTTCCACATGGGACACCTGTACATGAAGTATGAACACTTCAGCATTTTTAGTTTTTGAGATATCAACTTTCAAACATTCCTCTCATAGAACATTCCATTATAAATTTTGATATTTAAAAAAAATAAAATCAAATCACTGGGATACTCTAGAAAGAATAATAATAACATAAATGTCCTTAAAGAGCTGAGTATTTTGATATTTGAATGGTTTCTGTAGCTGAAAGATTGAAAAACATGCGGAAGGATAATAAATAAAGATTTGAAGAACAAAAGTATGAATGCTTGTCAGCATTCACACTTTAAAAATGGAGTTAGACTGTTTTCACCCAAAATCAGGGAAATATAAACTAAGGTCAGCATGCAATTTCAGCTCCTCTGCCGCCTGCTCAGGAAAATAATTCAGTGAGAGGGATCATAAGAAAGGTCTTGCCAATAGAATTGGTTTTGCTGCCACAGAGCCATCAGTGTCTGAAGTGAGAAAGAGGCTGTCAACAGATGTCCCCTCTTCCTGCAGACTCTTTCCAGAAGACTAGCTCTTGAATTCTCTGTTTCACTTGTTTCTCTTCTCTCACAACTCTTAATAGCAGTTATTTACTGTCTTCACAGATCAGCAGACTAGTGAGCAGCATTTGTGTACCACCTTTCATCCACAGTTGCAATGCACAGTGAACAGAGGAATCCAAAATCCTAAAAAAAAAAACAGACAAAAAGACAGCTCCATCCATCTATCCATCCCCTTTCTATGCCCACTTATTTTGCACAGAGAAAACAGATTAAATATTGTAGATACCAGAAAAAACTGTGTAAATTATACTTTTAAAAGTAAATACTCAGCTCTAAAAAGTTTTGCACCTTTTGACATTTTCTGATGCCCTCAGGTTCTCCAATCGAGATAACGATGCAAACACTGAAAACTTCTTCTCAGAACGTAAAGTTATGGCGGTAAACTTTGTAGTGTAACCTCATGACAATTTCTGTTTTTCTACCAAACAATCTCAAACTCTGGACTAAGACTTTTAAAACTTAAACTGCCAGGAGGCTGATAGGACGTCTACCTTTAAAAAAAAGTATTTAAAAATAGTATTTCTAATAGTGACTGACATTTTTTGGTGTATAGGATGGGAATAAGCACATTCCTACACATGCAATCTAGAAAATATTGGAGCCAGGTGCTTAGTGAATGATGCTGCCTTTTGGTTCTGTGGCTCTTTGACAGTTTAGCCTGATGTCTGTTAGCCTATGTATGAGTTACTCAGTATACCAGTTATATATTCTCAGCCACAATAATAGCTTAAAGGATTATGATATCACAGTTTGTTTTGGTAAGATAATCATTGGAGAAGAATCCTGGATTATCCTCCAATGTCAGACAGTAGCTTGGTGATCTGCAGACAGGATTAGAACTTAATCTTCTTATTAAATTGTCATTCACATGTTATATAAAGTTGCAACTCTCCTGCAAAATAAATCCAAACCTTCATTAGAAATGCCAAATGGCTCCTGCAGTCTGTGTATTGTGGCACAGGGGTTGTGTATAGCTTTATCCCATATGTCTTCAATGAGGCCAAGTGCAAATAATTTATTGGTGGTTTTGTGTCAAATAGTGACTCATCAATTTTCCAGATTTGTGGTTAAACGGTCTGATAGGGGTGTTAGTGCAACAAAAGTGATTAATTTATAAAAACTTAGAGCACCATGTGTAAATGTTTCACTCACTGTGACAATTTACAATTGACTCGACATCACAGTTTTCAATTGATTTCTCCTGAACAACTATAGGTAGATTATTGAGTGAACGAAATGTGAATAGCTGCCGGGTAAAGGTAAAAGGAAATCCATGCATGCAGTAGAGAGATAATGAAAAAGAGTGAAGTCAGACCCTTAAGGCATATGCCAGCGACTCGCTCTGGGTCCCATGACAATAAAGATTTTCTCCTTTAATTGAAATCTGGTTATTCTCTAGTCTTGATGGACAACTTTTTGAATAAAGGCAGTTTTCTCTCTGACCCTTCATTTCCCTTTCCTTGACAGCTGCTCCATTATAAAGGCATCTGACTTTTTCTGTAATAGCTTTTTACTCTTAATTTTATTGTTAATATTATGTTTTATGAACAGAAAGCAATTTAATTATGAATTTGTGACTAAGGGAACATGGTGGCTTTGGGAGAAAATGACTGATGAACTCACAAATAGCACCAGTAGCCATGAGTCCTTAAGGTGAGGAACGTTGGCATTAAGTCCTGTCAGAGGATTGGACTGATTGGAGTTAACATTTAATCTGGAATTGTTTTGGCCTATGGTGAACAATTTTCCTGGTCTCTAGTAGGAACTGAATAAGGAGCTAGTAAAATCCTGAATGTCCGTTTTTTTAACAGGATGCCACCATGGACCATAAAACAATTTATAATGTGATAATGCTACTTGTTTACGAGATTAGCTTTAATTTGAGGTTTTTCACCTTTAACATCTGCTTCCATCAGAATAAGGTTTTCTTGAAAAATACTCCAGCAAGTCTTCTGGTAATCTACACCCACCTACTATCCGTCATATCACTGAAAAATTAGGCCCTCCCTTCCTCCGAGCATGCATAAATAATGATAATGGTGTTGAGGAGCTTTGATGAGGAACCATCTCTGTGTTTTGGTGGTCAAGGTGCCCTTGAAAATAATAAAGGAGTCTGAAAAATGGCTTTCTTGGAGCAATTTGTGCTATATTCCTCAGTTGGAACCATACAGCTCATTATGCATTTTTCAGCTTGGTAACCTTAAATTGCATTGTTGCTGTAATGTGTCTGATTAATCTATTTCAGTGTTACTGTATGAATGCCTTAGAGTGCAAGAAATAGAATGCTAAATTAGTTTGAGATTAGGTTTTTATAATAACTTTCACATGAGGGGCATGTCTGCATTTTTTCCAGAAACCCCAGCTCATTTAACACTTCTATCAAAGCCAACAGTTCATGAGGTGGAGAGAGATTTGTGCTAAATTGTGGAGTTTGTTGAACAGCCCATTTAGCCGTGGGGATTTCCTTGTGCTACTTTGTGAGCATACTCTCAAATCTAAATGCGAAGGATTTCTTTGGCCTAAAACCGAGCTTAAAAATCCATCCATTAAAAAAAATCTGTTTGCATTGCACTTATCATGTATTTTGCAGAAGTTCTCATTTGACCGTGAATGTTTTTCAAGGTATACAGAGATTGCCCTTTTTCCGTGTCAGAGATAAGTGTTCTGGCAAATCCATCATGTGTCGTCGGCTGTCAGACTTCGGGAAAAACAATTAAAGGTTCCACACACAGGTCGAGCTGCTCCAATAGTCAATGAAGCAACCTCTTGTGTGTGGGCCTTGGGAGGATAGATTCATTAGGAAATGCCAGTGAAGGAGGGGTGGTTGCGTGTGGAAGACAATTAAATGACCTACAGTATGAGGTTGAGGACTCATGGGACTGAAAACAAGTGCAAAGAACAAAGTTTGCTCAGTTCAAGGTAATTATTAAGCAATTAGAACAATTTGGGTCAAAAAAGAAAACAACAAACACTGAAATTGAAGTCACTGTGGTGAGAGGAAGGCATATAGGCTACAGGGGGTCCTGGAGAACTTCAGCAAACAATTAAAAATGTGAGTCAAAGCTGGCCCCATCGGCCTGTTTTCTAAAAGTCAACAGACACAGACATAACCATACATCTGTCTGCATGCAAACAGACAACACAAACACATTCTTGGCATTTGGCCAAGTCACAGACAATTTATGGTCACTGATACTGCTGTCATGCTTGTGCATGAAAGTGGATGCCCATAATAGTCCACACAGTCAATTAGTTACCATGAATCAAATGCTCAGTCCATTAATGCTGCTTGTCAGTGGTGTCTACAATGCAATCAAGAAAGTGCGGCGTATTGAATCATGGGGCATATTGTTCACTAACAATACTTGGCATGGCATTGATTTCAACCAATAGTCCTTTAGCCCTCAGGCAGTGGGATGTGGCTCATTGATGAGACACTTTATCAGGGGAAAAAAAGGTCAGCTGAAGTGATTGATACCGTCTTTTATGAGTAGTAATACAGACAGATGGTATTACTTGCGCATTTTGAATGCTCAATCTCAATGACATTTGCTCCAACTTAGCCATAAAAAGCCAATATAAGAGTGAGTCTGAGTAATAACATCCTTATTTTTATATGTTTGAATGTTAGGCATCTATAAAACATGCCTCGGTATCTTGTACATGATGGCAGTGGAGGTGAGAGCCCTTGGGGGTCAATGCGGAAGCTCTTTGAGCTGTTGTTTATGGCTGCTGAGTGAGAGGAGGGGAGCCGCCACACTTGCGTAGCCCGGGTATGGATTATTTGTTGAAACATTGATTCACACAGTGTAGCCTTAAGGTGATGTGCCATTAATCTAGCTCACCTTCTGTTCTTTGAGGAATAAATTTAAAGAATTTGTCACAGACAAATGATGAAACATGCCAAATCCCACACTAGACACTGATGCGAGGAAGATCGGAGCTGCAAAGCTTACCTGAAATTAGACACAATCTCAGTTTTTTTTGTCCATCACTAAATGAGTGAAAACTATTCTTTTTGCCAAATAAGAAGCAGAGGAAAGTGTTTTAAGTGCTTAGTCAGCATCCAAACCACATACGATTACCGTGTCATAAATTGATTAAATTGAACTTCATTATATGACATGATTTCCATATCTGACTATAGGTACTGAACTAGCAATTTCATTTTATTTGCATATGCATATTTCTCATCTTGTTCTGCTTACAGTGGCAAATTCATTTCTCCGCATGATACCGACGGATCCATGCATAGCTAATGTTCAACGGTAAATTACATTAATTGTTTTAAACCCTGACATATCAGCACTATTATACCTGTCTCAGCAGTGCAGGCAAATGTACTATTGATCAAAATGTTCACTAGTTAAATGATATCCTTCTGCAGCAAGGAAAGGTAGAGAGCAGAGAGATGGATTGGTTGCGCAGGGGGAAACTGATTTTCTACCTGGTTCATTCAGCTGTGATAAACTTCTTACTTTCCTCTCAGCACCACTCTGGTTTGTCACTTTGTTCAGTTTATCAAACTGACAAGATACATGATGATCAGTCAGGATTGTGTCTTGACTAACTGGAGTCACATGCTCACTGAGAAGTGCTGTCTTGCAAAATTAACAGACTGAGGACAAAGCATTCCTTAGAAGTGCCCTTGAAACTTATATGTTGTCATGGCATGTGTTGAGTAATACGTTTTATGTATAGAAGCCTTAACAGTCCTTTAATTTAATCTTAATTATCCCTCAAAACAAACAAAACTGTATGAAGCCTTCCTTAAACTCTACATGATATTGATATTCAATAAAAGGACTTTGCTCCTATTTTGTAAACACAGAGAATCATCACCCAACTCCATAACTCTACAGGACTTTTAAGCCTTGTTTAGCTCATTCTTTTGGGTGTATGGCAAGCACAGTAACTAAAGTAAAAGTTCAGCAAGAATGATCTTTTCTCTTATGTTTGAGCTTTACTCCTCGATGGGTGAATTTCTACTCTAATCTTTTCTGTCACCTTTGCTTTCTCATGTTGTCAAAGTCCATGTTGTCAAACCATATCTGACCGATGACCTTTCTGCCCATAATCCTTGAGCCAACCAGTCATTGGATTCTGTTCAACAAATATAATTGCCATCCTGCCATCCTGTCTTTCACACCAACTCTTGCACAACCTAGCACTTCCAAATCACCACAGTTACCTTTGGGGTGTTCTGGGAGATTCAGCTGAGAGGTTTGGCCTTTCTGCTGCTGGCTTTACTCCACCACCAGTGTCTTGACTGACCTATCATAGGCTTAATTAAGATGCTTCACACATATTTTGGTAGATAAAAGATAGAGTTAAATTAAAACTGACTTGACTTGATTATAATTATCATATGGAACAGGGACACCTTGTAGAATATAAATACAAATCTGAAGTCCTTGAGCTATCTGTTTCATTTCCATAATTCTATAAGTAGAAAACTACAATGAACAAATGGTGTGTTTTTGTTATTGTGTGTTGTTTTTGACAAAATATTAAAAATTTAAAAGTTAAATTTAGTTTGGAAAAAAACATCACTTCATAGCTTAAAAGCATTGTATGCAACATTGTTGTGTTATTTTTCCACTACACCACATTCCTAATACAAAATGAAAGTAAAGTAATGTAATGCTCCTAATGTCATATTTCTGTTATGGCAGGGGGGATGGGAGCAGAAAAATTCTGAATTTTGGTTAAGGTATGACAGATTTAAATCATAAAACACAATGGGTCAGTTTCACAGACAAGGTTTAAGCCTAGTCCCAGACTAAAATGTCTGTTTGAGCTGTCTTAACTCAAAGCGACCTATCTATGTCACATCTAAGCACAGACTTATCTTAAAATAGTTGTAGATTTAGCTGGTGAGGGCGGACTAGAGTCAGTCTTGGACTTAATTGAAGTTTAAATGAATCCCTCAAAGAGGCAGGTTTAACTTCTGCATAGTACTCTTTTTGAGGGAGCATGGACTATTTGGAATACCTAAATAAAGATCAACATGCACTACAGAGGCCAATCAGATGAGTGCTTGTGGATAGGAGTAATCCATTAAATTACTTTGATGAAATAACTTTTGGAGACCGCTTTCGTATGTACAAAGAAAATGCATTGGAGATAATATCTTTGCTTGAGCCTAGACTTTCTTCTCTCTCTCAAAGAGGAAGGCCTTTACCCAGTTCTCTCCAAGTTCTGATCACTTTGAGGTTTTTGGCATCTGAAATCTTTTCATCATGAAACTGGTGATTTGTGTGGTGCCAGTAAAGTAACTGTGTGTAGAATAGTTCACAAAGTCTGCAGGGACATTTGTGAACTGAGGAGTCTTTACATCAAGTTTCTGGTCAAGCCAACTATTAAGTACAATTCTATGAATATGGGAACTTGCCAGGAGTGATTGGCTGTATAGATGGATGTCGTGTTCCTATCAAGTGTCCATCAACTCCTGATGCTGAGGTGTACAGGAACCATAAGAACTAGTTTTCCATCAATGTTCAGGGTGAATACACTCCTAATTTAGAGTTTTAAAGGTGCAACTCACTATTCAAGGATTTTGTTCAATTCTTTATTGTGTGCTCAGTTTCAGCATGAGCTGCTCAGGAGCTCGAGCCGCGCCACTCTTGTGGGCTGTGTGGCTGTTCAAACCTGTTAACAGGGGCGCTGAAATGAAATGAAATAAATTACAGCCTTAGACGATAAAAACTAAATTGCTCATATGTACATATTTTATGAGCACCATTAGACCAACAGCATGCGCTCATACTTAACCTAATGAGGCTTAACCCAGGTGTTCTCATTTAGGTTTACTTACCTTACTCCAGGACTCCATAGTTTCTGACTAACTAAGCCAAATTTAAGCCACGATCATGAAAGCTACTTAGGTACTCCTAGGTTAACTAATACACATTAAGGCCTAATCCTGGTTTAACCTAAGCTCTGTCTGTGAAGCCTAATATGTTACATATTCATCTCTCCCTCTTTTTTCACAGGTAAGTTACAAAAGACTAGCAGTGCAATATTTTGTATGTAGTCAACTTGCTCTTTACATTGTTATAAAGTTTATGAGTGTGCATCATTTTTGTGAGTATGCATAATTTATACATCTGGGTGTAATGTACTGTGAAAAACAGATAATGCTATCTTGAAACTCTAAATGTCCTTTTTACATAACTGCTATTGACGTGAGCTCCATACTTTCCTAAGATAAAGAGGATGTTGATGACTTTAAACTGCCTAATATTGCATAATACTTACTTTGTGACCCTTTTTACTCTGTGTTGGGCCATTTGCCTCCGACTGTTTTAATTTATGCCTGTGTCTTAAATTGCTATTGAACATCACGGAGGCCAAGTGGTGCAAGCAATAACATGAATAATCCATTGGCAGTTCCTGTTAGACTGAAAGAGAATGAGATAATCACCATTATACTCAGTGGGAGTGTAACCAGGCAGGAGCAGCATTAGCCTTTCCCTCTAAAAACTGAATATGCTTTGCACATTGAAGTTGTACACATCTGTCTTATTAAAGGTCAAGCTTGACGGTATTCAATAATATCAGTTAGCATTTTTATGCAAACATATAATCACTTCATGTGAGACATGAAGTGACCTTGTGTTTTTTTGGTGTAGAGCTTTTTTTGAAACCAGCAGCGAACAGCAAACCACATTTTGAACTTTAAGTATCATCTTCTCTGATAAAAATATGAACTACTGCCAATTTATAAAGCTTCTTGATAGCCTGTAGCATATCACCTACCCCTATTAAGAGTAATATGCCCTAAGGTTTGGAATAATCTACCATTTTGACTATAGCCTCTGCCAATGAAATAAACTAAATCCAAAACTTGATTATTGCTCAGTAGGTTACAATGCAATACAACCATTGTAGCACTGCTTTAAAATGCTACCAGAGCTTCAGATGTAACTTATAAAACTTCCCAAAGGCTCATTCTTTCTTCAAATACAGGAAATGTTTCCCCCACTCACTGCATACTTTACAATTCCTGGACAAAAAAAAGAGGATATATCTAACAGCTTCTTAACATAGAGACCATTTTAAATTCATCACACGGACCTATTGCCTACTCCAGGCACGTCCGTCAATCTGCCTGTGAAATGAAGAGCCAGAGGCTACTGACCCAGACACATCAGCTTCTTTTTGGTCATCTAACAACACTTTCTGAAGTCTTCACACTCACACATTGATTTCTTACTATCAGCTTGCTGCTGCTTTCTAGTACATGGCTCCTGTTCTCTTTTTTGTGTGGAGTGTGTGGGCAACAAATACAGTTTATGCACAGCAGTTCTGATGGCTGATGCAAAAGACTTAATAAGAAAACTTAAAAGAAAAAGAAAGATTAAATTAAAAGTTTTAGGAATTTCAATTAGAAATAAAAATAATTCTCATTACACCAGAGACATAACATGTACCTCATTATAAACATAATTTGTTGTAATTCCTTGATTTAAAGGTAATATTTTAGCAGCTCAAAGCACTGTACATTTTCATTTAACCTTATCACAAATATAGGTATTTTAGATATAGTACATAGTCACAGGCCCCATTAGAAATGCTTTAATCATCTGAAAATGTTCAAAATTTACAAAATATTTGTTTATAGTTCACTTGATATACATTTGAATGCTTATGCTGGCTTCTTCGTAAAACATGAATCTCACATATGATTTTAGATTATTACAATCCTTGTTTTTATAAATCAATAGTGCAAATTTTTGCTTAATCTGTCTGGAAGTAAATGTCTTGACACTAGCTAGCTTGAGTGGAAAATAAAGGCTCTATATAAAATTGTTCCAGTTATAGGAAAACCTGTTCATAGTGGTAACATTGTGAATGAAATGACTATAAAACTACTTCACTGTACATTAAACAACTGTCTGAAAACAACTTACCAGAATATGAAAACATTAGTCATGGTAACGGTAGACATCAAAAGTGCTTCCTGTCACAGATGTCCATCTATAATAAATACTGATATTTTGATATTTAATAAGTTCAAAGTATTCTTAATGAGCACTTGTCATGTTAAATAAAAAAAAAAGAGGAACATTCTTGTTTAGCTAACAAGTACCTTATAAACAACCCTTTTTCATGATATACTGCAGTGACAAAAACACCAAGACAAAGCCTGTATGTATGTAAAATTATATTAAAACAACTCTAATAAAATACTCTTGATAAGAATAACGTATTTAAGGACCCTGCTGATTTTTTTTGCTTTCCTGAAGACCTTGGACAACTATATAAAGTGATTGTAGGTTCTCTCTAGAAAACAACAAACATTGCAACCTGATTGTCTGGAATACAGCGAGTATCCTGCTTATAAGCTATAAAATTAAAAATCTCTGCAGGGTAAAGTGGACTAAATGCATTTTCCACCATGGTGACACAGCATTTGTGTGTTCCTTGGACAGATATGTACCAACATTGGCTTCATTTGAAAAAAAATAAGAAAATGAAATCCTTCCCCATTTCGACACAGTCTTGATATGCAGCTGTAAACAGATGAACATAGTCCGTTTGTGGAGTGTCTTGAATCAAAGCCTCTTTTTCCAGAGAGGCATTAGATAATAATCATGGAAATGTAATACAGTGGCGTCTGATCATCCTCTCTATGTGACATCCTGTTGAGCCGACATGATGCTCTGCTTTAACATCTTTGTAAACAGGTGGCTGGCCCTTCCACAGTAGGTATGTGTGGTGGTCCGCAGCAACGCCTCCAGTGGCTGAAGCAGTGAGGTCTCCATGTTCTCGCCAAACGGGTACTGTGATGAAAAGAAAAATATGCAGGCGTCACATAGCTGATTTCAGACATTTAACAATGAAGATCAGATTTTATTACAATGTCGTACATCCACGGTAATGGGTCTCTCTGGTGGCTGCATCTACTTCAATTTGTGCTGTAATCCTGCTCCTGACACTACTCAAAAAAAACCACTCAAAACAAAATTAAACAGAGATTTGTTTTTTTTTCCACCTGTTGCTTCCTATTATGGCACAATAAAAACTGCATTCATATCGCATAAATTTAGTGCCACATTTGTCACTGTCAGTTCAACACAATAACATTTCGCATTTGATTCATATCTGTCAATTCAGAGTGTGTTTGGATTATGAATATCAATTACCACAGCTATTCAAGAATGGGCTCAGTAAGCCGTGACAGCACTGCTGAAAACTACAGCTGCAGTGTTCAAGATATGCATCTTTATTGTATGCTTATATGCCACCAAATAAACAGCAGAAAGATGAAACCTTCCAGCTCCACCGCAAGTTAATATTAGCAGGCAAGGCTTTCATCATGTACAGTATGTAAATAAAGACGCAGACCTTTTGTTTTTATAGTGAGGTGCACCGTTCTTTTACTGCTCTCTTGTAAATAAATAAGAAATCACTATTTTACAGCATTTCATTTGACTCCAGTTTGGCCAAGCATTAGGTTACTCAAAGCACACTTTCTTTATTACCTTTCATATACTGCAGCTGGCAATAAAGCACTATTAACAGCCTCCTATCGATTTTTATGTGGATGCTGCTGGTGCGTTGTCCACACAGCCATCATGATGTCTCAAACTAGCATCAGCACTAAAAATTTTACAACTCTTCTGTGGGCTTGGCTGGGTAATGGTGGTGCCCTTTATTGCAAGCTCCTCTGCTGGCTAGGAGAGCCTGCCTTGGGAGACGGACTGGCTAAGAAGCTCTTGGTGAGGTGGAAATGAGAGTTTCTGCCAGAATTGCATGCTCTGGGCTGCAAGGATGCTGTCCTCGAAGGACTGAGTGGGAACAAACTGGGAGGGGGCTCGGGGAGTTGGAACAATAGGGAGCACTGATATAAGCTTCAACAAAATATAGCTTATAACAACAAAGCTGAAATGCTCTTCAGTTATACCGGTCTCTATTCTAATAAGCTACCTGAAGAATACATAAAAGGACACTACAAAGCCTTGTATCTTATACTAATCTACTTCATACACATATTATGTTTACCCGAGACAAATCACAGCTTTCCTCCACCTCCTAAAAATCAGGTGGAGTCTGGTATGTGCTGTCTTGGATGCTGTGTGCGTGTTTGTGCTGTCGGAGAGACTGATGGAGGCATGAGGGCCGAGTGCTCCATAATGAAGCCTGCTCGTTTACTTAATGGCTGAGAACATTGCCCGCACTGATAGTGGCCAGGCTGGGCCCTGTGGCGGTAATGGATGGAGACCAGCTAATGAAGCTTCCCTTACTCCCCCGATTGCTGCCTGCATGTTGACTGCTGTGCTGAAATCAACAAGAGCAGATCGAAGGCGAGCCTCCAGCGCGGCGGTGAGAGAGCTCTCCAGCTGACCCGCTGCATCACTGATGACGGACGTGTAGTGGACAGTAAAGATCTGAAAGGTTGGAACTTGTATAAAGTAAATTTGACAGATGTCATACTTTTAAAAATCCAAGTTCTGTCTTTATTTTCAAGTGCCAGCCATGCGCTGGTAGCGCTCTGTGGGGTTTCATACCAATTTAAGGATGCTACAATTCGGAAATAGTTTAGATTTTACAGAAGGTGTCAAGATAAAACCAGACCTAACCAGCTGTTCCAACCAAGTGAAACCAGGCATACACAAGCCCAAGAGGAGGATATTAAAAGATAAGGCTCTATTATTTTCAACAAATCCCATGAAAAGACCAAAACCATCAATTACTTACAGACAAAAAACAAAAAAAAAAAACCCATATATATTCATGACCTGTTTTTAAAGATTTTATGTCTTCACCAAGAACGAGTGGTCGAGTGCTGCAGACAGGATGTCAGGAAGTATTGAGAGATGGACTGACACATTGTTGGTTTCGGTCGTTTCATGGGATTTGTGGACAATAATAAAAACTGCCTTATCCCTTAAGTAAGCATGTATGTATCATTTTAAGTGTATCTTTGTTGTATTGTAAAGCATCCATCTTTAGTAGTAAACATGGACAGAATAAGCCTAACAACCCTGATTTAAGATATTTATTTTTGTCACCTGATTCCTGGTCATGGTGATATTCACTGTGTTAAAAGATAATTTAAAGTTGGGCCCCTAATAATCTTAGTAAAATTCAGACCTGTTTTGACTTGGTCCATTCGACACTCTAGAATTAGTAACGAGGATACAGAAATATTAGAATGAATGCCTCAAATTATAAACGGTGCCTTAAATCTACAACAACTTCCATGAAATTAAACCTCACAGTTGACACCATCCCAAGCAACCATTCCACTGGTCGAAGCCGGGTGGGGCTGATTTGTCTGCTTTGGGAGAGCTAAGATAGGATGACGGAAATGTTTAACGGGCTATTGATTAAGCACTGGTGGACGGATGCATGCATAAGAGAAAAGCAATGGCCTGGAGTGCCTATTGATAATGTAATGACTAGTAAATGTTTTCCAAATAGTCTGGTCCACTTACACAACTTCCCTTTAAAGAAAAAGAGGCAAAGGTAAAGACTGTCTATAAAAACTACAGTAAACCATTACTATTCTTTCCTCCTGTTGCAGAAGCTTGCATAAAATTTTACAGTCAGCTGTGTCTAGAATACCTAACTAAAACTTTTGCAAGAAAAAATATACTAAATGCCATCTAGAAACCACTTGCAAGACAAGCCGTTTGGTAACAAATCAGCTCCCTTAAGTGTAAACAGGTTTTTATTTTACTGTGGGAGCTCAGAGTTGAGCCTGTCTCTACCTTCTGGATGGCTTCGTAGACAGATCGAAATGCTGGCTGCTTGTCATCGTGGTAAACTCCCCTGTTTCCATGGAGAATGAAGACACCTTCTTGGTCAGCCTGGTGACAGTTGCTGCCATAAATACAGTGGTCTGGACGGTAGTTCCACTGGCAAGGGAACACATATAGGCTCTCTGTAACACAGCGAGAGTGGATCAGTTTAATAAGAACCCATTAGACACGTTGTTCACTTATTTGATGGTAAACGTTTTAAAGAAGAAATGTATTCAGTGAAGTCTTGTTAGTGTGTGACATCCATGACTAAAATGATGATGTGCATGTAGTTACACAAACCTGGGTTTTGGTGAAATATGATATTAAGAAGGTCCTGGTCCCCCCAGGTGATATTGAGTTTATACTTCTGTAGAAGGGGCATCAGAATTTCCTCCCACTTAAGTGCAACTGTTGTCATGTCATTCTTGAAGGACAAAACACAGCAATCAGAGAGCATTCATATCATTTTGCATCAGGAAACCATAAACCCGCAATTCTGGAAAATGAATCCCTTTCAATCTTCATGTCAACACTTCACATCAACTCAAAGAAACGGTTTTGTTTGTCAAACAAGTGTGCTCATTCTGAGAGTTTACACGAAAGTACATGAGTGACCTCAACTGGTCAATTGTGGTAGTGCAGCTGTTCCTGGGGTGCCCCTCAATACTGTCTAAACTATTTTCCAATGTCAAATGTTCACACATCTCTAGATGTTTCAATCATTAATTGAATGTAAAAAATGTTGATGTTTAATATGACTGGATAATATGACATATTACTTCACCGATAGACAGATTATTCCTCACTACAAATATCAAAAGATGTTAACTGACACAACCTACCACATTAAATTTATAGTTATGTTTACATCAACAAAGCCATACTTATCACCATACTCATGGACTTGGGAAAATTTCAGACCTGGAGATAATAAACTTAATTTTAAATTTTAGATTTTAATTTAAACTTTTACATTTTAGATGTTTCACACCTTAATAATCCTTGCCTTCATAAGCAAGTACTTATTCATATTCTGTATTTTAATGTCATGACGGCCATCATTAAGGACTACATTAAATTGGTGTAAATCGTTCCAACTTTACATATATCGTGACAGGTTGAAGTACAAAATATTTGACACATAGCAACAGGTGTCAGTGGTTAACATACAGCAAAATAACAACATAAGCCTGTCACAGAAAAGCATTTATCTGCCATTTACCTTAAAGAATTTCTCCCTGAGGCGCGTCATGTTCATGAGCATGACCCCTGAGTTGATGCCAGTCTTGCCAAAGTAAGGGTGGCGGGCAAAACGATTATACCAGCCGATACGTGGCTCCTCATGCTCTGGAGCCATGGCAGCTAAGTGGCTCGCATTGAACTGAGTAAGGAGGGCCCAGATGTCCTCTACTGGCTGCAGAAAAAGGATATCTGTGTCCACGTAGAGTAAAGAATCCACCTCCTTTAGGATCAGCTGCAAATAAGACAGCAGAATCTTTATGAGGACAAATGTATCACTGCTACAAGCCATATGTGTGGAAGATGACTCTAGACCTACTGGCAGGAAGAGCCTCTGAGAGGCACAAGGTTTGAAGAGCTTCTTCCACTCTTTTGCATTCTCCCTGGGAAAAGTGATGGGGTAGATGGTAAAGTTAAACTTGCTCTGGACCGTCCTTGGCCAGGAGTACAGCTTTAAGAGAAGATGAAGACAAAGAAAATTGTGCTTCAACAATATCCACATGTAATCAATAGACTCAAATGTTGAATCATTATGGTATAATTTGTTGTCCTTCATGAATGATGCATCTTATCATCTTAACTGTGTAACCAAAGCTAATGGAAAGAGTTTATGGGTTTTATGCATGCATACAGACTGGCAGTTGGTCAATCATGCCCACAGTTAGCCTGTGCAAAAATACTGCAATGCCTTCTGTGCACAGATTGTACTACTACTATGGGAAACTGTCTGTGACCAATAAATACACATTTAAATCAAAGTTAAAATATGCAGTGTTGTTGGGGAGGACAATGGGTGAACACTTACAGAATTTCTGAAGCTGTCATGTAGATCATCCTCTGCAAAGATGTAAAAGTTCAGAGGCTTTTTGCTGAACAGAACAGCAGACTTCAACATGGTGAGAGTCTCCTCTAGCCTGGGGCCACAAGCCACCACAGCCAGGTGACTCCCCTCATCACTACGTTTCTTGACTGCAGAGCCTGACCTCTCTCTAAGAGCCAAAACAAAATTAAATTAATCATTAATTAACCCCCCCGGCTTTTATTCTTACAACAGCATGGATACACTGACAAGTGCAGGAGAGCACAAAGTAATGAAGATATCAGCAGGCAGGCTCAGCTGACTGGTACTCAGCCCTGTAGGGTTGGAACTGTCATTAGGTTTAATGAATGGATGTAGAACTCATACTTTCTGCTGCCTCCGAGCGCTCCCTGTAAACTACTACTTTCAAGTTTGAAAATCATAAATGTACCTTGTCACACATTTAAAGGACCACTCTGCCAATTTTCAATCACATCTCTGCATATATGTCATAGTATGACAAGCCTAGGATAGAACAAGGAGGTGGCAAGACAGACAAAATAATGCCCCAAGATTTCTATTATCATTCTCTGGGATAAGAGATGATGAAAAGTCTGTCAGTGACATATTGGCAAGTGTAATGGTGTATATAAGAATGTCAACATATGACAAGTATACAGAGATTAGTATTTTTTAAGCAATATAGCCTACTCCAAAGTAGTAAATATGTGTTAGCATGTTCAATTTCTGAGAACTGCTTGAATTTATGACTTAGAAACCTCATGAGTAGTCACAAGGCACACTGGGAATGCAGCAACAGGCCCAGCCTTTACACTGAACTGTGGACCTAAGAAAAAGTGAAAGTTGAGAGCAGAAATTTACTACACATTGAAGGCCACTGTATCTTTTTTTTTTTTATAAAGATGCACAAAATCAGTCATACCTAAAAGATGATTCCAATAAGCAGTTCACTCCACAAACATCAGCAGGCAGTCTCCAATATGGATTCCAGTAAGAGACTGACAGTGATTTACACCTGACAGAATAAAAACATGATCTTTTGGAGCCTCAAAGTTGAATTATTATCTCAGACATTAGCACTGTGTGCTTTTGGATTAGATCTTAAATGCCTCTTAGGGTTATCTGGATGTTAAACATGTGGCCGTCCTTTAAACCCAGCCAAAAGCTTATCAGGCACGGAATTAGCGGGCAGTAATGCTAATGGATAATCAATTGTATGAAGGTGATGGATGTCAGATTTAGAGATATAGCATTAGCAAGCTATTTTGAACTCGTAAAGACTGTGGGTGCCAAACAGTGTTGTATAGTCTCGAATAAACCTTGCCAACTATAAATTACTATCATTGTGGTGGCTAGTACATAAACTGTTTCATAAATTATCGCTGTAGTAACGTTATGTGCCGTTAACGTTAGTTAGCTTGTTAGCTGACTGTAGCAAGACACCTGAGGTAAACGTTTCAACACCAACATTATGTTTTAGCTGATTTTAGTCCAACCTACACTAACTTAGTAAATAACAACAGCTAGTGTAACAAGCGCTAACTGCTACAAATGTGTTTACGTGTTAAATTAAATTAGGTGACATGGGTAACGTAACTAAGCTACCTGTCAAGCCCTTCTTCACGGTCTCGACGGCCTGCCAGTCCGGGCATTTTCCTGAGAAGGTTCCCGGTGTCATGACTACGTCTGTCGGATACCTTCTGTTCTCTAAGGTTCCACTCGTCTCGGTCCTCCAAGGTGGAGGCTAGCTGATTGAACACATACAACAGTGAAAAAAAGGTGAAGACCATGCACAGGAGAAATGCATGAAGGTAGCATCGCATTTTGCGTTTCCAGTTTTTATGCGCTAACGGAACATTTTTGTAGACCTTCTGATATATTGACTTGCTAGCTGAGCTATCTCATAAATCAAGTCAGAAGGTAAGCTGAAGAGCACAGTTGGTGTTTACAGTTTCCCGCCCCACCCACTTCTGTTTCACATGTGTTTCATTTGATCCGCCATCTGTCAGTACTGTGTGTACAGTTGACAGATAGGTTTTCGGATTTCTACGCAGGTCACTACCAACAACTCACAGCACGGTGCACAAGTAAATATTTCATTCATAATATATCACACAGGATGGAAACCATACAGTTTATGAAGGGAACACACGACCAAACATTCTGGTAGATAGAAGTGAATGAATCTAAACAGCATTGACCCAAATTCAAGGAAACTAATTGACATGTGGTAGCTCTCTTTCTCTCTGTAATAATCTATACTATACCCAAGTTCTTTTTTATAAAAAGGTGTAAAAAGTTGCAGTTAATTGGTATGAAAAGGCATAGCTACATTTTCATAGAATAATAAAAATTACTGTGTATTATTGTGTTTTACGCTGTTATCAGCAAGTTCTCATCAAACATAAAAGTTTCACTGTATCATTATTATTACTGGTGTGTTAATATGTAAGCAGCATTTTAATGTAGCTGTTGGATTGTTTAATCCATAACAATCCATATTTTGCAAGCTGATCATATGTTTTGTTTGAAAAGTCTTGCTTATGCAAAAACCTGGCAATGTAATGGAGTAGCTGAAAATGGCAATACAGAAATAGAAGTACAAGTACCTAAAAGTTGGACTCGTGCACAGTACTCAAGTAAATGTTCTTAGTTCCACCACTGCTTTTATGACCTTCCCTTTAAAACATCAGAGAGAAAAAAGATTTTCTTCACCTGGAACAAATGTGAAGAGCATGGTGAAGGGTAATATTAACACACAGACACACACACACACAGTGTTCCAAGTCATTCATTGCTCTACACTGGCCTCTTTATGATACAACTGCAACAACACGTCAAAAACCAAAGTGAATCTAATGCTTATTGCCTTTTCCTGCCTTATGGAGTCATACTGTGAAAATAAGTTGCTCACAAATGCAGAAGTGCCAACTGTAAAAAAAGTCCACAAACTTCCGAAAATACATATCAGAGAAGTTTTTTTTTTTTCTGATAAAGCAACTTTAACAAAGCTGAGAAAAAAGTGTTCTTGTTCATAGCGGAAAAATTAAGGATAAAAACATATCCAAGTATCTAAAACTTATTTTATTTCACATTATTTTACAATATAAACCATCCTATAGATTCAATCATGCTCAACTCTACAAAGTGAAGAAGAAGCATACTTAGAATAACTGTTCAATATTTTTACTCAAATGTTAGACAGTAAAACAATTATTGCATCAAATGGCATAAAATGAGAGCTGGATAAGGCCAGTAACCGACAGTGTTATGATTGACTGATAATGGCAAAGTGAAAATAACGTTAAAAAAATGTTATCATGAACAAAGGATACCATCAAGTGCAAATAACGATAACAAAATTCAAGAATAAACTACAATTCTGAGATGATTTTCACATTTCTTTCATAATGCATCATGTATTCTCTGCAGCTATCACTGAATATTTTCAATAGTCCGTAATGGGAACGACCAACTGTGTGATGCTGACGAAACACTGAAGTGTTGAAACACAAGCCACCGCAACGCGTGGCACAGTTCCACTGACATCCAGGATTTAATGCTACTGTTCTGTTTCTCAGTTCATCATGACAGATTTTGCTGCGACAGTTCTTTGAATTGAGCATACAGCATACATCCTGACTCCTGAATGCTTTGTCGTCATGGGAAAGCGGTGAAAAATGCAACCCAAGAATGGAAGTGAATGCTATCATATTGGCATTTATAGTATTATTTTTTTTTAAAAAACGTGCATGTTGAAGTTAATCTCTGGTTGAGGCTGTTGAGAGTGCAGAGGAATGGGTTGTGCTACTGAGTATGAAGGTTAGTGAGTCTCTCCATTGACTGATGAACCTTCCCCGCGCGGTGAGGAGCATCTGGAGACTCCTCGTTCAGTGTTGTCAGAGCTTGAGCCACTTTGACTGTGTAGGTCTGCTGAGGCAGCGCTTGCTGAAGTGGACGTGGGTTTGGCTTTCTCCTTAAAGTCTGTGATTATTACTGTCAAGTCCCCAACTGTGACCTCTAGATGTTGAGCGCTGCTCCTGTCTATGTTTTTTAACCTGGGCCTAGTGAGGAGAGAAAAAAAAAAACAGAGGCAGGATTTTAATAAAAGGTGCTAGGAGGAAACTAAATATTTCAGTGGTGGCAAAGCACAGCGACAAGATCAAAGACCGACGATGAATGTGTCGAGCATGGCTTTTCCATGTGAATTCATTACCTCATCTTTTTATGGCTTTTCTTTTTCAGTGTCAGTTCTTTATCGCTCTTGTCCTTTTCTGATTTTTCTTTCTTCTCCTTTTTAAGGTGTGTGGGTGGCGCGAACTGCTGATTTACTTGCTGTGCAACCAGCTGAGAAACAGGCCGTGGTTTTCTAAAAGACACACAGAAAAAAAGGTTATTGGCTTCATCGTTAGATTTATATCACTGTACCTGTAAATACAATTAGCATCTGTGACTATTCAATATGAGCAGGAAGAAGGGGAGACTCACACTAACAATTGAAAAAAGGGAAGAACTTTCCGACTGAATCTTAAATCTCCAAAACGACATAAAACTTTGACAAAAAGTGGAACTGCAGATGTGACAGTAAATTCACAGATCCCTTTTTTTCCCCAAACACAATCACAATGTTAGTGGGATCAGACTGAGCTTTCACTAGCACTGCACAAATGTAGTGTGGAAGTAAAGTAGATCGGACAATGCAAATACCAGGCTAACACTATCTGCTACGACTACCACCATCAGACTGAATTGGTATTGTTTATTTCTGGACTTTGTGTAGTGTTATTTGATACATTCTAGATTTATTAAAGTCACCCTCCACTCAAAAATGTGTTTTTCTTCTTGTTACTTCAGTTTGATGTTTGACTTTCACCGTGCAGAATGATGTATGTGCAGCGTTTGGCACTACAAGGCTGTTTCCACATTTATCTGCTGAAGGGGGAAAAGTTTATCTGTGATCACTGAATATCAGATTTTAAGTGGTGGGCATATGAGAATGATTTACTACTGTAGTTTAGAGACAATCATGGTCCAGTATGTAACTTACACAAGTGTCATGTGGAAGCCTGAAGCCTCCAGTGCACATACACTGAAAATGGACTTATCATTGAAATACAAGACATCTTTGTTCAGCAGTTAAACTTTTAAAATGTCCATTTAAAATTTCCATATTCATCGATTATGGATTAATGATGTAACCGTACTTTTTTAGTGGAAAAAACCCCCCAAAACATTAGACACATAATCCAAGCAGAGTAATTTTTGTATATCTTACAACGTGTCTGGAGGGGATCGTGTTTGTGGTGTTCTGTAAGCCCTTGTGGACTTAAAATGTATAAGCATGAAACAATAACAAAATCTTCATCATACTTTATTTATGGAAAGCTTAGTGCGATGCGTATAACACAGTCTTAATGATATTTTCCTTTCCTTGTCCTTTCCACCCCACATTTCATCATTTCATCTCATACAAGTCACTTCCTGGTGAGAGACAAGAGGAAATGAAAACTTTCAGACTGACTCTCCTAATTTTTTGTTTAGAGGTTGTATTATTACATATATTAGTGCTATTCTGAAGTACGGTTCAATGGATAGAATGAATCCTCTTCAAGTTCGCTGTTCTCTGCAGCTATCGCCATGATCATTTGACTGGCATACATGTACATTGAAACGAAAAAAGGAGGTATACGTTTATTTTTACCTCCATCTTTTATGATTATGAGACACCACTAAGCTCACAAGACTGGATTTAGGATTAAGTATACGCTTTTTTGATTCCCTGTTTTTTAAATTTAATTTTCATAAACACTTGCCCCAGTGTTTCTGTATAATCTAATGAGCACGTCCTTACTAGGTTGAATGTGATGCAGTGGATGTGTTGTGTCTAAACCATGACCTACAGCCACTAATCAATTCTTTATGACCAGCAAGTAGCAGTATGAGCAAAAGCTTTCATATCTTTACTTGTGGAACTCTGTATGATGTATTAATTTTAAAGGATAGGTTCACAATTTTTCAAGTCTGCTTTCAATGTACGTGATGGGGGCAAAAATCCACATTTTGTCATTTTGTGCAAAAGTGCATTTAGAAAATTTATCTGACACTTCATCTGAGGCCTCAGCAGTCTGAGTTAGTCATATCAAGATATCTGCCACATTTACATTCTTTTTAGCATAAAATTCCCTCTGTGTGTTTCCTGCAGTGGGAGTATAGTAATAAAAAGAGGAACTTTGGCACTAAAAAGACTGTAACATTGAAATATATCTACTTACTTTGACTAATTTGGACAACTGAAGCGTCATATTAGCATTACATAAACTTTTAAATACATTTTTGCACAGAAGGAGGCTTGTGGATTTTGGTCCCATCACTTACATAATATAAGTGCATTATAAAGAAATCTTTTAAGAGCCAGTATGAGCAGGAGTAATGATTATGGCAAGAAAAAAAAATGAATGCTCATTTGTGCAGCTGACTATTGTTTTAAGACAGACTTAAAAAAAAAAAGGTAACCCGCCCTTTAAGTGAATGCACAATGCTCGATCATATAATTGGCTCAACACGTGAACGTGCATTTAGTTTTATATTAAAAATCAGTCCACAGAAGAGACATGGATCTTTTTTTTTTTTTTTTTTTAAGAAACATCGTTACATGAATGCGGGTTACACACAGCTGACGCCGTTCAAAAATAATTTAGCAGTGCTTTGTTCGTTAAAAAATAAAAAAGCTTCAGTTGTTCTCACCGAGTTGACGTCCCCTTCCTGACATCACACATCATGCACTTGAACGCCTCAGCGGTGTTTCTGAATGTGCAGACGCTACAGTCCCAGTAACCATCGTCGGAGGAGGGCTTGGACTGCCGTTTTGGCCTTCAGACAAAACAAAACAAAAACACAGCGACAGCGGGCAAATTTTCAATGAGAACACTGTTTGCAAAAAAAACAAACAGTTAAATAAAGACGATGTAGACAGGAAGAGAAACGACTCAAGAGAGGGTGTTTTCTCGTCAGAGGTCAGTCAGTCAATGAGGAAAAGGGAGCTTTCAGTTTACACAGGCAGTTGCCCCATATTAAACTAGCTAGCCGCCATGAACACTTCAGTAAAACAGCTCCATCCATTGACCCAGCTTTCTGCTCATGAATAGCCCAGTAAAGTCTTCATTCAAAGACACCAGCGACAGCTTTACCTTGTGGGACTCTTCTTGTCTCCCATTTTACGCAACTTCGTCTCAGTGGAGTTAAACGAGGCCAATGTTACAGGTGAAAAAACGCATTTAGCTGCTACTCAGCTGTCGTGGAAACTCCTGTCGAGTGTGGTCACGTGACAGGGGCTCACCCAATCACTTGTAATGTAATCACAACAGAGGGCAGCTATAAATGTGACACAACACTGATGCAAGAGGGCGCTTTGTACATTTTACAGCATTGTAAAAATAGTGCGAGACGCAGGCAGGGAGAAGTAACACTGAATATAAAAATGAAAGGGTATCTCTCATCTGCACTGCCATAAATACTCTGGGATTTATGATCGAAATATACTGCCACATGGAGAGTGATTTGTGAATCGTTTTATATTTGTTCTTTTTTTGTTTATACAAGTGACTGTAATAATAGGCAGTTTAGGCATGTACTGTATGTACAATGAAGTTTAATTTAGAGGTATTTCCTGCTTGTATTTTCCATTTTCAACGTGATATATCCATCGCAGCAGAAGTTACATGTATCGTATAAATAAGTAACCTTGAAAAAACTAGAATACTTTCAAATTATGAGCCTCTGCAATATGAAGTATGAAAAACAAAAATAAAATTTACTACATACACCACACATAAAGAGAATCTACAAAGTGTATTGAAATACAATTAATCACAAATAAAATGGGGGGATAATGAAGTTGCAATAAATAATTAAATGCAAAAATTGCACTCGAAGGAATGATATTGGCTGTGTTTATGCTTATGCACATTTCAGATGCAGATCTTTTACTTTTCATTGTACTTTAGTCATCTGACAGCTATAGTTAGACACATCAGATTAAGATTTTACATAGAAAATCTATAATGAGTTAATAAAATATGATACCTTTTTATAGATTAAATTTCCCAGTAGCATATGCACTGGTTAGAATATTCTCCACATTGACAAACTACATTAAAATCCTGCTAACATGCTAATGCAACACGAATCAGATTATGAAAAATATAACACTGATAGGGGCCATGTGCTACTTACACTAAATTATGTTGCTAATATGAATGTACTTTTACTTGTAAATGAACTTTTTTACACTGAGATATTCCTAATTTTAGTACTTTAAGTAAAGGTGTGAATACGTCTTCCACAATTGGCAAACATAATGAAGTTTAGACATTTCCTCCAGTCGCCACCAGGCGATGGCAGCGCATTGATCTTTAGAAGCACGTTTTACCACCGAAGAAGAGCAGACCGGAACATGACCGAATGATTGTTTATGTTTTACATGCACCTGTAACGTTACACTAAGAGGGAAAGTCTGGTCTGCTGCGTAACTTGGATTTGGATATAAGGGTCTTTTAGGCCTTGGAGAAGCATGTAAAACGCACTTTGTGGTGAGAGGTATTCAAATCATTGTTTGGTGAGTTTTTTACGACCTCCCCGAGTTAGTATGATGCTAACTAGCTAGATTTGCTAACAACAGTAACGTTACAGATTCCTCATCCAGCTACAACATTAAGATTTAATTTCACATTCTTCATCGATCCTTAAATACTTGGATACTTTGGATAATTGCATTTGAAAGAAGGGAGAGCGGAGAAGCAATGTCCTCTGCAGAAGTCACTGTTTATGAAAAGAGGGTCCGGAAGGTGATCCATTACCTATTAAGTGTATATAATATTCTCTGGGTTTTAATCAATTAAATATTTAAAAAAGTGGCTTAAATGAAGAAATTTAGACGTGTTTGTTTGTCTAAAACCAGGCTTTCCTGTCCCCTTAGGGCTTTGTTGTGAGGTTATTTGTAGCATTGTGGGCTGGGGATGGTGTAGAAATGTTGTGGAGCTGGGGTCAGAGTTCATTTGAATGTTGTGTGTGAGTGTGTTTATAAGGCTCTTTTTTCTGTGTGTTTGAATATGCGATCAAAACGATCTGGGGTAAATGTGCTTATATGTGCAAAGCTAATACATTTTTCCATCATGTAGGTTCGTCATTCCCTTTCTGTGACATCTTGAGCATACCAGACAGGCAGCCAAAATCAAACCTTCAACAGTGAGTAGAAAAGAGCTGCATTTTGCACGTTTTTTAAACAACTATTGCAATGTAATTTGTAGTCTTCAGACCTTGATCCCTAAATTGACTGTTTTGGCTGTAACACTTTCTTAAGCATTCAGAAATTTTCATTACACATGCTCAGCAGTGCACATTTTCCAACATCTTATGATGGCAATGTCGAGGAGGATGGATTAATCTGACTCTGTCCCTGCAGCCTGCTGCTCCTTCATTGTTATTTTTTCTAGTTGGTGAAAGAGGATTTTCCCACATTCATTAGAGCTGCTAACCTTACAGGAGCGCTGTTTTCACTACAGGGTTTTAGAGGATCACTTGACATGAGTAATCATCTCTGTGATTAAAAAAAAAGTGCATGCTAAATAGTTCATTCAAGAAATAATTTATATAGATTATATAGTTTAGGACTTTTAAGAACTGCCACAAAGTTTTTTCCAGCTTAAAAATGAGAAGAAAAGACTACTGGAGTGATAGGCCAGTAAGAGATACTTTTGCCCAAGCAGGTGTAAGGGAGGATCATGTCAATGTATGAGTGAATGAGAAAACTGTAGACCCTACTTGAAATGATGTCTGTTCCAAGTTTATGCCTGTTGAGCATTACCAGAAGGCCATGACTGACTTGAATTTTCTTGGCTGGGTTTGTGACAACTAGAACTGGTCAGCCAACAGCTTCCACCTCCCATCCCCTGTCAGCACCTCAGTGGTGAAGGATGCCTGCAGCCTGGCAGCAGAGCAAGGCCTGTCTGTTGCCTCAGAGTTAGTGGAACTCTGAGAATGTATGGAGGTGTTGTGGTTGAAACTTTCAAAGATTGTGGCTACGATTTCTGGCTTGTCATACTTCACCAGAGTGGAGAGGAAGTCTAACACTTTGAGTCAAGGCACTACTCCACTGGATGATATACTGGCTACCGAGTTTTTCCTGGCTCAGCAAGTGGCATAGAGAGTAGAAAGCCTACTCCACTGCTTACCAGGAATGAAGACTCTGCACCCATGTATCACAGAAAGTACATGGCCTTTGTTGTGACTGCCTATAGAACAGTCTATTCAAGTTCATATGAAATGTCTTTGATTAGAAAACGTTCAGCTTTGTTTCATGTTATGCACAACTTAAAAGTTTCTTCATAGCTGTACTTTGAACTCACTGCATTTTTTTCCCTGTAGTGTCGTATCGACGTGGCCCAAAATCAATTAGAGAGGCGTATGAAGAGCACTTCTCAGGAATGGACACAAGAGAGGTAAGGGAAAATGTGGTTTTGCTGTTTATTTTGCTCATTTTTCCTTTGCCTCACGGAATATTTTGTATAGTCTATGTACTTACATATAATGTTCTGTTTTCCTTGTCTGTCCCTTTATGTTGATACAGAGTTTACAAAGAGGAAACTGTAAGGTCTATAATAAAATTAAATGGGCCCAAATAATATTAATCTGATTAGCTGGAACGTAAAGGGGATCTCAAATAAAACAATAAGATACAAAATGATTACACATTTGAAATCCCTATCATGTGATTTGGCAATGCCCCAGGCGACCCATCTAAAGGAAATAGAATCAGTTAAATTGAGACAAAGATGAGTGGGTCGAATTTTTTCAGCACCAGGCAGTGGATCCTCTAGAGGAGTCAGTGTTTTGATAGCAAAGAGAATATCATTTAGTCTGTCAAAACAACTAGTTGATAAAGATGGTAGATATATAATTTTATCAGCTCTCCTACAAAATGAAAAATGGACTTTAATTAATGTGTATGCTCCTAGCACTGGACAGAATAATCAAAACTGAACTTGGTGTTGGCAAAATTTGCAGATTATCCCATTCTGATGGATGGAGACCTTAAAGGGAAACTTCAATATTTTTCAACCTGGACCCTATTTTCCCATCTTTTTGTGTCTAAGTGACTAATGGGGACAACAGTTTTTGAAATGGGTCCTTTTTGGTTTTGTTTTTTTTGTATTATTATGGTCACTGTCTCTTTATTCAAAAATATAATGAAAAATGTTGTTTTGTGTGTCCAAAATGTATTATTTGAGTAAGCCCTTACGTAATTAGCAAGCAGAATTGGTTGGTCGTAAACAATCCCTTTTAACATGATACTGTAATTGTTATTTAAGTTGCAGTCTTGTGATAAGCTTCTTATGACCATGGTAGGTGTTTATGGTAGTGCTGTTCATTCATTAACTTATTATTCTCCATCAAAGACAGGAGAAGTCACTTTTTAAGGTCACTCTTTAGGGAGATATTGATGTTGTGTCCACTTTTAATTGTAAATGCAATGTTGATTTTCATCACAGTTATAGGGTTTAGGGTTTTAAAATGGAAGTGCCTCCAAACATTCTGCCCACAAATATAAACTCTTTGTGAAGAACAGCTATATATTTAAACAATGCATGTTTTGTATCCATCACTGAACTCTGGAGCACTTTGAAGAACATGTTATTGGCTATATGAAGTTATTCCTAATTATTCTTCATGTAAAATATGATGTCATTTCAGGTGACAGTTCATCGAGTTGTCAATATTGTTGAAAAGAGGAGTTCTATGCCGCGGCCGGGGTTGGAATTTGACAGAGGCTTTAATGATGACCAATGGTATGGCGGTCCTCAAAATTACCAGGACGCAAGAGAATGTCACGGGGAAGGCAGTTACCCACACAGTGATCGTCGATACTTTGATGAAAACCCCAACTTTGGCAGTTTTCGCAGAAATTCCTCGCCCCCACGTAATGTAAGACAAGCTTGGAATGATTGCTTTATAAATTAAATGTGTTACCACCATTAAAGAAATCACAGCACTATAGCCAGGTCAGTCTCTTTTTAAGTGTTGAATCGTCCTGATTATTTTAGCTGATCAAATAGAAACATCTGGAAATAGCATACCAATGTGTATGACCAACACAAGTATGTCAGAAAGTTAACAACAGAATGGCAAATGACGTTTATTTAATTAGGTTCTTGTAGGTGTTTTTGTAGTTCCCAACAGTGCCATTAAACATGAGCATAAACTATCCACATTTGCAGCATTTCCCAATTAAGGTTGTTGTAATTGTGATTTTGTTTTTCAGGAGGCATCGTATTCACAGCTGCGTTATAACAGAGACGATTTGAGGCACCAGTTAGGCTCAAGGTAATTTATATTGATTATTTTATTTCAAAGGTTCCAAATTTGTTATCAATTTCTGTTAACATTCTGATGATGATGATGGTGACTGTCAGTGGCTTCGCTGAATTCTTACTGTAATGCATCAAACTGACCTCTAGGAGGAGGCAGAGTTCTGTCTTTGAAATGTGAATATAATCACGCTAATGGACATGTAATGACCTTTATATTTTGTGGCTTTCTTGGCATGTAATGTCATTGAGAAAAGATTGGTCAACCAACCTTATATGTGTAAAATCACTTTCAAATTCACATTCTTTGCTCCTAAACTCCACTCAATAGTTAAGAATTTAACATCTATTAGTACAAACTGTTCCTTCGGCAAATGCCTAAGAAGAAAAGTATAAGCATATTATTGTTATTAATTATGTGTGACCACACTGCTCTTAAGGTAAGCTCAAGAGCTTAACCCCACACAGAGCAGCTTAGTCCAGAAGTTATAACTCCTACATCAACAGACACTCTTCTTGCCCTGGCCACTTCAACATACCAACAGTTTACGGGCCCCCCCTTTCCAGGAGTCATACCAGGCTAGAGAGGGGGACAAAAGGCACTACTGTCTACTCACTCAGCCAAACAACCCCACCCCCCAACCCCCTACCCCACCCTAAGAGGAAAAACAGCTGGACCACTCCCTCTTCAGTCAAACACCCACACACACCTCAGATATTCCGAGCAGAACACGTCTTGTGTCTTTTTCGGTCAATTATATCCTTTCTGCCTTAAATTAAAATATATGTATACTGTAATATAATAATATAATATAATCTATCTGTTGTTGTAATGCTATGTAGCAAGTGAGGTACATATTGGTCAAATTATTTAGTGTGTGAAGATGTACTTGATATTACTATTATTAAGTATTTTACCCACCTAAACTGCAAATTTAGACCCATATACATTAATAGACAGTAGATACTATGTTATCTGGATACCTTGAATCATTATTCATAAACATACTTTCAAAACCAGACAGAGTCTTTTTATTTTGCCAACCGTGAACAATTTTGGACATGCTTCGGTAGGCATTCTGAGGCGTCAATCACATTTAATTGTTAAAGTGTTTGTGGCAACGCTGCATTTGAACATCATAGCCATCATTAATTTGTTACTGCTTCAGTTTGTGGCTCTTGGATGTTTACCCTGGTGGATTGCCAATTTTAATTTATCATAATGCTTTAGGTGTTGGCAGAGTACATGGAAGTGACATTGAATTATAACTTTTAAGGTTCAAGTTGGATTAGTTTTGACCCTAACAAATGTTAAAGAACTTATATGTGTGGTATGACCGCATTAATTATGAAAATTTCAATTCATATAGAAGCCCTGGCAGTCTGCGCTAAGTTTCATTAAAACTCTGGCTGCTATTGAACAACACATCATCAATAAAATGGCGCTCCTGTAATAATGCTTCATCACTTCTATGAGAACAGTATTACAGCGCTTTGGTTCAAGGAAAGTTTATGCTTCAGCTTCTTCTCTAAAGAGGCAACTGATCGCCTCTCCCTGCATCCTATCTCCCAGACAGCGAGGCAGGAAGTCTGTCTGCAGGGCCCTTTCATGTACAAGGTGCTACAGCGGGCATGTTGACAAGGGGCCAAATATAAAATGACTCTCTAGCGCAAGACAGAAACTCCAGGCACTCTTGGCTCTGTAAGCCCAAGCAGCGCTCACACTCATGGGGAACAACAGTGCAGCTACGTGTGTAGGCTCTGTAACCCCTTAACATTCAACTATAAATCAAGCTTAAGCTGTGTGGGCTAAAAGCAAGCGCTGCATCACTGTAATGAAGTTCTGCAGTGGAGTGTTGGTGACACACACTTGAAACGCTTTTTTCTTGCTCCCTTGTGGAGGTTTTGCTTACAGATCATGAAATTAGTCAACTGTCTGATGTAGTGCTCCAAGTTATTAGTCACTCTCTTAATGAACATTCAAAGGCTACCATCCTAAATGAAGCTCTGTCTTGTTTTTGGAAGCTGCTTTTTTAAATCCATCCAGTTAATTAAAGTCAGGCTGTTATTTATTTATTAATTTATTTGTTTGGCTCTTTGTAGTTATCAAAGAAAGCAAAGGGAATAAAAATGCAAATATTATCAGTTGTTTTTGTTATATCTCTGGGGACCCACGGTTATTTTTATGCTGCATGACTCACCAACATTTTGCATTGGTCTTGTTGTTTCTTGTTTTTTGTTGTGTAATGACTTAGTCGGAATTTTAGTTTCCTCCTACATAACTTTTTTTCTTGCCTTTTTAGATGTGTCCTGTACTGCATGACGGTAATTCAGTGTTTGGCAAATGGCAGGCTGAGTCTTGGCTACTTCAAACAGACCAGAGTCGTAAAAGTTCGAGGCCTTGTTAGACCTGCTCTTTGTTTGAGATGTAGCTTGAGTTCAGCCAGAGGTCGTGACAGCCAGGTGCCTTTGGGTCATTTATACCTCAGGACCTAAAGGTTGTTGTTCGAACACAAGCTTTGAGTCCGGAAAATCATAAAAACAAGGTGCAATGAACAATGACGTTCCAGTGCTTGTGCCGGGCCCATCACATGTTAGATAAATGCTCTGAAATGGGTCGTTACATTACGCGGTTGAATAACAAATTTGGTGGCGGTGCTTTGTGACTGCAGCTCCATACTAGGCTTAATCGTGGCTTCTGTCTTCAATTGAAGACAGATAGTACTGAAAGAAGACCAAAATTGGTCCAATTGTTGCTTGTGCCAAAGTGGAAGATTGCCTCCATTCCACAAATTGATCAGTGTGCCACAGTGCCCCACTAAGTCTGAATTTAAAACTTTGTGGTTTTGTCTTCTATTTATTCTGTTTCCATTGCTCATCTGAAGGCGTTCACTGACAAATATCCAACACTTTTTCTTTTTAAACCAGTAAAATTATGAACTTTGAATTTACACCTGATATACTCTTGATTTATTTATCATATTTCCCCCGAAACCTGTTTTCACCAAACAGTTGTTGCCAAGTTGTAGAGCAGACTTTCCAGTCATTGATGGTCTGCATTTTTTGTGTTTTCCAGGCACAGTGGCAGAGCTGGACCTTATTACCAAAAAAGAGGTCGAGGGTTAGCCCCTTCTCAAAGGTCAGTACCAGCCAGAAAAGACAAGTCAAGGCCCTCACATTCATATGGTTTTCTGGTATACATGTAACAAACTGCCAACTCTGTGAGCAAGCAGGGCTTAAAGTCACTTGTCCAGTTTTTTGCTTACCTTCAAAGCTGACAAAATTAGTCTATAAAGAGCAATGACCAGATGCTTTTGTATTAATTGACATGCTGACACAGAAGTAAGTGTCCAATGTGCCAGGTGTTCATAATAGGACACATTACATTTATCAGAAACCTGTTTTTTTTTTTATTATAGTCTCCCTCATTAGGAAAGTCTAAAAAAGCATAAAAGCTGATTTTATTATTTAGTTGAAGCCCCTCCTGTAGCAAACTGACTTGCTCACAAAGAAGAATTAATGCCAAAAATTTGAAGGAAGTGACATAGATCCCCATGGCTAATATTATATATTATATCTATTTCAGTAGAGAAAACAGGCACTCCCAATCTGGAATAAACGTACGGGATCGCTCTCCTACAAGGAGAGACGCCCAGCCACCTGTACTTGTCCGCTCCGGGTCAAACAGTAGCAACAGGAGCTTCTCCCCCGACAGAGACAAAAGCTACACCTATCAGCAGAACCAACAGAGGAGTAAGTATGAAAAGATAGGTTTTTGCTCAAAACAAAGACAGTGGATTTCGTCCCACATCACTTATATTGTAAGCGCATTCGAGGAGGATCTTTTAATGGCCAGCGTGAACAGGAGGAATGATCAGAGCGAGCAAAACCCAATTCAGTGTTAAAATGGGCACCTGAGCTCAAGATTATGGATTTAAAAAAGTTACGACCTTGGACTGTGATCAGCTGAAAGGAATGACAAGAAGTTCTATCGGACAAGCTGAAAATGACCAGAAGAGCAGGAAGCTTCCTCACAAAACCTCATAAATATCTACACACCTACTCATGAATATGAATTAAGAAACTGGTATAATAGCAGTAGTACTATATATTATACTATATACTATGTAAAAGCACACTGTAAATAAAGAAAATAAAATATATTTTATCACAGTATGAGGGAGGCAGATCCATTTTGCACTCTCCTACTCTGACTTTCACCTTTTTCTTTCAAATCTGTTGCGCAGAGCTAGCAGTAATGGACCTAGCCGTCTGACCTGCTGCCCCTGCGGATAGTATGAAGTCCATTAACAAAGCACCCCCTCTGAATTACACTGACACTGTGATTGACCACAGCATGAAAAACCCTGAAGGAGCATAGATAGTGGGACTGCTGCAGTATTTACCCTCATCTTACAAAAAAATACAGATGAATACAACGTTTGTCTTTGCAGCTGTTAGACCTTCCGTAGTGACAACAATAGACATCATTTTACCAAAGCATACGCATAATTATAATGTCTGAAGGAATTAAGCCATTCCAGGTGAAGCATCTGTTTTCAAAGGTGGTGTGTAGTGTGAGGGGTCAGGGTGTGCTGAAACATGTTAAGATGTTAATTACACTAACACCACACACACTTTCAGAGTCTGGGAAAAAGGATACCCTGGGTTTATTGGTGGTGGTTTGGCTTTGGATTCAGAACCTGACCTTTTCTTCAGTGAGTTTATGTGGTGGTTTAACGATGTCTTCACAATCACTTTGGATCCCTCACTTTACATGCTTTCTTCTGACTTTTACAGGCTTTAGAGCTTTAATTAGCGATGCTGAGCTGGCTAAAATTTATGAATTTACATTTAATAAATGCTTGTTTTGAAGTGATCTGACTTAAGCAAGAGTATTAGGTTGAGGGGAAGAAGTGTGGACAATAATTTCACCAGTGCTTTGATTTCTAAGATGCATATGTAGATTATTGTGCTGAAAACTTAGCTGCTTGTACCACCCTTTGAAGATGCAATAAACCTGTGAGAAAACAGTTGTACCTCCCACCTCCACCCCCATCTGGGATACTAATTAGGCCAGCACAGCAGAGTACACTGAAATAAGGTTTAGGTGATTGGGTATGTATACTAGGCCTTGTCCTGCACACAGAGGCTCTGTGCAGTGCCTTTTTTACAAATTCTTGGTTGATGATGACTGTTATTGGCGAGTAACGTTGGAGCCGCTATCACCCGCATGGCCTGGTGTAGGGTTCAGGTGAATTGGCAGTAGGGGAGCAGTTGAAGGCCTCTGGGGCTCTTACAATGTGAAATGCAGCTCAGGTTCGCTGTGTCAAAGAGTGAGAGAGTCACCTCTATGCTACTGCATTTTGCAGAGAGTAAAGCGGTCAGTATGCTTCAAATGAAGTGCTTGTCAGATCATCAAACAGCGTCTAGAACCACCTCCCCCGAGACCTTTTAGACATTCTGGAGGGTGGGGTGGGGTGCGCCTAGCAATTTTTGTCTGCAATGAACAGTCTAAGATGCACGCCCACTTTATACAGCAAATGTCCATGTGTAGAGATGTGCAGAGGTGAGAACTATGCACTCAGATACATCTGTTCCTTTTGGTACAGATGAGTGCATTTGAATAATTATTGCATCAAGCCACTCTGTTGGATTGCAAGCTTTTTGTGGCCATTCACTACAGTTATAAACCCTTTTGCTGTTAAACAATGTGTCATATTAACTGGTTTGTTTTAAGCATACCCCGACCTTAACACTGTTGTCTGTCTGTTTGCTCAAAACCGCAATATCTTGTCTGTCGGGCCTTTTTGCAGTCTCAGTCATGGAGAGAGAGCCAACCGGGGACTCCATAGCCCCGCTGAGGGACTCAAAATAAGATGGAGGTTTTATCTTGGCCTACTCTAATCACTATGGGAGATTCCTTCAGCAAAAATAAACAACTCGGCCATATTTGTTTCTTTCTAGACACATAGGAGCCAGCAGAGGACAATATTTCAATTTAGGCACAGCTGAACTCCTCGACCGCTATTGTGTGGGAGGCTCAAACAGGGGAGTATTAAAAACACAGTGATTTATTCTTTTCAGCTGCGTCATAGTGCCTTGGCTTCACGATTGTTCACAATGATAAGTGAGTTTTGTTTGATGTCTCAAAGTAGAAAGTAATTGTTCCTCGGGGTATTCTTAAAAAATCTGTTATTTTATGGTATTTTGCAGTTATTAGACAGCGCAGTGGAGAGAGCTGCGGAACGTGTGTACAGAGAGGGTAATCAAATACAACAAAGGTCTCTAACCAGATTTGAACCGGGGATGCTGCAGTTAACATGGCATGCATCCCAGACCACTGACCCACCAGAGTGCTCCCTCAGGGTTCATTTTAAAACCGAGCAAAATTAAAAAAAAAAGAAGAATGCTGTGGTAGTCTTTGAATTCTTCAGGTCAACCTCTTTTTTTTATAGTTTTGTTAAATGTAATTATATGAGGATGATTATCTGCTTTTTTACTCACTTTCCATTTCCATCTTTCATGATACTTTTCTCCACAGATAAGCCAAATGTGATGACAAGCCACACTCCCAGCAGCTCTGCAGAGGGGTCTCCTCACAGCTCAGGATCTTCAAAGGTAAAACTGATATTTGAATGTGGTGTCAACCAGCGTTGCTCACAAAAGAAAAATAAAATACAGCACAGGGCTGAATATCACATGAATATGTAAACACATTTCCCAATCATAGCAACAACTTTGGTAGAATAAATTTACTCCCCAGAAAAGCAAATGGAATTTGTTGCATAATTATATTGGCCCAAACTAAGGGTGCGTGCATTGTAGTCTCCCCTTTCTTTCTTCCTGGGATGAGATTATAACAACTTCAGAGTGTAAATGGTAGAATTATGAGGTTTACTGGTGTGCAATTTTGCAGTATGATACCAATATTTGCTGGTGTTAATCAATATAATCAGATTTTTAGATATTTTATGATGAAACACATTCAACTTGGTCAATTGTAAGAATACATCACTTGGAATAGTATCATAATAATAATGAATAGAACAATAAGGGAAACAACATTATACCATCTCACCACTAGAGATTTATATTATTACAATATTTGTTTTTGTATAATAAATGTAACTCCAGTGTTCACAGTGTTCACTAAAGCATTATCAAGCAATAATAATGCAACTTTGACAAAATAGGTAATATATAGTACATGACTCACAGTTAATGGGCTAAGACAGGCAAAACCACAAGTATGGTACTGTAAAGTCTAAAATGAAAAATATGTTGTCTTTGAATCATGGACATGTAGGTTGTGTTTCCTTTTAATTGCAAGTGCAACTTTTTGATGTATTTGTGACAGCGGGTCTGTTTACTGTTGACATGCGGCATGCATAATGAGGCATGTACGAAAACAAGAATTCAACACCCGCGAGTCGTCTCTATTTGAAACACTTTGAAATCAGAACCAGTTTCTAAACCCGGTGACCTCAGCTCTAACCCTTAACCTTTGGCCTGCTAGGAAAAACCTCCTGGATCTGCAGCGGAGACGGAGGACGCGGTAGCTGCCAGCATGGAGCCAAAGCCGACACCAGAGAAAGACTTAAAGGCTCGCCGGTTGGAAGCCATTCAGGCTAAGGCTCTGGAAATTGAGAAGGTAGTAAGACTTGCTCCATGAAACAACACAACTGCTGTGAATTCTCTACTTTCCTGATTCTGCGTATGTCATAAATTAGCACGTCAACATTGTCATTGTTCAGTCTGAACCTTTCTCAATTAGAATCACTGGCTCTTACTATATATACACTCTACTATACTATACTATACTGTACTATATATGGCAAAAATGTTAATCTTAACCTGACATTTTCTAATATTGAGCCTTAAAATCGTATTTTCTTAAAACACACTGCAGATGAGGTTATGATTGAGGTGACATTTTATTCATTTTGGGACAGCAGTCTGTTTCATTCTGCATTGTTTCAGATTCTGATACAAGACAATGCACAGCAGTGTGTGTACAGCAGTCAGTAGAGGCTGACCCACGATTGACTCTGTTAAACCACACCTGACCACCCTTAATATTCAGAGTCAAGATGTTTATACAGGTCAGGGAGCATGTCAGGGGGGTTGGTGAGAGATTAAAGTGGAGCACTACAATATTAAACAATACACATACTGTATTAGGGTAACAAGTTTGTTCATTCTGTATAGCCGCTGAGACAATACAGGCCCATAATCAAGGTTCCTAAAGGGTTTTTACCTTATTGTGTTTCATTGAGTGTCCTGTGTTACATGCATGGGTCTGACCTTAATATCGAAGTGATTCGTCCTTCACTTGCATTATGTTGTAACTTGGAGTATAGAGTTGATATAAAAGGTGTATAAATGTGCCCTGGCGTGCAACTCATAACATTTGTGAAACACTGTATTTGAGAGGCATTTTTTTGGTGTAGAGCAGAAGGATGAGTCAGCAGAAAAGTCCTCGATACCTCAAGTTGTGACGCCTCTCGTGGCGTGCTATTTGGAGTTTCTTCCCTCCCCTTCATCGCTCTGCACTACAGTACCACTTATCTGTTCCCGTTAAAGCAGGGCAGGAATTGCCCTGCAGGATGCAGGCGGCCCACCCACAGTGTGGTACGTCTCCTGGCATTAGCACACATATGCTTACCCTGCCATTTCCAACTTCTTCTACAGACGTGGTGAGAGGCAAAAACCTCTACTGTGTCTTTACTGTAACATCTGCCCCGGGCTCAGTTAAACACACACTGATCCATTGCTGCTGTCGATTGCCAAGCTGAGCAGATCAGGTAGTGGGCAAAGCTGGTCTGAGCTCAGACCTCCTGAACTGCTCCAATGCACAGCAGTTGTAAGATGACTCTCTCTCATACACCACATAAACGCATTTCCTAATTTCCTAAATATGCCATTTGTCTATTTTTCAGCAAGGTCATAATACTGTGTACAAGCCTGTTAGCATAAGTCTGGTTCTGTTGAAAATTCATTTGTCACACCAGCGTTGTTGTTCAGCCAATAATTTGTAATACATACTTTCTGTGGGTGTTTCAGGGTTATAAAGGACATCGAAAACCTCAAACAAATTCATCGACACAGTAAACATTCTTGCTTATGACACTTCCCGTCATAACACGCTTCGAAAGTTTAAATCATTTCATTACAGACGTAATGAAAAAACACGCTGTTGTTTTGTAAACCTTCATCACAATACATCATTGCCCATTTTTTCTGAAATCACAGATGAGAAGAGAGAAGCTGTTTATTATTCCGGGGATTCACCGCAGAACAAATGAGCATATAAAATAACAACAACAACATAGGAACTCGGAAAATATCCATTCAAAATTCAGCTAAGTGCCTGGGAGTGATTTTCAGAGAAGTCCATTCATCATCTCAATCAGCACAAATGAAACATATCCATTTCAGCTATTAGCCCCTCCATCGAGAGGTCCGGTTTGCAGCTTGAGTGATTAAAATGGTTCTTTTAATATCACCTAATGTGTACCAGCCCTCAAGTCATTACCCTACTTCCCTTATTATGCAGGACCCCTGCCTGCATCAGTGCTCATTTGAACAGAGCCTCACTAAATGTCCATGTGAGAGCCGTATGTATAATCTCACTCAGACCCCTAACTCCCCAACCCCCACCCAGTATCCCAGTGCACACTCCTGTCGTTATGTTCACAATTTGGACCTCCACAAACATCCGATTTGGGCAGAAGCCCGCTTTTTAAGGCTCCTCCTCAAGGCCCCTAGTGTTGCTGTTTCTCTCGGGGCTCCCGTCCTGTGTGGCCCCATAGTATCAGGCTTAAAGATCAGCTCATAGCTCCCACTCTAGGGAGGGAATTTAGGCAGAACCGCGCCGTAACCTTTTCTCACAACACACAGAGAACGCTCAGGTCAAAAGCACCCTTCTTGTTTGTTCAAGTAACATGGGAGCAAGTTTTTACAGAAATAACAGCCTGTTTGAAGTCACTCCACGATCGATCAGTACTGTAATAAACGTGGAGCGATGCACTTCATCTCTCCACAAATTTACATGCATAGTCATGTGCATATGCGCACATGATAGCTTACAGTCCTCTAAGCCGCAGTACAATCAAAGGGAAAGCTCTTAATTTGAGTTCATAGTTCATTATAAGGCCACTTTTTCCACCCCTCTCCTCATCCTTCTCTGAAGCTTTCAAGTGTGTAAAACTGTGTATATAGGATATAATGAAGTGAAAATGTAATCACTGTCAACAAAGGCTGTAGCTTGGGAAAAGCTTAGGAAGGTTTTGTTTTGAAAGATGGCAAACATAATCAGTCTTAAGTGATTAGAGGGGTACTGGCTTGTGGGATATTCACCACATGTTTGTGTCTCATTTAGCCCATGTTTCCTCTCACGTCGTTAAACCTGGAAACAATTTTTGCTTCTCCTAAATAATGCTCACTTTGTGAAAATGTTGTACAAATGAGAAATCCGCACTTAAGAGATAGTAGGAAGCCACCTGAACTTTAGACTGTTTAATATAAAGTTATGATCAGATAATAGAAAAGGTTTGCAACAGCCCGGCATGTGGTAGCTCATATTATACAGTATGAAGACAGAGAAGGAAAACCTGTGTTGTTGAATGAAGTTGACCCTGAGCTTAGCTGGCCACACGTGTCGTGAGTCTCTCACTTCCTTGTGGTCGAAACTGAGGACTGTTATTATGTGGGGCCGCGAATTCGCTTGACATGATCTGCAGACATTAAAGCATCAGCCTGAGTCCAAACATATCCCACAGTCTGGGATATTTTCGTCAGGTTTTTCGACTCGCCTTCCCCTGTGTATGTACAGAGTATGTTGTGATACACCGATAATAACCTGTGTTCCCGTAACATTCATAGCTGTTACAGTAATTCAATCTTACCATAACATTTGGTGCGTTTTTCCCTGAAACTGGAGCAAACGGCGTTCCTATTCCATGTACTGTAAGACAGAATGTGGGTTAAGGATGCGTGAATGAACTGATGGGTGTTCATCAGCTATCTGAACATGCTGTAGCTAGTTCAGCAGGGGAATTATCAGGGGAGGAGGGAGAGAAAGAGAAATAAAATAAAGCTGTTAAGGAGAGCTGAAGTCATCTAGGGGCTGGAGGCATTGCCGTTTTTTGAACTTTGTCGTAATGATCAGGTAGAGCATAAAATGGAGACCCTTCATTTTCTTCTTCAAGTTGTGCGTCTGTGTAATTTTATTATTTTACTTACCTTATGTAGCCTGCTTTTGTCTCAGTCTGACACACACTAAAATTGTTCATTTGGAATTTTTTCTCCCCAGCAGGTACTCTCAGTAGCCTCGCTCAGCCTTTCATTTGTTTGTTTTAACGTGGGACCTTTCTTTTGCTTGAAAAACAAGTGAGCGGTTCCCATGTGGTGAATTGTTTCCATCTTTATTGTTCCAACCTAAATGTCATATTATTTTTGTTTCCTTGACTTTTTCTGTGTGTGAAAAGCCCCACCCAGCTGAGCTCCCTCTCACATTTTGGTCATAAAGATCTTCGTGATATGGACGGTGGCAAATTTCACATTTCTTTTTTTTTTTATTGTGGACTCACAGTCCTACATTGGATTTTTGTTCTTTTCTCCCACAGTGATGAAAGTTATACCCTTCAATATAGTATATCTAGTGTAGCACAGTACTTTAGACACTTTTTATTGCTCAAAATGGTCATGAAATTCCCATCACTGTATAGTTAAGTGGTGTGACAGTGATAAAATGAATTTATGAACGCTCTCGTGATCGTGATACAAATTGATGGATACACGATCATGAGTTAGCTTAGATACACATTATGTAATGTGTATCTAGGCAAAGAAACAGCAGTTGTGGTTTTAAATTTCCCCATAACTGACAGAACCCTGGAATATAGCCCTTTAACCGGTTAACCTCACATTCTGCTCAAGACCGGACATTGATTTAAGTTGACAGGCAGTATTTTTCTTTTCAAAGTTACCAAAGGTGATGGCTTGTGTTATATTGCATTTAACAGACAGTTAATGTTAGATGAGATACTGTCAACTAAATATGGGTGACAACTAAGGCTTGCATAGCCCACATTCCTAAAATGGCTATGTGGTCTGAACATGAAAGGAAGCTGCAACTATTTAATTAAATCACCTCTTTGATGACGTTGTCATATTTCCTGACATTTCAGTAAAATTGATGTAAAGAGTGACTGTTTGACAGCAGATCCTAAAATATAAAGCTTAATCATCTCTTAATCATCTCTAGAGATGAAATGTTCTTGGAGGTCAATACAGTATGTCCTCTAAGGGCACATATATTAGCCTGTTTTTGTAAGTCGATGTGTATCTAATCTAAACTAGTAATTGGATTGGATTTCTTACTTATGTTGGCCTACACAGTGGTTTTTTTAAGCCACAGAAAAGCATTCTGTCTACCCCAGTGACTCTAATTTGAGGGGCGACGTGATCTGGCCTGCATTAACTCAACCCTGGAGGACCCCGTTGTCCCGGACTGCTCTTTTGACAGGCTAGTGTAGCCCTAAACCTCTAGGCGGCTTCAGGGCAGGGTCACACATTAAGCTTTTTCTCCCCAGGTGATAAAGATGTTGTGAGCTTGCACCTGGGACACTAATAAAGAACTTAACAGCCTAGTTTTGGGTCGGCAATAAAATCCGTGAGGGATGTGAGAGCTTGTTACAATGTGGTGTGAAAGAATGCTACAGCGCCGCTTACATACTTTGACACCTCATGGGCGGACATGCACTTGAATAGGTTTGCATACACACATTCACACACACCTGTTTCATGGAATACACCAATTTAGCAGGAATGGGTTCATTAAGTTCACAGTTCGGTGTTGATATATGAGGAGCATTCAAAAGGCTGTGACGTAGACATGCTTGTTTGTGAGGTCAGTTGAATTTTCTTTTCAATGGGCTCATAAATAATATCAATGAATTAATAAATTATACACAACACATTTTCTTTAATACAGTATTTGTTACACTATTTCTGTATGAATAAAGTGGTTCAATTGGAATAAAAACAATGAACCATCAAACTCAGCCATAAGGTGCATAATGTTGTAACTTGCAAACTTGGAAGGCAATACAATACTCAAATATATACTTCATTGTGTTAAATTAAAGAGCAAAATGTACAACAATTTATTTGATACTGTCATGTTCTTTTAATTCAAAAATGTTGGGCACTGTCTTTTAAACTTCTTTGGATCATTAGTATTGACATTTCTGCCATTATTGTTTTATGTGCAGCATTACAGACAGGATTGTGAGACATTTCGCACAGTGGTGAAGATGTTGGTGGCTAAGGAACCCAGTTTGGATAATCTACTACAAGCTTCACTGGATGAAAACCTATTGGAGATCAAACAGCGCTGCCTAGATGCCCTTAGGCACTTTGTGAAGGAGCTGGACGAGGTATTAGAGCAGCCGGACACCTTAGCGCAAGCCAAAGGTGAAAAACCACTCAAGTGACAACATGGAGTCTTAAAATCTTATTTTTGGAGGAAGAAGAAAAATGTCCCAGGAGATTGACAAGCTTAACTATTTATATATATATTTTTTTTTTACTTTTATTCATGCATTATTCATTATGTTTTTCCGTCAACTTATAGGAACAGTGATCTTTTTATTTTTTAAAATGGATTCATATGTTTTAGAAACAAAAGACAATATCTCTGGTGGTGGCGCTTTTCCACTTGCAAACATAAACAAGATTTAAGACTCAAAGCTAGATTAATAATTGTTAAAATTAATATGTTGTTACTGAAATACCCATAGTATTGTGAGTAAAATCAAAGGGGATCTGTGGAGTGAAATGCACAAGGTAAAAACTATGAACGCCTGAATAGTTCAAGTTTGACACTTAAGATGGGTTTTTACTACGAGCTACATTAAGGACAAACTGTCAAATATTACATTCAGTTGATTACAGACTACATCTGAGATGGAAATAAGTGAAATGTTTGATCATTTACTCAGCTAGAAGCTTGGTCTTACTGTTCAATCCCACCAATTAAGAGCACTAGCAGAATGAATGAGTCAAATATTGAAATGTTCCAATCATAACCTTTTTCTCAGTCTTCATTGATAAGTGGAGACTTGTGCTAAACTCTGTGGAAGCAGCAAGTGCAACTAACATTGACTGTAATGCAAGTATTCTGGGACCAGCATAAAAGAGTCCAGCTCTACATTGTGTTTTTCAGTGCAGCACTATTTTATACAAAAACAGATTAATTTTTATTTTATTTTTTTTAAATTTTCAGTTGAAACAAAACTGTTTTTATCTTTTAGATTTTTGGGTTAACTTTTGGAATAAAAGTTGATGCCTTGAATTAACTTGATGTCTTCTCTTGTTTTTAATATACATCGTATGCTTTGATGCTGGACAAAAACAACACAAATCATGATATATAGATATTTTTATTACAATTATCATCTATCTTAGCCTTATATTCCAGTTTGTACATTTATACAGATTACAATGATTGGCTTACAATACAACATGGCCCATAAATACACCACTCAACCAGGCCTTTTGATACACACAGTGTTTCTGTTATGTTAGTGATAAGAAAACACATTTGAAGACCTTGGGTCACAGTCATTTGTCATTTAAATTTGTGACACCCTCATTGAAAAAAAATGGCTCTACCAATAGTTTAATGTTAATGCCATTTTGGTACAAAGCATGTCATGAACTCAAGGGTATAAAAATAGCCATTTTGTTGTTGTTTTTTTTAACTCTACAATATATACATTAATATCTGCAATGTTAAATAAAGTCAGTTTAGATGGTGTTTTTATAAATATGCATTACTCTGAAATACTTTGTTACTTTACCAGCAGTTTGTAATGCTACAGAAGCGTACACTTATGAAGAATCAGAATAAGGACTTGTGTCTTACACAAACACCTTAGTAAATTGAGTGATGTGAAGCATGTAATAGCAGGCACACTGTTATTGCATTTCAAACAGTGGACATAAGAGGCAGAGGTGAGTGGCAGAGCATTACCCAAAGCTGACGATGAGAGCGTCTATGAAATTATACAGTTTTTTCCCTTATGCCCCTTCTTCTTTTTGGATTTAGTCCGTTGGCCATAAGGGGGAGAGGACATGCCTGCCACAGGGCTGGGCAAGTCATCAGTGTAGTAGTGTCTATGGGGCCTGGGCTGAGGGATGGGCTGACCCAGGAAAAATCCCTCCTCCTCAGAATCAGAGGAGGATGAAGAGCACGTAGAGCACCAGTCATCATCATCCCCATACAGCCCAAAGAACCTCCCCATGGCTGGGCCTTGTAACCCGTAGTCTGACATGGTGGCAGGAGTTGGGTGTCCATGGAAGGCTTGGTGCCCCTTGGGTCCAAGGGCATTCCCTCTGTGGTCCATTTTGTAGCACATTTGGGCCCTCTCTTTTGGCAGAAGGTTAAGAGCATTATCAGAGCGAGACTTGCGACTACGACGCCTCCTGTGGTGGTGATGGTGGCGCCCAGAGTTAAGTTCCTGTCCCTGTTCCTCAAAGTGGTAAACTCTCCGGCGAGTCCGTTCGCTCATAGGGGGCTGACGCACTGGGAGATCTCCATAATGGCCATTGTCCACCACGTCATCAGAGAATTTGACTTGCTGCGGCCTAGACTGTGAACGTGTCCTCCTGAGGGCAGGAACATGGGGTTTGGGTCTGTCCTCTGGCAGAGGCACCTCCTCTTCTTCTGGCACATTCTCCTCCACCTCCTCCTCCTGCTCAGACACAAGGCTCTTCAGCGAATTTGCACTTCTATGTAACATAGAGGAGTTGAGGGTTCCCATATTACTTGTTTTCTCACAGTCTTCTGTCTCAAGTTCATGGAAGCCTTGCAGGGAATATACCAAAGGTCTATCTTTACTATCACCATCAACTGAGGCCCCTGGAGAGGAGAGAGAAAAAATAGAGGATATTTGTACACGCTCTAATAATTACATTATTGGTTGAATTAATTAGTTAATTGGTTGAATCATGTCACTTCTACTCACCAGTAATATTAGAGAGAGCCAATGAGTCCATGGAGTCGCGGACACTCTGATCTGTCTTCTTGAACTCATCAGTGATGCACTCCAAAGAATCATTGTACCACTGTGGCTCGTCTCCCTGGAAGCCTCCTCCAGCTCCATGATCCAGCTCCAACTCCTGGATCTTTCTGCTGCTTGCCGGGCCTGGGTGGCTACCATAGGCTGAGTCTCCTAGCCCATCCTGTGACTGGGCCCAGTACATGTCAGCCTGGTACTTCTTACTGGCCAAGCTCCCCCTTCCTCCTCCACTGCCACTGCCAGCTTTGGAGGACTCCTGCTTCGACTTGGCATCTGTTTCTGCAATCCAGAAATCCGTGGGTCTGGAATCATTGGCTTGCTGGAAGACCCCATGTTCCCCAAACTTCAATAGCAGCTGAGTCATGTAGTCTTCATGTTCAGCCCACTCCTCCTCCTGGTCCTCAGGTGCCTCTGTTTCCTCAGCACGTCCCCTCCAGAAATGCTCATCAGATAAGTTCATGTGGGCAAGCTTGTTGGTCAGGGTGTCGTCAGTGTTTCCACTGAAGCCAGGGAACTTATAGTTAACGGAAGGTGAAAAGAGGAGCGACTGTCGGCACTGGTCAGCTGAGCGACTGCTCTTGCCCATGCGCACACTGCGACGGGATTCACGTGAGCGTGCTGACTGGAAAGCAGAGTCGGAGGAATCAGAAGCGTGCACATCTTCCCCAAGACTGCAGGCCTTGGAGCAGTAAATACGGCCCTGGTGTGGCAGGAAGGGGCAGCCCAGTAGAGAGCTCTTGCACTGGACACAGCTGAAGCAGCTCTCGGTGGCATGCCAGTGGAGCCCATCATAGGTCATCTGAGCATGATCAACACCTGGAAAAGGGGAAATGTTGAGATGGTTACTACTTAATACTACTCTAAAGGCTAGACAATCATGACTGGTGTTTTATTTGAAATCAAGAAAATCATCATCTTACCAATGTGTTCTCCACAGGCCTCACAGTACTCTGCATAAAGAGACTCAAAGCAGCCGCAACAGTATGGTCTGCCATCCTTCATGATATAGCGCTGGCCCCCCAGAATTGTCTCACATTCAAAACAGGAGAAGTGCTTCATGTGCCAATGACGACCCTCAGCTTCTGTGCACTCATCAGCAAAGATAATCTGTAGACAAAGATGAGAATGAGATGAGAAAACACAGCATTCTTTTGCTTCCCTTTCTGTCATCAGTCTATATATTCATGTTGGATTTATTCAAGACACAGGAGAAATAAAATAAATGTTATTGCTATCACGGAGGAATTTTGAAAGGCCATAAACTTAAGACTTTGGATGTTTTTCCTCCACTACAGTGTTTTCTCTCAGTATTTCAGTCTTGTGGTTTTACCTCGTCGCAGGCTGAGCAGCGAGGTTTGAGTAGCTCAGCATGGTGCCTTCCACAGTGGATCTTTCCATCGTGGTAGAAGTAGATCAAATCTACCAGCAGTTCATTACATGTGGAGCAGGCAAAGCATGCGGGGTGCCAGCACAGCCTGGGGCCCGCCCTCGAAGCGAACACTGACATTTCTCCACCATTGATGTTTTCACCACACTGCAACATGCACACATGATCACATGGTTGATTATAACATCCTGAAATGATTATATTTCATAATCAAATCATCATCTTTACTGGCCAAGTATGCTTACACATACAGAGAATTTGACTTTGGTTTAATTATAATTAACACAATAGCTGTATTTCCAGAATTTGTTAAATACGGGGTTAAATATGTGGCCCATCTGCTCATCGGCTTGTGTTAACTGCAGTCCCAGAGTGGCCGATTTGTTTTTGTTTTTTTCCTGGCTGTCTTCTGACCAGTACATCATACGACTTTTCAAATCAACTACAGTGACTAAGGTTGGCAGTTACAATGAAGAAAACACGGGAAAACAATCTTGGAGAAAGCATAGATGTCTAGAGGAAAGCTACATCAGTGGAACTATGTTTTGACATGTTAAGGTTTATGGTCATCCAGTGGCAGCTAAAAAATCATTGTAAATACTGAATGAAAAACTGTACTGAGCCACACAGCAGAGAAGAATTTTTAGTTCAACTCATGAAGGATATGCACAGACGACAGGCAGCAAATAGTTTTTAAATACTAGAGTTGAAATAGATTTTTGGATTTTTAAAGAATATTGGCTAGGTTCTTAACTTCAAAACAGCTTTATACCATAACCACTCTCATCTCCATGTTTAAATTAGTGCGTGATCACAGTTTTTAATGTTATATGCAACATGTGGAACTTACATGCTCACAAATGCTGTTCAGAAGGTTGCGGGGCAACAGTTTCACTGTGCCCCTCCCCAGTGCTTCCTTCTTCCTCTGGACACTGAACATATGTAGCTCCTTCTTCTCCTCCTCACTGAGGGACTGGCAATAACGGATCTGGGAAGGAAAGTGATAAGTTATAGATAAGAAAGCCATTTTGACAATCATACAATGTCAATCAAGAAATTCCTTATTTTAAAGATCTAATACTGAAAATATACTGCTGGGTGGGAAATTAACTCTGTTCAAGTGTTTCAAATGACCTTTCCATATTACGGCCCCTGAAAGATCCAATTGCAAGACTGTCGGCCACTAATAAAGGTTATAAACTAAGGTAAGTATGAGAGAGGGCAGAATGCATACCAGAGCATGCTGAACAAAGGCAACTCTTGACCCCAGCTTGCCCTTCCTACACCCCCTACATATCTCCACCCACAGTGCCTGATTGAGAACCTCAATTTTACAACAGGCCTTTTTGATGTTTCTCAAAGCCTTAACAAGAGGGAAAGCAGACGTTTACACAAACAAGGACTGTGTTTAGAGTGAAATCAAGAGGACGGGCGACAAAGGAAGAGAGACAGCCAACTCGAGCTGTGGTGCCACTGCGGTGGTGGCATCACATAAAGCCTCTTTCAACCAGCATCCCTCTCTCCCGCTGAGCAGTCCTTGTAAAAACCACTGCTATGACAGGAATCCAGCTGGTGGGGGCTCCCGGCAAACATCATAAAATCATCAAGTCAAAAGTCACATTGTGCCCACACTACATGTCTACAAGATTGTGGAACAAAAATCCCCCAGTGTGATGTCAACATGAATGCCAGAAGCTTACATTAGAGGGATGGAATGGAGATGGTGAGGCTGTTAACACTGTGGGTTTAGTGGGCAACAACAGATACAGCTACTCAAACAAAATGGAAAGTGGATCTTTGCTGCAGCCGTGGTGTAAATGAGGGGACCTGCTGAGATGAGTTTCATGATGCATGTTTTAAAAAACACATGCATACAGAATATTCTTACCTCATTATCATGTGGTGGCAGTTGGTAGAGGAGCTGCTTGATTCTGAACTTCTCTCCTGGACTGTTCACATAGGGGATCTTATCTTCAGGCAAACAGGAGAAATATAACTGGACCTAGGGGAATCAAAGCATGGAGAAACGAGATTAGGCAAAGGAATGCTGTCTGAATTTGGAATCAAGTCCAGGTACTAGGTTTGATTTTTTAGTACTGAAAAACATTTTTTAAAAATACAAATTTATCCACTAACGCTGAGGCAAAAAACATGTTTCATTTTAAATGAAAGGTTTGCATGATCCTTTATAGGAATAATATCGCCACACAAGAGAAATAAAACCCATTAAAAATGATATATTTTCAAGAATGTGTGGTCATCAATCTCAACATATAGCTGGATGTTTTTGGTTCCCCATGAACTTAAGCATTTCAAATTTTCATCTATCTACACTCAGCAATAAATTATAGTTATGATCTTGGAGAGAACAGTCCATATTTATGAATAAATTCCTTTCCAACAAGCCAGAGAACCAACGCATTAATTTGTGATGAGACACATTCTGGGACAGCTCTGTGTATCATGTATGGAAGACTGACTTTGTGGAATCAAAATGTTTTCCTTAACCCCTAGATCAGCTTTATTTCAAGGGACAGCACATAGCAGTAATGCTGCTTGACGATGGTACTGGTGTATAAATTAGTACTAAACAAGTCAGAACAGGTCAACAGGTCAAATCAGTTTAAAGGTTGTATTTTTCCAGTCATATGCTTGTCTCTATAGGGACAGGACAAAGCAGCCTGTCATGGTGGCACTTTGACCCTTGGGGCTGACCACTGAAAACTTAACTTTATGAGGGAGGGGCCATTACAGCCAGCCAGATAAAGAGGTGGGATGTGCCTGTCTTGTGTGTTTGGGGACTTCCTGCAGCTTGGGTCGTCTAAAGAGGGGGGGGGACAGCAATTTACCCTGACAATCACCCCAACGTTGCCCCCCACCATAAATTATGCACATTTTCATGCCACTATTACCCCTCATCCAGCTCCCTAGGGGCTGGGGGACAGTCAGTGATCACCCAGGCCCTATGTGTTTCTTCACTGTAATGATGTCCCATAATACACGGCCCATTCAGGGCAATGGCTGCAGTAAAGGCATTACAGTTGACCCATGCATTTCCCAAACAAAAGACCCTGAATGTTTGGGGTTTAAGGTTCTCTGTTACTGCGTACCTCTTCTCCTCTTGCCCATCACCCTCTCATTGCTTCCATGTGTGTTGTTAAACAGGGGAAGCGGGATGGAGAGAGATACAGAGGAGGAGAGGAACTCAGCAAGAAAAGAAAGAGAAATGAGGAGAGAAGAGGAAAAACGCAGCTGGTTTGGGAAAAATGCCACATCACACTGGCTGCCCTGCGGACACAACTAACAGCCCTGCCTGTGTTTGTGGAGGAGAAGGCTTGTTAAAAGACGGCCTCTCAATTCACGATCCTGCCAGCAACAGTAAGTCCTCCTCCTCACAGATCTTTGATAATCACAAGCAGATTTTGCCGCACCACAGTTTGTAAATAAAAGTACATACATCCTGTCTGTAAGTGGCTGCATGGTAGAGCCTGACAAGTCTGCCTCAAACAAAGCGACCAAGCAAATTTTTTTATGAAATGTGGTGTCTGTCCCATAGGTGCCATTATCCAGAGACTCTAGTTGGTATGTTATTCAGTAACGTTCTGAATAGCATTTATCTGGGCCAGGCAAATGGGCAAGAAGGGAGTTAGAATCAGGTCAGAGCTGCTTTTATTCTCTGTCAGGAGGATACGCCATTATTCACTTTGGTGATTTGGGGAAATGATGATTTGTGAACCAATGAAACAGATATACCACAATCAAAGAGAACAATATCATATTGTGACTCTTATTTGTAGTGCAAGAAAGAGATATCCAAACTACTCCAAACCTGTTGAAGCTCAGCTCAGAGCACCTTCATGAATACCATTAACGATAGCACAAATAGTCCATTGTAAGCAATATTTTGCTCACCTGCTCAGGCCTTAGGCCAGGTGGTACCCAGGCGTACTCCTCCAGCGCACAGCCTGAGTCATCATCAGAGGTGGAGCTGCGTTGGAAGCCAGATGTCAGCTTACTGACTTTCTGCTCCATCATCAAGTCTCGCTGGCGGGCCCCACCCTGAAAGCCAGCCGCCGACACTGCCGCACTCGCCAGGCTCATCAGACTCTCTTTTTACTAGACAAAGCAAAAAAAGGAAGGACAAAGGGAGAGAGAAGAAAGAGGAATGGGAGAAAGGATAGGAAGAAGAGGGAGGATTGAAATAGACAAGAAACAAAATGTTGGTTAACAAGCCATTACATCAGCCAATCCCCACATAATGCTATCCTCACTCCATCTAATCTGGTTTTCTCATGTCAGTGCCATTTCAGTGAATGTTAACCGCCAGCTGAATCACACCATCACTGTCTCTTTCATGAGGGCTCCAGCCCCCCTTAAAAGCCCATTATGGTATATGAGCAAGCTTTTCTTGGTTCACTTCTGGTGATGAGTGTACTACACAGAGACACTCATAAAGAGAACTATACCATTTCACTGCCATTGTGGTGGCAGTTAAACATGTGCCCTCCTCGTGTGGCTTTTGAGGATATAGAGACCATTAGGAAATTCCCAAAACTTCATGAGGTGGCGTCCAATCTCATTATGGTGACAATAACAAGCAGTTAGCTATTCATAAATACACAAAATGAATGCAGAATTGCTTATCCAGTCTTGTTGCACAGATTGCCCATTCCTTTCCTATACTGTAATTCAGTTTGCCATTAACTCAAGAACAACACAAGACACTGGCTGTTACATTTTTAAGGTTTCACCTTATCTGTGGAGCTTAGCTCTGAATGAGTCACCAATTTAGCCTGTTGAGGTGCTATGTCATACTATGTCTCAAGAGGGACCACCACATGGGATCTGATGCTGGCTTGATCAGTTGAGCCTGAGGTCTGTATAAACATAGGCCTGGCATTAGGACAGGACCACCATATGGGGAATGTCCACAAGCCTGGTTTCTCCCTTCATCTTTCCTTTTTCTTTTGACTGTTTGTTTTCCAACCTGCTGCAGTGAGTGTCTGATCATCCTTTCATCTTTTAGATGGACAGAGCAATGCCAGACAGGTGAAGTAGTTGGACAGGGACGGATGGATAGAGGGGGAAGTGGATGGATAGGGTCGACTGATACTCGGCTGGATACTGACAATGCAACAGAAGGAGAAAAATAGGGAAGGGAGATCAAAGACTGGCACAGTGTTGACCTATGTGTGTGGTGCTCATAGTCACTAATGCATTTTTACACATCCACACTTTTGCTGACATGGCTGTACTGCAGTAGTGAAAAAGATAGAAACAAAATAAATCATTGCATAGCTGGATGGAATACAAAAAAAAACAAAAAAACAACAACTTTGAATTAAAGTAATCTTTAGCTGTTTTGACTCTGAACTAATGTCTGCAACCATAAAGAGTACAGCGAGCCACTTTCAACTTTGCTGTCCTACTCTAAGAGAGGGAAAAGAATCACCCAATCTGCGGCAGCTTTCATAGCTAAGGATCTATGGCCTTATTCGGTCATAGAGAACCCCGGGTTTCGCCACCTGCTGAAGAGCCTGGAGCCACAGTATAAGCTCCCATCACAAAGTCATCTTAAAGAAACGACTATGCCTTCACTATACACTGAAACCAAAGCCCAGGTAATGGAGTCAACCTTGTTTTTGTAGATTACAGCACACTTGTAATGCACTGCAGAAGGATTTATATTTTGTTTTTGTAATGTTTATGTACTGAGGTGGGTCAAACAGATACCAGTATTGAAAAGCTTTTTATATTATAGACTTGTAGTCTGATTTTTGAAAGCACTTTCAAAATAAAAAGGTAGTTCAGATTTATCTGACTGCTTGTATTAATTGATAAAAAAGTAGCCATGTGCAGTAATATAGTAAATTGAGGATGCGATAAATTAAGATGCATTGAGAATCATTGTGTGTTCAAATCATTGATAGATGAATCGTAATCGAATGGAATCATGAGGCAAATGAAGATTCACACCTCTAGTTTAACAGTGGCACAATGAATCATCAAGTTAGCAAACTGATTGTCTCTTAAACAGCAATATCTTTCTTAACCACAATGCTACTGGTAATGCCAGACCAAGTAAAGCTATAGCAGCAAAAAAGAGTGCTTGCTTTTGTATATGAATTAGACTTTTAATTGCTTAGAGGAAGAATGTATTTGTTCTTACATACATAGTCTCACTTTAACTATTAGAGCATTGTAAATTTGCAATTTGACAGAGAACTTTTTGTTCTTCAAAAGGAAATGAACGAAATGAAATGAATGAAAGTTCTAAGTAAGCAAATAAATTCAAAAACTTTATTTGTATAGGCTACTTATGAGTGATCATCAGTCACTATTCAAATCACTCTTAAAAGCCTCCTAACTTTATTTCTTGAGCTGCTGTTAGCTTTGCAGGACAACGCAGACATAGCGATGATGAATGTGTGTCCAGTTGTGGTCATTTCTCACAGGCCAAGGGCTCTAGCTGAGATCAAATGGGAGCCCAGCCAGTGTCCAGCAGCCTGGCCCTTACACCACCTCCCCCCGAACCTACACCCCCTATGGCCGGCAAGGGCACCCGGGGCCGCGGAGAGACAGCTGAGAAAACCAGACACACTCGAGTGCAGCCTTTGAACACAGGCGTGACAGTAAAGGGGCTTGAAAATCTGCGCTCTCTCCTGGAATGATATATATGCCTGGCTGCCCCTGGGAGCATGCAGCTCCTATGCATACATGAAAAGGGAATGCACACATTTATACTGAAGCCAACATGGATGCAGACGTGAAGACATTAAGACATATACTCTATGCTGGTCCACACATCCAGCTCCATAAACACCCTGTCAGAGTCAGCTGTATGCTTGTGTACCCTGCTTCTGTTTGACGACTCTTTCTGAGATAGTGGCACGCCAGACCCTCCAGTGGATGATTAACACTCCACGAAGGGCATGCCAGTAGAGGCAGCTACTGGCTATTCATATCAGCTCATCTCCCCACGGCCTTGCTACTGCCAACAATTGGCATGCCCTTCTCAAGCTTGCCCAGTCAAAGACCATCAGAGTTAAGCGTGAAGGATAGTGTTGGCAACGGATTCATGGGCTTTTTTTGGAATTCGTGACTGCTTTGTACCACAAAGTGTCAAGTCAGGCGGATTGGCTTATGACATGTCCCATTAAATTGCCTCTGATGTCCTGAACAATGGCGCCTTTGTGAAGGAATCCACTGAAGACTTGTTGCATCAAGAGCCTGTTTATCTCGCTTTAAGTCTTTTTTTTTCTCCCGAAGATGTGGCGCGTTATCTCCATATACATGACAGTTAAAGCCCTCAAACCCAGATAACCTGTCTTCAGATGAGAGAGTGGGGTGAGAAATAAGACACTCTCTTGTTCTTTTTGCATCTATTGACTTGCAAATGAGACCAAAATAACCTGCAAAAATGTGGCCTTGTTTGAGAGCAGCTTGGGTTTCACGTGGGAGATAGCTAACTATAGGCAGGTTCAGTCAAGAGCCAAGAGACTCCAACTTCACAGCCACACATTTTATCAGGCAGAGACTCACTCATGCGCTACATTTGTTAGAAAGATGTTTGCTTTCACATGTTGGCCAAGTCTCCACGAGGATGTCTCACACAGCCAAACCTGACTCACAGGAATGTCAGGCTTGAACTTCAGCCAGGTCTGCAAAGAGGAATACAAGATGTACGTGGCTTGGTGTTAGGCAAAGTCGCTTTTTCATACAACCACATCTGCTCGCATGCTAATTTTTCCTTTGGATGTCATGCAGTTCATTTCCTCTGACTTTGCCCAGAACACTTCCTGAACCTTTTTAATGACAGAAGCGCCGAGCTAACTAACTTAACCATGCTTATACGGACTTCCCAAGTCACTGACTCATCACTTGTGTTGGCTTTTAAAGTTTTTCTCCTAACAAGGGGCCTATGGTTTGTGAGATTAGTTTTTGAACTCCCCCTTCTCACTGTTCCACTCCCCCTGCCCTGCCCTCCTCCCACACTAGCCAGACCCCTGCAGTCCTGAATGTTTAACAGCCCCTTACTCTTTTGTAAAGGTGCTTGTTAACATGGCTTTGGGAGCTCCAGGCCTGCATATCTGACTGATCTGCCCACAGAGGGCCAGAGGGTGGTGGGGGTGCTATCAGACTGAGGCAAAAATGGGGTGACTGACATGTATGACAATGTTAATTTGTCTTGTTCAACAAAAGAGGAAATTTAAGTCAAGGGAGGTGAAAGAATGAAGCTCGAACACACGTTTGCTTTGTAAGGTTTTCAGTGAATGAGGATTTTAAAACATCCCACAAGATATTTTGAGTGAATGAAGAGACCTGTGCTCTAGAAAAAGTGCACAATGACTCCTATAGTCTTGTTACACAGTAAGCTTATATTCCAACAGGCTCTATTTAACAGGAGCTCAATGAATGAATGGGGGCAAACTTGATTCATTAAGGAATAAAATAACCACTGATTTAAGAAAGTACTGTACAGACTCTGCATCATGTATTAAGTACAGTGCAATGTTATTTATCACTTTGTGGAATACAAACCTCTCACAGGACCTCATACCGCAACTGACCAATAAATACAGCCGTCAGTGACATTTTTAAAGAGTATTCAACAAGTCCCCCGATATCCAGACACTGGAGCCTTGGATTAACAACCCTTGAGAGATTACACAAGAAAAATAAGCAGCTTCTGGTCTGAATTACTGTCAATATTCCTCTAGGAAGTGAATGATGGACATGCACAAAACGCAACACAGTGCTCCCTGTCAGTTTGGACTGGCTCAACATGTTTAACTTGGCTCCTGTGAGCTCAGCAACGCAGGATAGGCTCTACTTGAAGAGAAAAACAAGGTTTTCTGTTCAATGTTCCTGTTTACTTGAGCTTGAACTCAGACAAATCTGTTTTTACGTCAGACAAGATATATCTTGACTTTAGAAAAATACGCAGCATTTTAATGCTCACCCTGTACATAAAAATACCTTCAAATGACAGCCTGTCAACAGTTGGCACTTAATGTGCTGTGTCCCTTGTGAAAAAAATGAACAATCATCCAACTGCAGGGCAGATGAGACAATTAGATCCCTGTGTGAACCAGCAGCCTCACATGTATACCTAAATAAATCAGTATTTAAGGTTAAACCTTAATTGTTAAACCGTAATTGAATGATCCAATTAACTAACCAAGCATCATAAAACCAAGAACTAAAAAACAAACACTAAGGACATTCATTCATGACATTTCTTTCTTGCAGAAGACTTTAATCCAATCAGTTTGAAAATGCAAAGGTGGATGTGCTGCTGAGAAATCAGATGACAAGAGAACCAGAGAAGAGCTGGGTTTATGCAGTATTGAGGTGCTACATGGCTGGAGTTTGGTCAGCTTATGAAGGCTTCCTTTCGTGTTCAGGCAAGTGTTTTTCCAAGACCAAATGGATGGGAGTGACATCCCCACAGAGATCTACACTAGAGAGACCACCTGCATGCACTGGCTGGACTGAGCGAAGAAAACACGTGCCGCTGTCACATAGTGGACATCAAACACATTTGCATCCCAGGGGATTCAGTTTGCAGTACTGGAGACTAAAATTGAACTCTTTAAACACGGCACCCTTCACTCCACCTTCTGAAAGCAGACTTTGAAGCAAAGATCATAAAGTTCCATCTATACCTGTGATGTTCTGTATGTCTGTAAATTATGCAAAACCCTGATTAATAATGAAACTATCCCCCATTAACCTAAATAATCCAAGAGATTTCATGTGCATTTCATAACAAATCTGCATCGGTGTCAAAGAGGCTTGTTTCATCTAATAGATCCGGTGCAATTCTTTAACATCTCAATTTCCTCAAGCAGTTTTTCTTTCAGCCTCACTACAACCAAAGCACATTCCTCAATAGAAACCAGATTACATCTTCTGTCTTCAGTCATTTCCCTGGCGGTCTTACCTCAGTGTAGGCCAACTCTTCTGAGACGAGCAGGAAAAAGGCTCTTATCACTCTATCCAGTCCTAGTTTCTTCTCCAGCCCCTAGGCTCCATATCTATGCAGGATCCTCAGAGCTCTAATTCCAGGACAGAAGTAGTCAGCCTTCTCTACCAGAGCTGTCAGCACAGCAACAGCCCATATCAAAGCTAAGACTGTAAAAAGTCAGGGAGATGTCTGCCTCAGTGTGTGGGAGAGAGTGTTTGAGAGGGGTGTGTGCGTGTGCGTGTACATGGAGGAGCTCAACCAGATGGTCATCCCACCCTTGTCTCTCTCACCCACCACTCCTCCTCCTCCTCCTCCTCCTCCCCCTCTTTCCCCCAACCCAACACTCTTAACCTCAGCCCGGCCCCTTAACCTCAGAGCAGCCAGTCATGGCAGGGTATGGCAGAGCGAGGCGTCTCTCCTCCGGTGACCCCTCCCCTCTTACTTCAAACATATGCTTCCAAATGAGAACCACCGGTAGAGCTCCGACTCACAGGAACTGCGCTTTTAAGTAGCACATCAGTGATGGTAGAGCTTGTTTTACCACACTGACCGCCCCATATCCACAACAGCTTTCACATGACATTCTTCTTTCTCCTTCCCTATCAGCAGCTTAAAGATGTGGGAAAGGTGGTGAACGTTACAGTCAGGCTTTGGTTTATCTGGTGGTTTGTTCTCTCTTCTCTTGCGCGCTAAAATGTCATTTAGTTACAGGGAGCTGTTTGCTAACTACAGATTTATGATTATAGGGTGATTGTCGGATCGAGTGAACAAAAGATGCTTTATTTATCCCACTACAAAAAATCACTTCCTACCAGCTAAAGCATCTTGTTTCAGCCTCATGTAACCCATCCCTCTAACTTAACATGATGTCAGCAAGTCTAAATGAGACCTGCTGTCAGGCCTTAAACATCACAGAAGCCCTATACAAAGCAATTACTTTAACCACAAAGCTGCTATTATCAGCTTAACATTGTCTCAATGAGGTTTAAAAATGTCCAACATTGTACAGCTCAACAAAAAACTTTCTTTGTTGAGTCATACCAAATGCATACATTTTATGATGACATGCTAAAAAAAAAAAAAAATCACTGTCTCCAGCTTCTCAAATGTGGTGACAATTTGCTGCTTTTCTTTGCTTTTTCTGACAATAAACTGAATATCTCTGGGTTTTAGACCATTGATAATAAAATAATAAAATAATAATGATAATAAGGAATTTCAATATGTCAACTCTGGAAACTCTGGGCTCAATTTTTTTTGCTATTTTGTAGACCAAATGACTAATCAAGCAAATAATCATTAGTGGCTGCCCAACTTCAATTAGATGTACTGTATCCCAAACATTAATAACCAGATTATTCAACATGTATTGAAATAAATTGTACAAAAAATGACAAAGATCAATGTTACATGGCTAATATTTGCTAATCGCCCAGATATCTTCTTGCTTTTACCATGTACAGGAAGCATAGGAGCTTAAATTATAGGCGTGTACAATAAAACCAAATGTACATCCAGTGAAACTCCCTGGGGAGGACACAGTTGACCTCTGCCTCTCCTTCACCTTTACAGGAATGTCAGAACATGAGGCTCTTCCTGTTGCCTCAGAAAACAAAAGTGAATGGGTTCTGGTCAATCTCTGGACAGTTGCACCTTTTGCATCCTTTTGTTGTTGTTTGGTTGCAATGTCAAAGTGTTACTTTCTCCCAAAAGGACATCTTTATAGCAGACAAAATTGTGTCCGCTAAAAGTTCCTCCTTTTCAACACAGCGTTTTGCTGTATAGGGTAAACACACTTTAAGACTGTAAAACAAAGCAGTAGAACATTTTACTGGGAAGAGAGGAATCTATTAAACAGCTAGAATTGCTTTCTTTATTAACATTTTAGCTGCTGTTTAATTTTGTTGAGCTGACGTCAGTATGTTATTCTATGAACTTGAACACATGCATGAAGCATTTTGTGGGTTTTTTAAGGAGGGGCTGATTTAACAGGGTTCACAATGGCCAGCACTGTTATGTAGCAGAAGCAGTGAACTGCTGTAAAAATGTGTCATCATAACATTAAAAATGGATCAGACACTACAGACTTGCCGATTTATATACAGAATTCTGTCAACTATTTGATCTTTCAAGACAAATCCACAGTATATTCAAAGCTTGTTTGCTACAAAGTCTCCTTTAATCAGATGCCACATAGGCTGATGTGTTAAACTTTGTATGGCAGGACATTGTTGTCCGCATGCTAACTGTTCAGTACACCTTCTATTTCTTTAATCAAACATAAGTCACAAAACATGAAAAGCTAAATTCTGGCCACTCATTCCTAGTTTAGCTCATCTGTGCATGATTGACAGCATCTAACTGGCAATCTTTGACACCCTTTGCTCATCCACACACTTCACATTCATTATGTGCTAAAATATGACACTGTGGGTGACGAATGGCAACCGTCACTCAAGGAAGTTTAGGTAGGTAGATGTTCCTAACTAAAACAGGAAAATATTAGGGAATACATGTATGATAGCTATTCTGGGGCTTAGCTTCACTCAGTAATGTTTGAAAGCAAGTGTGCTTTAACCCCTGCATGGTGTGTGTACTGTAGATGTGTGTGGGTGTGTGGACAAAGCCATTGTAGCAGCCAAGGCCAGGGAGGAGAGGCACCCTTTCACAGCAAACCTCAAGCCTTTGTGCAATTCCAAAAGACTCAGCACCTTACTCCATTAGCAAGTCTAAGAGGGGAGGGACAACACAGCATCCTGCCTTTTGGGGGGGGACATTCATGAAATGCAAAGTTAAGATGGTAAACTAATCTGGACAAAAGTCGCAGAGCCTTTTCAGCGTTACCAGTGTGAGTAAACAGAGTTTTGCCTGATTTCCTCAAAAACATGTTTACTCCATGCTTTATTTGACCCATTTGAAGCTCAAGGGAAACTGTGTCCTTACATAAACAGTTCCTCCTAATTTCAGAGTTGCAGATTTTGAAAAAAGTTTATAAGTTCATTAAGGCAATCTAAGATATCTTTGAAGTTCAAATGTGAGGACTGAAATTGTAAAGGAGAAACAAGGGCCTTTGACAATGAACTGAGGTGTGGACAACTATTTGAAGGCATCTGTGGATTATCTTTAGTCTCTTGCACTCAAACAGGGAACCTGTGTCAGAATAACAACATCCCGAATCTCATTCTGTACAACTATATTTAGAAGCTGGTTGCACAGTTCAAGGTTCACCTCAGATAGTTGAATAATATAAAGTTGGACAAGTCATGCATCCCTGACCCTTGACCTTAGAGAGCACCAGATGACCCATAAATCTATGGCCCCGGGGCTTTACGACCCATTCCCCTGTCATAGCTGCAACGACCTGAACAGCACCTCACACCTGGTCTGCACCTTCTCACCGCTGTAAAAAAACGCCCTGTGCTAGCGGCGAGTTAGTCCATGACCAGCATGCCCTGACACTGACAGGACAGGGATGATGATCATCAGAACCAACGCCCGACGATAAACCTGCATTCTTCTCTGGTCCAAACACGTCCTTGAAGAAAGGGACCCATAAAATAAAACATCCAGTCACAGCTGAATGCAGTATCTCATAGTAAACATTTGAAAGATCAGCATGAATCAAGCCTAATGTAATCTGTTTAAACAAGTCAAACTTAAGTCCCAAGACATGCCATAAATCGGAATACCAAAGGGGCAAAGGGAAGGTCAGTCTCTAACTTAGTGTCATTGATGACCATTGTTGAGAATAGCTCTCACTACTGTGTGAGCTACCTTATAAAAAGTAGGCATTCTCAAGGTTTAAATGACTTGCCAACGGGTATTAGCAGGACACAGGCCCAACAAAAGCTCCAGTTATAAAGGCCAATAAAAGCCTATCACTCTACTGTAACAACAATCCTTTTTACGCCTTGAAAGAGGGAGGAAAAGGTCAACTGGTGGAGCAGTCAGCGCATTGATATTGACTTAGCTAGATTGGCACTGACAAACTCAGGTCAGACTGTAGGCTTGTTAGCCCTATAACCCTCACATAACCCCTTTTACTGTTTCACTCTGACACACTGGAGGCAACTGAGCGCAAACCTTAGATCTAAGCTGACAAGAGACATTTGTAAAAAGTAAAGAACAAATATCTCTTCACTTGACACTTGACCTTACTCAAGATCATGTCTTTCTCAAGAGCTCTGGATAGGAAAGATCAAAATGAAAAAAAGAAAGATTTCTTGGACTAAATTGGTAATGAGATATGGTTACATATGAAAATCTTATTTTCTGACTAACCATCACAATACTTCATGTCATTTTATGTATTAGCTATCTGTAGCCAAGTTGTCTGTGTTTAATTATTAGATTATACAGCATGTAATGCTATTAAGTAAAGGATGTAAGGTTGAATGGTCCCGATTTCATGGACGCAGTATATGAAAATATTACTTATCTACCCACTTATTTCTTCTTTATCTAATCTGCTGAAACACTGTTGTGTCATGCATGATGTAATACAACCTGAATGTCCAGTTTCCATGGAGTGACCCTGTAATACATTACATAAATCTCAGCCTGCATTACACACCACTGGTTGAACAAAGCCTGGTGTCAGCACACCAATTGTTTCTTGACTTTATCATACGTACACCACTGTCTAACTGCTTTGCCAAACATTGCAGAGATGTATGACTGGGACTGGTCATATTTCACCCTCAATTTGACACCCTCTCACCTAGTTGTAAAAGCCGGACCTCATTGGTAACAATGGGAAGTGGAGCGGCAGAGCTCCTGGGGCTGTTAAAGGGAGGAAGCCCCTTTATTTGAGGACACTATAACTCAACAAAAGCCTGTGGCTGTCTACACACAGAGCGGACCGAGGATGAATGGGCTGCTCTTACACTACACACTTGCACCGACAAAAGCACTGGATCAGCAAAGGGAAAACCCTGCCATGTGTGGTCTCCCTGGGCAAACTGGGATATATAGACATAATGTTACAAAACAGCATTATTAACACTTTATACCAATGTATTCAACACACAGGTCTCAGTCTTCACCATATTATTTTATTTCTTTAGTGAAACTAAAATTTTCCTCATGACCAGGAAAGCTGTTGGGTTTTCCATTCCTTCATTCACATGCCATTTGAAAAGGTTTGATCATACTTGTTGAAACAGCACTCCGTCAGTGTCGCGGTTCAAACTTGTGGCCTTTAAGACTTCACTGGATTTTTAGCTCATGACCTCACACTTTCAGAGTTGAACACACACACCACTTAAACCTCACACCTCACACATCTGGGCTTTTCTCCTCAACTTTCCTCGAAGTTCAACAGTATATCCTTCATATGGCAACAAAACTATTTCCTGTGTTTCTAGCCCCGGGCTGAACGGACACATGAATGAAACCGCCGTAACAAAACAGGCAATACTCAGGAGTGAGTGCTACGAGCAAGTCATTGTAAGAAGGAGAGGATGCAGTAAAAAAAAAAAAAGAAGAAAAAGTTGGCAATTTCCACACGTGGAAGCATTTTCCCGAGCCGCGCAGCTTCAAAAGGCAAACCATGGAATCCAACAATACTCTGAAACAGTTAAGAGCTGCTCAGTCAGGATCCCACTAATGATTAACATTCCTGGAGAAACACTCCGTTACAGTCTTTTTAGAGTGTTCTAATTAAACACATGCTCCAGTGCCACAGCACAGAGGGAACTCTGACGACTGAGAGCGGGGATGCTTCTTTCCAGCTCTGCTTAATTGGACACAATTTAAGTCATTAAGGTGGTAGTAAAAACAGCAGAAAGAGCAGAAGAGAGGCCCAATCATCTCCCCTGTAAGGCTCCCTGTTGCTCTGATGTTGTTGACCCTTTCACCTCCTCATGTGACCCACATTCAAAGGTACAGGAAGATATTGTAGACCTTTCATTATGAGATGTCCGACTAGACACTAAGGAGAGCAGTCTGGACTTGTTTGACTTTGAGAATTGTTGGTTGTAAAATGTATTTCTAATGTATTTCCATAGAGGTTTTTAGTGGTTATACATGTTTGGAGGTCCTGCATCTTGGGAGGCAAACTGAAAATAAATCTGATTATCTATACATCTGTTTGCTACATTGAGTTGTCTTTCTTTGTGCCCTTTGTTGCTTTGACATATATTTGTAATACTTTCGAATGAATTGTTGTAATATACATTTTTTTGTACCAGAATGGTAGCATGTACTGGGGAACAAGTTCAACGATAACTTAAATGGTAATACTTGACATCAATTTGAATTCTTCCTCTATTTAAGAAGTTTGTTGTTTGTCTTGTCAACTGTTTGGGCTTTTTGTATCATGTAAAGTTCCTTTATGAGAATACGTACAGTGGGGCGTCCTGATGACCCAAGGATTTAAGGTGCTGAACATGTAATTCAGATAAGTGACCTCTGCTTTCTTAAATAGTTAAACTCAGGATGCACCCATCCAAGTTTTTATCTCCCAATACTAATTCCACTACTTTGATTCAGGGTATCTGCCAATACCAGCGTTCTCATTTTCCTCACTGTGTGTATTAAGGTAACACAAGGCCAGGGGTTGCTGTGGCACTAAAAATGTGACGGCCTGCCATGACTAAATTAATATAATTGATAGCAGAATCACTTAATATCATAACATTAACAAAGAAATTGTATTTATGTGGATCAGTCATGTCATGATAGATAATAATCATAATTGATCTGCTTAATTTGACAAATTCAGCACAAAGATGACAATGTGGCATCACATGACTTGGTCTGTATACTTAACTGTCTTTACAATTTCAAACCCAGGATATATGTCATGTGAATTTTGAGGTGCAAGTTGGTGTATTTTAGAAGCTCGCCTGTGACAGATAAGATAGGTGCATGAGCTGGACTATGTGCAAGTTATTTACAGTATTTGTGTGTATTCAGGTCTTATGAGATCCAGTCTGAAGCCCTTAGGAGGAGTTTTCCAGATATACAGGCCAGACATGGGGTCATTAGTGCCTGGGATCAGTGTGTAAGTGTGAATGCATGTACTTTATGTGTGTGTGTATGTGTTGGCACAATGTATGTGTGGAATGGAAAAAAGGACACAACTGGCTGCCTTATCACCCTCTCAAATTGAGGATACCAGTCCTCCAGGGCAGAGCTTATTCTTAGAAACCTAGCATGTAATACGTCTGTTTCTGTCAACATCAGTGTGTTATTTTTGGAGATGCTAATATTGAGGTCACTAATGACACCCAACTATCTTCAGTAAGCATCACAGGCCAGCATAAAGGAACAAGTGACACATTTTATACACACACACTCTCTGTGTGTATAAATAATAATTCTTTCCATAAAATCTGAGCTGCCTTTTCTTCAAGTTTTTATTAGTTTCTTTAATCATCAACAAACATTTCATGATCTCCCTAAATGTTCAAGTGTGTGTGTGTTAGTATATACACAAACTCACAGATGTACACATCTGGTGAGCCACTGCTCTTGTTTTCTTTGGGAGCCCAGCCCCTAACAGGAAGACAGTGCAAGCTTAGCAAACAAAAGCCCGGCTCTTTGAACTGTCCTCTCACTAGGAGCTGCTGTCAGGTTGCTGTGGCCAAACGAACTGTTTCTGTGTCGGCTCAGCGGGCCCATTGTGGGCCTCAGGCTACTGCTCTGCAAGAAATGTCCTCAGTTGCCTTTGTCAATATTGACCCATCTGTATGTTATCCTAGAACATCTATCTTCACTGTGATGTATGACCACATCCAAAAGAAAAGAATTATATGTGAGATTACCAGGTAGTAAATGATTTCCATAAGTCCTGTGATAGTAAATTTAATAATACCTGCCATAGCTCAGTGAATTTATAGCTTTACCAAATGTAGGGGGGAGAATACACTAGACATTTTTTAATTTCAATATCACAAACTGATTTATGTGACAAATAGAATAACAAAATAGCACTTGAATACAGTCTCAATTAATAATAATATACAGAAAAAGTGACGCTGCCAGTAAATGCCTCACTGTAAGAGTATTCAAAATTCAAAAATAAGACCTCCTGATCAATTTATTTGCATTATTGCATTATTTGTGTCCAGGGCTACATGGTTTACCTCAATTTACCTCTCCTTAATATTTATTTTCTTCATGAAATGAATACATCATCTTGGTTAGAGTAAATAGAGTAAATATTCTCTTGAAACACTTGAATGGTTCCTGTATTACACATGTTTTTACCTGAGTTATAAATGCTAATATTAGCAGATTCTGAGGCATGTCTGTCTTATTCCTACCATGCATTATCATGTTGGATGGACTGTATTCATTGCCATTCTATAAACATTATACAAGTACTTTGAAGCATGCATAATCTGCAACGTAGATGGATTCATAATAGCTCCAAAATGCAATTTATTATAGCAAATAACCCTTTTTTTTGGTAAATTTAGAAATGACTTCAATTCAAAACCTGTTTTCGATATCCAACTCTAGCCCTCATACAGAGCATAATGATTGTTAATAGCAACTGTAAATGGATAATAATAATGCCAATGTGCAACACCTTGGGAGCAAAACCAATTTAATGCTTCAGATGAAATGGGAAGGGGTCTAGTGTTTCATTATTAGTACAAAGCATACGCTGTAGTGTATATCTAATGATATAAAGAGCACTCACTATTATAAGTTTGAAGAGCCAAGGAAGGATTTATCTTTGAATAAGCACACATTAAAAACTCCATTGAAAAACAAAGTGAGAAACACTTTAAATCTTTGCCCAAGAGTGCAGGAAAGGGATAATGTATTGATATATTGCTTTGTGTTCCTGTTAATCCTCTTATTATTTATTTTGGGAGATACTTTTATTATAATTGAATTCAGTACTGTGTGATTTGGGAATATAGCCAAACTCTTGTACTTCGTGCATGAATTTGTTTCCAAACCTGATTAATAGCAGTGTAAAATATGACTGGATAGAAGTTTTAATAAGTGAATGTTTCAAAAAAAAAAAAAAAAAAAAAAATCTGGCAGACATCCAGAAACTGCTGTCTGTAACCGTAACCTTTCTGAAGAATCTCAGGAAATATCTTTGTTGTTAGTCCAAAAATGCAGAGTCCATTTTTAAACCCTGTTGACCTTTTCCATATCATCCAAGCTTACTGACTCCACCCCTGTGACAATGCCAACAGAGCAAGAGGAACAAGAGCCACAGGAAGGGGAGGGGGGTGTGTGTTTTGCATATTTCCAGCCGGGGGTCCGGAAAGCTTTAACTGAATCCCCTGTTGTGTGCCGGGGAAATGAGCTGGGCTTTTTAATGACTATCTCAGTGTAATATGTTTTCTTTTGCTTCTAGCCCTGTGATGCTGCGACTGCTTGGATGGATCCCTATAGATGCTGAGGACAGAGGGAAAAACACACCCTCCTGCAGGCATTGTTGTGTGTCAGACTGGGTCAGAAAAACTTTCCAAAAACTCCATCACCAAGGTTGCTGACATTTGGCATCTTTACATGTGTTATTCCCCCTTATCAAAGACAGACATGTCGATAATAAGCAGCTTCGTAGTAGCGCACTGAGGTTATTGTGCAGTATTCCTACAGAGCGGAGCATCATGCCTATACATGGCGGTGATAATGAAACATGTGTGTCGAGTATGACTTTCATCATCATGGTGGTCTGATGGTTAGTACCACAATTATGCCGTGTGGTTACCAGAGATCTGCTGGGGCATTAAACTCCAGCGTGTGAGCCAAACCCGTTTTCCTCTAACATCATCCTGCAGCTCCTAATAAACGGAGTTGTGCCTGGGAGCGCTAAATCACTAACTACCTTTAATCACTTTAGAATAATGCTTAGCATGTGGATCCAATGTGTGCCACTGCTGCAGGCAAGTTATAATCTCTCCCACAGACAGCAGCATCCACTGTGGTAATCCCACTCTCTGCAACCACAGTGTAACAGTGCCCTAAATTTGACCATCCAGGCCACCGTCCATTCAGCCAGGCCCACTGACCACAGATTCAGAGACCACCAGCGTTTAAACAAGCCATATTTCATCCAGCCTCCTGCCAACCTACCACAAACAGTTTACAGTCAATGGGCTCTGCTCTCTGGAGTTTGTCTATGGCAGCCCTACTGCATGCCACATCTCCCCATCCAGAGCCATGAAAGACTGGCCTCCTCTGACAGCTCCTGACAACACACGGCCCTGTCCCGCTCTGCTTTTAGCCCTGCTGCGGTGAGCTGGACCACGTCTGGGGATAAAAGGCTGCCAGAGTGTTTGGCTTGCAGGCGATTTACACGGACGCGAGGGTGATTCATTCTAGCTTTGCACAAACAGGCCTCTGTGTACATTTCACTGGTACTGGGCTTTTAAATCAACAGTGGGAAACATATACACACAGGCACTGGGACTTACATTCTGCTCATTCACACTCAGCTGGGTGTCTGCCACACACGCATACACTCTCTGACACTTACAGTCATACATACACACACACACACATATAGGTGAACACTTTGTCTCTCTCCATCTGCCTCTGTCGGACAAAAACACAAACACACGCCATGCCCCACTGTTTATGTCTGAGACTGGCTTCATGTCTGTGATTTGTCTCCACCTCCACCAGTCTTGCTGTGCACTAACGCAATGCTGCAAAGATAGCCTTTCTAGTTGAGAGGTGCATTACGAGGTGCTCATACGGAAAGCAGGGCTCTCAGCTGCCCAGTCTTGAATCCTACAGTTTTTAACAATGCACTGTGGTACTAAAATAAAACCATCAACAGATTCCACATTTATTACACGAGTACTCATAAACATCACCTTTGCCGAGGACAATCAGAACTGTTTCCATTGCTGTGTCCAAGAAAATTAATAATAAGGCCAGCTATTTTATTTCCCTCTCACATTCAGACACAAACCTAGAACAAAACAGTTTAAAAAGTATTTTGATTCTATTACTGGTACCTTTGATTCACTTCAAGGCTTTCGAAATGAGACGTGAACAGGCACCGTGTGACATGTGGAGTCGCTCCAAAAACACCACTTGTAAATCATTTAGTCTATAAATAACTTAATATTCACAGAGAATTCTCACCTGCAGCAGATCATTGAGAGTAAGCTCAGCTCACATCTCCCCTAACACATGCCTTGCCTGCGAGATCATCAAAACATTAAACGACTGCAGCTGTGAAGTACGAGACTCAGATTTCAGCAGATATACAGTGTGTTGATACATTATTGATACAGTGCAATACATTTATATCATTGATTAGAAATTGTATGATAACATAGCACTTGATTTTGTATTGGAAGCTGAATCTCAAATGTAAACCTACATGCCCTCATTTAGTCTTTAGTTAATTCTTACAATAACAGAATATTGGTTAAATCACTGTAAAAGGCTTTATGTGTATACTAGCTGGACTTGACTATATGAAACCTCAAAAGATTTTTGTTTTTGACTTTACACTTTCGTGGGTCTAAATTTAAAATAGTTCAGGCTGCTACTGATGGAGTTTCTTTGACTTTTAAAGCAGTCAGCCTCTTATTTGTCCACTAGGTGACACCACCATCATGGTTCTGTGCTCTGTCCTCCTTGTATCTCTGTACACAACACTCACAATGAAAACACTTCTTCTTTTTAGTCTGTCCATTTTTACTGTTGAGTGTCCCACAGAAAAAAAACAATACAAGTGACACAGTGTTGCTGTAATCATGGATTGAAGTGACCCTGTTTGAAAATACCTTCTGGTACAATCACAGCAAGATTTTGACCTGGTGAGTTTGACTTTGAAGTGGCATCACTGACATGAAGCAGAATCCTGCAGTTAATCTCCCTCCTTTGTACTGCCAAAATGCTCCCATGTACAATTCACTTTATTTAAACCCACTTTCACTCTTGAATTGTCCTGCAATACCTCAAATCACCTCCACAACCTATGTGTCCAAAATAAAGACCATGCCTTGTCTGGGGTCTCTCCTCTCACCTAGCTGACAGGCTTCAAGCTTAACTGTCCTGGGATCAGCGGCACTCTTGTTTTTGTCAGCTGTGACCATAGTGACAGATTTCAGGCCAGTCTGACTCTTTCGCTTGGACTGAGCCAAGTGGGTCTGTCATTCTGTCAGCCCCCAGGAGGGCACGCACAGGACTTAATGGCTTATGGTGATGTTTACTGTGTGTCTATTCAGAGCAAAATATTATTTTAGACAGGCTTGGTTAAATACAACAGTAACTGCTCTCCTGTGCCTTGTAGGTTTAACACTTTCTATCACAGCTGAGAATGGAAATGTTTGAAACTTGAGGGTGTGTCATTGTTCTGCAAAGGAAACACTTTATGGCATGTTTAGTTCTGTGAGAGGTCCATAAGGAGTGATGAATTCACTCAGGCAGCTTGCAGACTTTTTTTCTACTCAAAGAGCTGAGTGCACTGCAAAAAGGTCCATCTTAATAAGTATTTTTGATTCACAGTCTTAAGAGCAGCTATTGAGTAAGATGTTTTCTTTGGGAAGTTTCATGATTCTCTGGAAACAATGCAGATCAAGTATCAAGGGAATACAACCTAATCCAAGAATATTCTCAAAACAACTTGATTTATAGTCAAAACAAGTTACTGGATCTATTAACTTGCTTTAATAAAGGCATAAATATCAAGTAACTGACTGCTCAAACTCACTTTTTGCAGTCTGTGCACTTTTTTCTTTTTGTTTGGTTAAGCCGTTCCCACCATATCCATCTTGGTTTGAGTTGAAGCAAGTGAGAGTGACTTCTCATACTGTATGTGGCCGGGGTGTGTGACCACATTCTCCCTCACTCAACAACACTCTTGACAGCTATGGAGCCCTACAGTGGCGGACAGGCAGCGGTCAGGGAGCGCCGACCAGTTGTCACCAAAGTGACAGGCGACAGCTGAGTCCATACATCTGGAGGCCCCGGGGACTCCGCACTTCCACACGCCTCACGTCTCTAACCAAGTTTCTTCAGCGTCAGAGAAATGAGGTTGCTCACACTATACGCACAGGGAAAGTGAAACGTGTCTCTGGATGTTGCTGCGTAAAAACAGGGAAGCAGCATCCGAGAATAAGACATGAAAGCCATTTTCGTGGCTTTTTAGGCTGATACAAGTAGTCCATTAACTCTATGGAGAATCAGTTCAACTGATGGAAGTTTAGTAGGTTGTTTTCTCACTATATCTTGTTCAACGTGCCATTTGTTTTTCCTATCAAATCGCAAAATTGAGGTCGAAATTTTCGCATTTTCTTATAAAAATCCGTATATTGTTATGAAACCGTCCACACTAGTGAAAATTATATCCAAAACAACTGTTAAAAACACAGAATAAATTGGTCCACTCACCCCCAAAGTGTTCAGTCGTGGTAAACAGAGTATCCAGAACCAATATTCCTGAAGTGCGAAAAGCGATTCACGCTGCGTCTCATTGGCATAAGATGAAAAGTCCAGAGAGGGTGCACCACTGTGCCGCAAAGCTGAACCGAGAGCTGTGCGAAGCGATAAGCTTAAACCCCTGATGCTGGCTGCATTGGAGAGGAGCGCTGAGAGAGCCTGGTCTGACTTCACTCACTGTCACCACATCTCAGTCATTTCAGCGGCGCACGGTGCGCTATGGTGCTCCTCTCAGTGGTCACAGTGAAATGACATTAGCGTTGCTCCCCGCCTATTGGCTTAAACAAGCAGCCCCCACCAATCCTGGAGAGACGGACCAGCCGGGAGCCCAGTGGACAAATGCTCCTGTGAGTTTACTCCTGCAGCGGCAGTGGGGAGTTTGAAGAGAACTGTTTGCGTAATTTAAGTGCTTGAAAACTACCAAGTGAGTTAATCCTCCTCTGTTGCCCTTACCTAAAGCCTACCCTTACCATTATATGACTTTTTCTCTCTGTCTGGCCTATATATGAACCAATAAAACCGTGTGCACTCTAAAATGTATTGAACTGCTACTAATTATAATGATAATACTAATAATTCATTCATACCATCTCAAATCATCAACAAAGATCACTTTATGTGCACAAACGCTCTCTTTTGTGCCTCCATCCCCACATACAATTTGTCACCAGGTGTAGAAATATGATCTTTTTTTTGCAAACCTATTTGTTCCTCTTGCCACCAATATGAAATTTTCACAATGTGCTTTATGTTCTCCCACACAGACTGTGTAACACTAGTCCTATTTCCATGAAAGGCCATGAAAGGTAAGTCTATATGCAACGACTGAAAAGGGGCTATTGCCTCGCTGTCTATTGAGTTAGACAGAATGTTCAGGGATGATCAAAGATTTGAGGAGAACGGCCACCACCCATATATCAGTGCATGGCCATAATACAATAGTAAAGATGAGATGAAGCACAGTTTTTGCCATACTCAAAGTCACACAAAAGGTGTTTTCTGTAGATTTAATTTTGTTTGCACAGAATCAGCCCAGTGCTTTGGTAACTTAACTGCATCATTAAAATCCTGGTGGGTCAAATGTGCTGACAATCCAAATACAACCAAGTTTTTTAACTTTTGGACTTTTAAAAAGTTCTTTGACCTGTTGTGACCCAAACAAGGCCTTTTCATGACCTCAAGAGTGACACCGCGCCCCCAAGCAATTCTGTTTCATTTGTTGTATGTGAAATCAGCATCTGAAAATGTCTTTGAAATTTTGTCCTCTCTTTAAAACACTGAAACATGAAACATAAATGTGTCAAATGCATCGATTTAATTGCATGCCCTCCGACCTGTGTGTGTCTCTCTTTCACAGGAACAGACGCTACATCTTTGGTTGACCTGGGTTACAACCTCAGTGACCGTCACATAGATCTGATTGGGTTAATGCATCTTAAGTAAGAACAGGTTTAGCAAGATCAAACATGTCACTCATTCTTTACACAGCCTTGGTATTAAGAAAAGTGCTTTGCCAGATCTTAGACCAGTATGCTAATATTTCACTGCAACCACTTACTGTGTATCTTCTTTATTGGAGCTGCAGATATGATGATAATTCATAGAATTCAAGATAATCTAAATGAAGTATCACATGAGTGGTTCCTCATTTAAGCCATCACATCACCTCATGTAAGCCCACGTATTCTGTCAGTCACAAAGAACTTAACAAACCCTAAAAATACTTTTCTTTCTAGTCTTTATTTGTAATGTGTTTCATTGTAGCATCAGACTAATCTCAAGAGTTGTAGATATATTTGGAGATATTTAACCTTATTCTGTTCTATATTTTCCTGCTTCGTATTTCAAAACCAAACTCAAGTGTCAAAATAAGATACACAGTCAGCATTATCTTGAGGACAGGCATCCAAAGTAGAGCAAAACATCTGAGAGGAGGACACTTACAAACAAATGGGCTGTTTATGTCAGGTTTCTGTAAATTATTTTGAAGAGGCTTTTTGCCTTAGACAACAATGTTTAACTGGCCAGACCTGAAAGTCAAAGCCTTTCTATCTAATGAGATATTTATGGGACTGTTGTAAAAAAACAAAAAACTCTGAGCAGCATCACTTACATGGCTTTAGACCATAAAGATGCTCGGCATACTTTCCAGCATATCTCACTGCATGTGGCATGTGATTCCCCCCCCCCCCCCCCCCCCCCTGATTTTAATAACACAGAATTTGATTCTGATTGCCCTGTATCAAATGTAATCCCGGTGAATTGCTGGGTATCAACTGGTCAACAAACCAATTAATTTTTTTCCCCGTCACAGCTGTTTTATATTTGTCGTGCTGTGTGACAGAGCAGCGGTGAATGTGTTGCCTAAATCGTCAATCCCTTTAACAAGCTTAGGAGCTTAAGGCGCTGTAACCCCTGCAACAGGAGCTCTCCGGCAAATCTGCTTTAATTAGAGAAGATGCTTCTTATTAAGTCCTGTTCATTGTTTGTATGTAGACCCATGTAAGAGTGCGATGACTTTCCACTTTCTTTGTCTCTCTTTGCACTCTTCTGTCTCTGTCTTGCAGAACATCTGTCCTTCAGTAGAAGCTCTCCTCTATTAATTATTAAAGGAAAATTTTCCTATGTGAACCTTTGTGTTTTCAGCTGCACGGAAACAATAATGGAGCATGTCTCAAAGTCAGGCCACTGATTTGGAGACCCAGTTTTACAAACTTGAGGGAATTCTGCATTCAGCTATAGTGATTCCCAACTGCATCTATAATTAATACTCAGGAAGTGTAAATATATCCGGTTGAGTAGTGAACAGTGGCATACATTCAAGAGAATAAGTTTTACCTCTAGAGTTGTTTGATTTTTAGCAGGAAATTGCATTAATTGGGCTCTCTTTTCAGCACCTCAAGCCACAAACAGTAATGTAGTTGTAACTCTGGTTGCCAGGTTGGGTGAGTATATTTGCTGGAGTGTTAGCACGGTCTTAATCAAGTAGCGTGCTTTGCCTTTCATGTTTGCTCTACTTTTTATGTGCGGCTGCATGTTTACTTGGGCTCAGCCTGGGTGAACATGAAGCTGCTGTGCACGTGTAAACTGATTTAGCAGAGATGGTTAGATTTTTTTATGATGCAGGTTATGACTTCATGTAACCTACTGGGATATTTGCATATTGGAATATATGAGATAAAGAGATCCAGTGTTTGGCCCTGAAACATATTCCATTTCCCTCTAATTCCATTTGGGATATCTGATAATTGCTTGTTGCTTGGTACATTACTTGAGCAAAGAGACAAAATAAATCCACATTAAGGTGCATTCAAACAAATTTGGAGGGGATTCTTCCTCTAACAGGGCTCTTGTTTCTTTCAGTTTACACAGGAAATCTCTAGTCCAAACAAAGGCAGGAAAACAAACAAACAAGTGACTCGGTCAGAGGCTGATGGCTGAAGGCAAAGGCGGGACCTTGCAGTGGAGCAGCTGGACCTCTTGATCAGTCACCTGGCTGCTGTCCATACTTAAACACTGCTGACCAATTAGGGACCATTGGTCATCCCAGAGCCCCAAAAGGCACAACTTTACTCAGTCTGATGCCTTGATTTGTTGTTGGGCAGCTTGTCACAGATTGACAAATGGGATGACATTACTAAAACAAACAAGTTAATGCATGAGCTGGAGATACAATGAGTGAGTCAGATCCTTATTGGCTTCCACTGTTTCTGTAGAGTCCCCTAAAGAAATCTGGTAATAGACCCCAGGGCCTACATGAACTGTTAAAATAACAATAGGGTATTGACATTTTGTTTGGCTTGTTGATCAGGCATTCTGTGAATACCAGACTCTTATAATTGATATGCCACATTTTAGCCTTTGTAGTCTCTAATTGGCTCTTGCTGTAGCTCTCCCAAAATAACTACAAACAGCCACTGAAACAAGAGAAGGCTTGTTTGCTTGCTGCATGCTAATTATGGAATTGTTACAGGGTAGAAGTATTGCCCAACCGCTCATGGCAGTGTCATGATATCTGCTGGCCTCCATCCCTGTTTCTCTTTTGGGGTTTGCTAGTATTATCATTGTTTGTTAATGGTCTACAGAGAGGAGGGAATCCTTCAACTATTTGGTGTGCGCTTTCATTTAAAGCACATTTGAGTAGCAAGAGAACATGCATTCTTTGTCCCCCTTCGGATAGAAACTGAAACTCTTGTGCTATAAATCTTTAAAGGAATAGTTGGGGGAAATAGCTAGCCTGGCCAAGAAAAGTACAGCACATAACCCTCTTTAAAACTCCAACTTGTTATTTTTACACTGCGGTTTTTGTATGGATTTAACAAACAAGATATAACACATTAATTAGTGAGTTTTGTACACAGCCATGCTAGCTGTTTCCCCCTTATTTCCTCTCTTAATGCTAAGCTAAGCTAACTGGCTGTTTCTCCAGCCTCATATTGACTGTACAGGCATGAGAGCGTGTATCAGCCTTTTCATTCTAACTCTTGGCAAAAAAGTGAATAAGCGTGTTTCTAAAAGTGTTGAACTATTCCTTGAAGCCATGCTCCATCTATTGAGGTTACACTAAAACACACATAAAATCTCAGTTCATGTTTGGTTGCTTTTCCTCTGTTCTTGCACACTTACAGGAGAAGCTCCTTTCAGCAGTTATTCAAAATTAATGTATTTTCCTGCTATTCTATCCACCATCTGCAATCATACTTCAACTTTTCTCCCCAACAGTCATTTGTGAAAGAGCTGCATCCTTGAAAATGTTTTCAAACAGAAGTTCCACTCTTTGATTTTGGTGTATCCTGAAGGAAGTTTACATATTCAATAATCCTGCTCCCTGAAGCATATATTGTTTAACGGAGTAGTATTTCCACCTTAAAATAAGGCTTGGTATGACCAAATTATGATGAAATAACTGTTATTAAAGTACATACCCCAAAAAAGTAAAGTCTAGCACTGATTTTACATACAAAACCAGGCTTTACACATGGTTACCTGTCATACAACCATCTAAACTCCATTAAAGCTAGTCAGGGGTGGTGCTTCTGCATCTCCTTACCATGACTTTGATGTTTTGCCAATTTGTGTGGCTTTAAGTTGGGTCATTTCAGAAGGGAATGTGCACATGCAGGGGGAAAATCTAAGGGATTGCACTAGTTGATGGTATACAATGCTTTCCCAGTCCTAGGTTTGCTGACCGGGGTAGGTTTGTAGGCCTCCAGACAGGAAAACCAGGGAGCTGGGAAAAAGACAAACACTGAGAGTGTTCAAGCCATGCCACTAAACAGATTTGAGTTCAGTGAATTATCTTCCCTTTCCTGACACGGTTTGGCTGATGAGCTCTGCATCTTTGTTCGTCTGGGCGATCTTCCCTGCTGAATTTTTCACGTCCCTCTAAATGTTATGCCCCAAACATAAATTGTCAGAGGATCAGAGCTTGGTTTCCGTTGCTTTTTTCCATCTTTGTGTCCTCCCTCAGCCTTTCATTCTTATCCCAGACATTGCAACGCTTCTGCTATTAATTCCCCAGCGGTGAACTGAAGCTCCTTTAGGCATGCTGCATTCCCCGGGCTGCTCTTCTGTCGCCTGTGAGATAGCACAGAGCACACAACCTGCACTACTATTAAGATTCCTTATGTTACCCAGATAAGGGACATAAGAGGACCTCTGCTTTCTCTCTACTTTCATCCACTTTCTTTTTTGGCTCTATAATGTCTTCCTTCCTTCCTCTTCCCCTCTGTCTTCTCTAGGGATTCCTGATGCTTGCATATTTGCTCCATCTCTCTCCCTGTCTTGAGTTTTCAGACGTTGCCCAATGAGAACTAGCTCACTGGCTCCAGTGTTTGGTTTCTGTATCACAGTTGTAGCACTTTGACACTGCTATTTGGCACCCCTGACTGCAACCAACACCTCCTTAGGGACTGCTCCCCCAGCAGTTATCCCCTTGTTAAAAGAACTTGGGAAGACTGACATTATACTGTCGGCAATTTTTCCTGTACAGATACACTGAGTGTCTGATTGCATAATTGAAACTCCAGGGGAGAGACTGATGAAGAAATTATCACCTTTATACACTCAACACAAGCTTCAGAATTGCTGTGGTTGAGAGATGTCGCCTGGAAGCTATTTGTATAAATTCTTGCTCTGGTGTATATAATTCCTTTTCAGCATTATCCTCTCTTTACTTGGCAATGGGAACCATTTGCAAAGGGCCGACCCAGTGGATAGTGTCTGTTTCCCTCATAACAGGGGCTGTACATCTTCAACTGCAATCCTGTGCAGCTTTCAGCGGCACTAGGCTGTAATTTAATGTGTGCCTGTGGAATTCAGCGCCAGGTCATATTGCTTCAGTAAAATACCATCAACAGCTTTGTTCCGCCACAAAAAAATACATTAACAAAATGAGGTCAGCCGCACTTCTGGGCGACACTTTACGCATAACACATTACTTTTTACAGACTTGTTAGAGGCTGAAAAAAAGCCAGATAACCAGATTTACACTCCTGCTTGTAGTATCAGCACTTGCAGGCATAAGTTTCTTCATTTTACTTCAACTCGTGACACTCCGATTCATGGAATTTGCTCTGATGAAAGCTGTCTTTCCATGCAGGGTTTTTTTCATGTTCTTGTAGATCAGTATCCTGAGGATCGTCAACCTGGGGTTGCGCCAGTACAACTCTGTCGGCACCTCTGCAAGACGTGCTGATGGGGGAATGTGTTTTTTTTTTTTTTTTTAGGGGGGGTTGTCTTGGAAAGGTAGTCTGAAGGTAGCAGCCTCTCAGAGGAATCTGCCCCATTCCCTAAATTCCTCACTATAGGCAACTTGTTTTGGAGGAACGTGTTTCAGTTGGAGATGCTTGTTTGTTGATGCCCAGCAGGAGTTTTTCTGCAACTCTCGAAAAGTAGAGGCCCTTGCTCTGCACCCCTTTCTCTAAAGGGGTTTAAATTCTGCTTTCTCCCTCCCTCCCTCCCCTCTTCAAACCTTCTGTCCCGTGGAAATGCACCATTGACAGATCTTTATCAGCAGACCCATCCCTGCATGGGCCCGCTGTTTGCCTTTGTTTTATTTCACCGACCAAGCGCTGAGCCAGGATGAGGGATTTGTGTGTGCTTCCCTCTGCAGCTCTTATGTGCAGTCCTAATGTGAAACTGGTGTAGTTGTGGTCCTGACAATCCTTTTCCACTCTACGAATGTTGCTCTGGATGATAATAACATGGGTCCGTGCCTGGGGGACAACGCAGTGTGGTCAGGGTCAGCCACAGATGGTTGTGCCTGTGGAGGATATAAACAGCGGAAATGTCAAAACAACCGTCGGACAAGTAAAGGGAGAGGGAGCAAAACACTGAGAAAGTGAGACAGAGAGGGGAGCAGAAAATGTGGCAATGAGCGAGAGTTAAAGACTGATGGAAACAGGCATTACAAAGGAGAAGACTCAGCTAAATATAGAAGACATGCAGAACTGCCCGCTTGTCCTTGATGGTGCGATTATATGGTGATGGTGAATGGAAAGTATGTTGAGCAGTATATAAAACACAAGGCTGTGGTCAGGAGGTGTCGCCTTTCATCCCCCTGGGCTGGGGACAAACAGGCCGGATGAGTCTCAAGAGAGGACCAATTCCACTCATCCAATCAGGCCTCAGACTACAAAAAAAATCTACATTACATTACCAGGAAAACATGGCCACCCAGGTTTCTGAAGGCTGGAACGGACAGTGAGAATAAAACGTGTTAATCCATCTCAGCTCTTTCTATTGGCAGCAACCACATGACACAGTATGTGAAGCCAACTGGTTGTTATTTCATTTTTCCGTCCTTTTTCCACCATTCACTGCTTGGTTCATTCCCTTTTGCTTGTTTTCACATGAATTTCCCTCAAATAATTGTTAACTAACATCATCAGAACACTGAAATAGGCCAAAATAAGCCACTTAAAGGATAATTACATTTTTACAACCTACAACAACATACTTACCAAAATAATTGCTGAGATATGGGAACATGGTGACATAAATGAAACTTCAATGGGGCAAAAAACACTAGCGGTCAGACAATCACACAGGTTGTACAGTATATAAATGGCAGTTTAATCAGATTATCTAAACCACTTTATTTGAATGAGCACGCCCAAAAACTGTTAAAAAAAAAAAAACCCTCATTACACAGGAAAATTATATATGTGCACAAATATGGTGTAAAACTGAACAAGGAGAGCAGTCTGTAAACTGTGAGACGTATAATTTCTCGTGTTTCTGGACCCATCTAAGTTATCATTATATCTAAGTAATTAACTTGGTGATAACAATGTTATTATTGATAGGAATGGCGGCTAAAACTACAAAAATAAGACCCAGTTTGTTAAAGACCAGAATTATCCTTTAAGAAGCTCATTAAAATGCAAACACGGGTCATTTTAGGTATTTTAACAAACAAACGATGGTGTTGTTTTTCTGAGGACAGTCTCTGCTTGAAAAAGAAAATAGTGCTTCTAAGCTGTTTGGTTCTTTCATAATGCTTGAGTGCCTTGCCCATTTTTGATGGTGGTGAATGCGGTGTCCTAAATGTGCTTTTGCCAACCAAACGCTGACGACCAGACGCGTGATTTGAAGGAAGGAGCCCAGAACAGAGGCGGGTGACATTCTCTGTCTCTATGGCTGTCTGTCTGTTTCATATGCAATCACGAGCACAAGCACACACACACACAATTTGGCATCGAATGCATAACACGACCGTTTGCCTGTCAATCACCACTTTCCTAATTAGATGCTTTCTATCTGTGAATGTCATCTGGTTTCATTTGGGCGTCTTTGCTTTCACAACGGTCTGTGTCTCTCACTTACTGAGAATTTAATGAGGTGGGGACAATGAAAGAAAGCTAGACCATGTGCACGGCTTCTGTGCTTTTCTTAATGATCAAGCCATTACGATTGACACAGCACATCATTACCATTTCCACTGTGTGATTTCTATTGTACATTGTGCTCGTTAAAAGTGTCACCAGAGATAATTTACTTCTTTAGCCTGAAAGAAACCAAACTGTGGCCTTTGAGGGATGGATCCATCTAATTAGCCAAAAAAGGACTTTCCCTTGAGGTCAGCTTCTAAAAACACACACTTAACCTTTTGAGATTTGGAAAATAATCCGACACCTGTGCCAGAGGATTACATGAATCTGATATCCAAGGAAACAATAGTTACCTTTTGATCCTGCATGTATCTCTGCGTGCGTTTGTGTGTCTAAATCCATGTAACCATGTTCCATTTTAAGGTGTATTTGGAGGGTATTGCATGTGGCTACACACACACACACACACACAAGAACACACACACAGACACACAGACACACATACACAGAGTCGAGGGTCACGCTGGACCATTAACAGCCAGTCTGCTGTGACGTTCAGACACAAACACTATTATAATATTTATGACTCATTCTCAAAAGCTGCCATGTGCAAGAAAATTAGATAAATGTTTTTGGGGAAATGACATGCGGGTGATTGTGACTGAGGAAACAGTGATGGATTGTGACTGCGTGATGAAATGCATCAATCAAATGCTGGTTTTAGTTTTTCCTGCGTTGTTTTTTCCATTACTCAGGGACTGCAGGATTGAACTTATCATTAAATCACTTTTGAATCATTTAGTACAGGAAGAGAATTTGATTTCTATTTGCGTCAACTGAATTCAGAAAGTTAATTGTGACCTTCATGAAGGTGGCCTAATTATTTGATGTTTCACTCTGAAGATGAATGAAAATGACATGTTTCTTGTAATTTTTCTTAGTAAATGTCTGACCATGACAATAAGCCCCAGGTATGTCAGCACTCACATGATGAGCTGAATTTGAGTCTTTTTATGCTCCTTTCTTTAGGCAAACCTACAAAATAAGATTTGCCTACTAAAAAATGTTGATAAAAAATAAAAAGGACATGAAGTGTTGAGACACAAAACGTAAAGAGAAGAATTGATTAGGATATAAAAGCAGCATTCCCAGTGTCTAACAAGTGCATGCAATAAGTCAAAACCTGGAGAGTGGTTTGTTAGTAGTAGTAGTATGAGCAGAAACGCCTAGTTCTCAAGAAAAGTATAATTTGATATTGACTTTAGATAGTGTGTAATAAATCACTGGGTTCTTAAAAAAGAGGAAAATCAGGTTCTGTGAAAAATCCAACTTCATCTTAAGACAAGAACATCAATACTGGATGATTCTGCAAAACCACAGATTATGCAACGTTTTAAAAGTTCTCACTGTCTACAGTATAGAGCCTTTACATACACCTTTACTTTCTGCATTGCTAGTTACTACATTGCCACTGAACTTTGGCATTGGATGTAAATTGTGAGGTTTAGATTTGTCCAATATCGATGGGATATTTGAATGTGGGCAAATTAGTTCATATTCTCTTCCTATTAATTAATTAATTTATTTATTTTTAATCCAATTTCATTTTGCTTTGATTGTTATGGGTTCAGTTTTTCACCACGTCGATGGCCAACATTGTATTGAAGAACAATAGACAGCACTTCTAAAAGCCTCATTGCAAAGTAGTCAGTGACTCAAATGTGCATATCTCAGCCTGTTTAAAAATGTGATTGTGTGTAGTCTATATTGGGCCTCATCTGCTTAGCAGGCCATTTAGAGGTCAGTTCTACTGTTGTATTCCTGTATGATCTAATGGATGTGTAACATAAAACCCTGGATTTCTACTCATATATTTAATTCACACCTAGAGTTACACATATGATGGTGGGTACAATGTCTTATATGTCCTCTAACAATTAAGGAAAATCACACATGCTTGCTAAAATCTATGCTCTGCATTATTACATTACACACTGTGTAACTGTAGAATCACTGAAACACAAGGAGTCAGCGACCTTAAGGTTTTGTGTCATACAAAGATCATATAATAGAGGCAGTGGCCACTTGGAGATCAGTTATAGCAAAGTCTGAGAAGCTGTCAAGGGAACAAAAGGTCTTGCCACTCAGGTGGTGTAGCCTGACGTCTGTGTATACATCCCTGTCAACTGCTTATTTCTCCTATTTAAGTGCTTATCCATCAATTTAACCCAACACTCCTTCACTGTCTCCTGCACAATCAACCTGGTGTGGAGTGATCTGAGCAACAGCCGGGGGTAACAGAGAGTGTCATCGCCCTCCTTTCCCTGCTTCAGGCATCAGGCATTTGAGACACTCTGCTATGGATCATGTACACAGTCATACACAGACACACAAAAAGCTACACCTACACACATCCAGGGCAGGGGGGTGACGGTTGGACTGTCAAAGCTGTGTCCATCACTGCGGATATAGTCTGTCACCATCATAATGGGATGGGATTTGAAAATATGCCCGTGAGAGAGAAAAATAAGATGGAGGAAGGTTGTTTAAGTGCTCACAGTTTCTGCAGGCACTTTGTGATGTAGACAAATTATCCTCTTTCAGCCAGCACTGAAACTGCAATTGAGTTGGACAATGGGGCCGATCAGCCCAGTATGAAGATATAAATACGGGGTAAACTAGAAACATTATTCATTGTCAGGGCATACATATTGTTCTGTGTTATATTAGGCAACGGTTTATTCCAGAGAGTGAGCGCAGGCCAAGAGAGGATCACGCTGCAAAAAAATATCCATCTTAAAAGAAGCACTTAATATAAAAAAAAGACATCTTATTCTTAAAAAGACATCTCTTGCATGAAGGGAAACTATTTTTAGACTAGAAGTTTTACTGTGAAACCATCATCAGGAAGAGTTTAGTGTCAGGAAAAAACAGCTAATAAATAGCAGGTGTGCATGCTGAATGCATCACTTAGGCTGATGATGTCACAGGCCTGCACAGCTTGTAAAACATATCAACACAACATATACAGTACAGTCAACAATACACACAGAAAAACAACATACATTAACCTAAAAGGTTGGATGCTTAAAGTTTCATTAATCAATATTTTTATATCAAAAACTGGTATAATGACTATGCGAAATGAGTCCCTCGTAGTGAGAAACCCACAGAGTATTATTACCCAACTCTGCAATTAACCTCAGCTCTACGTTTTAGTGTCTTTCAGCTCATTGTTTTGGTTTTACGGTAACTTTACAGTTATAGTTCACTCTCATTAACCTCATGTCCAGCCACAGAAAGCAGACAAAGTTAGCAACTAGCTATTGAACACAGTGAAACAACAGAAGAACAGAAAGATTTTTCTTGGGAGTCGGTGACGTAGAAGAGATGGTTGCATTAAAGCTATAAATGGTACAGAATAAAACCTCTTGAATCTTGAATCTGAAAAAAAAAAAAATACTGTATATAGTGTATATATATATATATATGTATACATATATATTTATATATATATATACATACACTAACCCTTCCCAGTGATTATCATGTCTTGACAGTTACTAAACTATACATAAAAGCTGACTCTTTCAATTTCAGCTATTCATGACTTCCCCTCAGGGCAGTTAAACTCTGCTGAACACAACAATAAGGTATCAGAGGAAAATGTGATGTGTTCCAGTCTGTTATTATGGTGATACCACAGTACAATGCCAGACAGATGTCACTGTGCATGAGACAAGCAATGACGAGTGGACTGAAGCTGTGTCATGAGTGACATAGTTTAAGAGACGTGAGTCACCCTGCAGACTGTTTCTTCACTGTTATTTCTCACACATAGTCATCAGACCACCTCCTTTGCCCAAGGAGGAGATGAGCAATATAGTCAGCAATATAGTTCTGGGCTGGAAGAGTAGAGGAGCTTGCGTGTGTGTGTGTGTGTAAATGTGAGGGAACAGAAGAGAATAGAGCAGACAGTAGGGTAAATATATACAGTAAAGTTAGTAAAATTTTCCTAAGGACTATACTGCAGACTGTTAAATAAATAACTGCAAATAAGCCTACCAGAACCATACTGTGAAGAAATAATCAAAAAGTACTAACAATGTTTAGTCTAAGTGATCTCCCAAATCACCAAAAAAGTAGCAGCCAATGAGTTACAGTGTATTTCTATAAATTAATATGGTGTCATTTTATTTGTGTATGATTAATGTAAAATTACCCCTGCTGCGCCAATCGCTCCAAGATATCTGTGCATAAAACACATATCAAGTGTCCAGTGTCTGGTGGAAACACAACAAGGTCTGACAGTCTGTAAAGATTTATGTTGGGTTCACGCTCTGAGGATTTACACCCTTTTGCCTGAGCACAAACCACAGCTGAAATAACCCAAAATGGTCCAAACCCTCAAGCAGTCAATACCACTCCAAGTGGTGCAAGGAAGTAGCATGAATTATATGGAACATTCTTCTTTTATGTGCTATAACGGTATGAAGAAGAAGAAAAAAGTGCCAAAACTGTGTCATTCTTGCAGGAAATCATAATAATCAAGCAGAATAACACATTATTCTATTATCAACACACAAACCTAAGGAGGGTTTTAATGTTTCGTTTTGTGGAGGGAGGGCTCCAGTGGCTGGTTCAGTGATGCTTGAGTCAATCTGATCTTTTGTCAGAGCCCGTGGCCTGTCCACCAGCTGTGTCCAAGCAACCCACACCCTCTGACTGTGTCTGGGAGCTTTGGCTGGAGCTGGTGGGAGGGGTGGGGGTCAGATGAGGGTGTACCAAACGCGCTCTCCATGCTACAGTAACTTCTGCTTTTGACATGTGGTGGCCCTTGGCCCATCCATCCTCCCCCTGACAGCTCAGTTGCTCATATAGGCATAGGAAGGTAGACAGATTTGGTGTAGGTTTGCTGCTTTAAAGTCATAATCTGTGATTTTTTTGGCATTTATAGAAATGTCAGTTTTCTCTCTTCATTAGTTCATATAACACAGGTGTTCCTGTGGTTCCTGAAACACCCACATATTTGTTGTTATAAACATGTCATAGTCCTCTAGTGCACATGAACTCAGGTGTTTTACACTTTCAGAATCTGTAAAACATGGTTGGTGGTTGGAAAAATAAAGAAAATGATTTATTTAATCTTGAGTGGTTAAGAGTTAGTTTAATTTCAGCATTGAAGAAGCACAAACTTATTCAAGTAGAAATGCTGGACAAGGCCATCGCAGTACTTGCAACATTGATTGTTTTGCAGAAATAATAACTGCAAAGGTGTCACCAAAAGCAGTGGAGTTCTACTTATGTCTGCTTGTGTAAAAAAAAAGAAAAAAGAAAGAAAAAACTCTCTTGGTTTGGTCAAACCGCACTCTTTGGCTGTAGTTACAAAGTTAAATAAGTCATGCATGTTTGTTGAGCAAAAAAAGGAGACCAGTAATAAAAACCATCCTCAGTGGGCAAGCTGGCTTGTTGAAGTTTCATTCTCCCTCAAAATGAGCCAGGGGAGAGACTGTAGGAAAAACCTGGATGAAATAAGAGAGATTTTGCAGTGCAGATGGTGTATCTTAATAGATGTGAACTCAGCGAGCTGTGATAAGGGACCATGTCTACTTTGAGCAGGGAAAACAAGCAATCCCTGTTCAGGGAGCTGTGCAGCATCTGCAGCCAGACATTAATAGATGACTGGGAGTACAACGTTGACAAATTGAATGCCACCGATGAATAATGGCGAGAGACTTTTAAAAGAGAGATTGTCACAGCAAACTACGGACTCATTTGTTCCCAAATGCACCGGTGCATGTGTACAATAAATGAGAAACAGTGTATCTGAAATACTGAATGCCAAATTCCTTTTTACTTCACAGTTGACTTACTTGAAAAAGAGAGTGCTGTTTTGGCGCTGCAGACTTAAAATCTATATTTATTCAACAATGGAGCAGCATATATGTTATGGTTTTGCATTTTTGTGCAAAAACCATACTACCCTACATCATGTTCCCACAATCAGACTGACAACATTTTGGGAAATCAGTTTATTCCCTTTGTGCCAGGCCAAAAAATACTCTGGCAACCCCTGGTGAAACCACAATTTGTCGATTTTACACTTTGATTTTTGTATGGTTAAAGCAAACACGATATAATGTGTTAATTAGTGAGCTTTAGTGGTGCTGGTGGGCAGTTTTTGTTACCTTTAAACAGAGACAGGCTAGCTGTTTCTCCCTGTTTCCAGTCTTTATGATAAGCCAAGCTAATTAGCTGTAGCTTCATATTTAATGCACAGATTAGAGAGTGATATCAATCTTCTCATCTTACTCGCAAGAAAGTAAATAAGCCTATTCCCCAAAATGTTGAACTATTCCTTTAATAATCCTACCGCTATCACTACCAGCACAGCCTTTTCCAAAACAACTGGGTGCACATGGGCAGATATTTTGACTTTGCTCAGAACCATGTAGTACAGACTCCCTCTCATGCAATAGCTAAATTTACATGGTGGCTTTGCCCCTCTACAGCGTTTGACAGTAATCTTTCAACGTCTTTATGAAATATGTAAATACACCAACTCATGGCTGTGAATGAACAAAATGTAGTCTGAATCTAATCTCTCCTCACACTGGGATCTGGGGATACAGTATTAATAACTCAGAAGAAGAAAAGGACCATGCTCAGCTTTCCAAAATGTGTGAAGACCATAATAAACTTTCAGTCGGCTTCGTGCTGAGAATAGTTCTGTGTTCCCCAACACCTTTTCCCCTGACTGGCAATGTTGCAGCTAAAAACATAGCAAGGGATTGAGTCATATGGTTTCACTTTGAGGAATATACTTTCCTACATGCGCTCTGTAAAGCTCATGTTTCCATTTTCGTAGGTGTGGTCTTCTATTTAGGTCACAACAGAACTCAGAGGAGAGGAATTCCCTGTGTATCCATGTGAGGGAGGGTTTTTAATGAACTGCTCAGTGATTGAAATGGGGGGAGTCAGCTTACTTTTATATGAAGGCACGACTGTTACCGCTTCATTGTGGGAAGAAGAAGAGGTACATAACCGAGTACCTTATGCTAAAAAGAAACCGAGGGAGCGGCTCTAACATGTCTGATCAAGAATCTGAAGATATTCCTAGTGAGAAAACAGAAAAATCTGTGTTTCAGATCCACAGTTACCCACATTTAGGAAGAAATTTGAACCAAATATCTTTAACTCATCAGGTTATCATAAGCTGCATACCAAATGGTTTTTCATCTGTGCAAAAAAAAATGCCTATGTAGAGGTCAAAGGAGGAGCATCCATGAATTAAGGCCAACCAGTGTGCTTGCAGTCCAGCCAGAGCTCGCACTCATACCCACGGATAGATTTCTCTGATGAATAAAGAGGACGCTTTATGGTCTCTGGTCCCGTCGGGTCCTGGCCGGTCATGCACTGCAGCACTGTAGCTTATCCCAGACAGCGAGACTGTTATAATCAAAAAGAAACAATTTGAAAAGCCCACAGAGAGCAAGCAGTCTCATAAAATGAAAAGTTGGTTTGTGAGTGAGATTGTTATGTACCACATGTCAATTTGCTTTGAGTCTGGGGTATTTAACAGTAGCATGTGGCAGATACACTCTTGTCTGGGGCTCAGAGGGTTTAAAGCGAAGGAGAAAGAAAAAGGGGAGTGATTTCATGACTTCATCCCACAGACACAAAGGATATTCGAGTTCCTCGTGTGTCATCATCCGAGCATCACCTTGCTGGAATGCTTTCCAAACCACTAAACCATCAGCAGATGTTCACTTTGTTGGAGGAATGTTTAAACTCATCTTTTAGTTTCTCATAAGACATTGCAAAGACTTTAATCCATTGCTTAACATCGGTGTAAATGCTTACCTGAAAGTAAAAGTATCAATGAAAAAGTACTCGGTTAAAGTCTTGTATTCAAATATTAGCAGCAAAATTGACTAAATGTAAAAGTGAAAGTACTTATTATACAAAATGTTCTCATTCAGAGTATTCTATTTATCTTCTATAAGAGTCATTAATGCATGAGCAGCATTTGAATGTTGTAGAAGTTTAACTGATTATAACAACTCCATTGACTGTTAAATCTATAACAAGACATATCTGATCACAAGTTTTACATATAAAATTTGTATCTGAAAAGTAACTGGTAACTATAGCTGTCAAATAAATAAAAATACAATATTTCTGAATAGAAGTATGAGGTGCATGGACTTAGTTACATTTCATTGCTGGATGCAGTTGATTGCTTAGCTTGAAAAACTGGTGTCACATTTTGCACTGTGTGCCTTATGACTAGTTTGAGCAACATTAGCAGTTTTCTGGGGTGCACGTGCATGAGCAGGCATTTTCTGCGTGTGCTTGTGTTCGTTCAAGCCGGGAGTGTGGATTAGGTCTGGTCTCTGGCTCTCGTCAGCACATGCCGGACACGGCGCTCTGAGGCCCTGCATTCATTCCATGTTGTTTTCATTCCCCCACCTTTGCTAGGTGCACAAAAAATGTTTTCTCAAGTCTCAGCATTCCTGAAAAAAAAGTGCTAGCATTTACTTTTACACACACACCTGGATTGTGGCTGTTCATTTGATACCCAATATTTTTCAATTATGCAGCACAGCCTCAAAAATATGCACCATTTCTTCTTCTGCATAAGATGAATTCTAAATCGTTCTGGCACACAGGACAAGCAAACAAACTGTAGGTGAAGCTTTATTAAACACCTACTTCCTAATCCTTCATTTATCAGAGAAATCTACATTTATCTTGGACGTTAGTGTAGGTAGTGGCCAAGTGTACAGTTGAAAATAGCTCTATGGACCAGACTTTTTCACCCACAGAGGGGCCCTATCACTCTGTTAGCACTGTAAACTGGAGCAGGAAATATCAAGGCCTGTAATTACAGTCAGATACAGAAGGTAAGGAAGTGAACCAACATTCCCGATCAGAGCGCAGACTGGATGGAAGATACACGAGACTTCCTCAGCACACATTCATTTATTAGCTTTTCATTAGGCAACTCACCCTCAGTTTGATCCTTCCCCAAATAAAGCTACACACGTTTTCCAAAAAGCAGTTTTAAGTTTTCTGCCCCTTAGTAGACCACCGGGGTCAGGATTTAAACGTCTGCTTACAGTGTAAAGCTAACAAGAACACTTACCACCACATCACGACCAAACACTCACAAAACACAAACATCATGCTTTCATTATTATTCCATTGTTATTGCATGTTGATGCTAATGACTCTATTTTCCTTTGATCCAGATGACATTCTCTGACATTCTGGGACTGGGCAGCCAGCAGGAAGCAGTTTGGCATGCTCTGGCACATCCTGAGTCTGGCCAGCAGTTCTGAGGAAGGTTGAGCTGAACGTGATGTGTCATCTCACAGCCCTGTTACCGGAATCAGACTTGGCTGAACACCTCTTGCCCTTAGCAAACCATGCCACCATTTATTAACTGTCTATACTTGTCAGTTTGTTGTAATTTGTGATATCTGATGCTAAATGTGGATTTAATTAGGCCATATTTCTTATGGAAAATTTCTGTTATGAATTTACTGTCTTGTCTGTTATACTTTTTATCACCATTTACATTTCTTGGCACAGACTGGATATGCGAGGTGGGTGAATTGCATTCAGACAATACAGCAAAACAAAACACACGCACGCTAAAAATGGCCAAGTTTCTGAATGGTCCATTAATATTTAATCTGCACAAAATCTGCATAACAATTAGTCCCCTCTGTATTTAGAAGAAAAGAAAGTCCCCCAAAAGCCTTCAAAAATAAACCCCTCTACAGATAAACTGCTTTATTTTAAAAGGATATAATTAATTATTATCTCTCAGCACATATACAAGGAAAGTCATAAACTTGTCAGGACTGTGTTGACATGTGTTTGTGTTATACGAACATATTTACATAGTGATTTGTGCGATTACTGGTAAGATAAAAGGGTGAATGCCTCTGCATATCTCAGTGCCAGATGGAGCATGCATGGTGTGAGGGGGGGTTGCCCCTATGGCACCCTGGATCACAGAGATGACCTCATACCAGAGAGATGTGCTGTACTGACAGGAGGCTGAGATTCTAGCACCACACAGACAGCCCCGACCGGGGCAGGCTTTCAAAACAACACTCCTTGTTCCGTTTCCTCTCACTGATGGTGTGATTTGTGGATGAGCTGAACAAGCCTCCACTGTACCAGCAACAGGTTACCGGAGGCCATGACTCCGCCAGACCCTAAAGTTACTTATGCTTGTGTTTAATCCTGTCTCTGCTTTTCATTTTGCTCCCCACATCTGAGCCTGGTCACTCTTCCACAGAGCATTTGGAGAACTAAATACAATCTCTTCTTACGGGATCTTGATATGATTCACAACTCAGTTTCCAGCGGATATGTGCTGGCATAGTTTTTGCTGGAGTATTGGCCTTTAAGCAGGAGGCCCCGGGGTGCTTTGTTGTGGTGGGAAGCAGCGCAGCTATCCTAACAGAGATCTCTGTCGCATGGATTTTGGGCAGCAGGAAAGCCAACAAGAGGGGCTTTCACATGAAATCCCCCGAACTGGTTGCTACTGTACCATCATACTTCCCCTATACCTTGCCCAGCGGAAACAGATCCTATCTTTCCTTATCGTGGGGGTAACTTAACCCTTATGTATTTAATTTGACTGTTTGTAGAGGCAACAGTGACTCACATCATTACATCATAGAAGATACAAAGTGCAAAATATAACTTGTGAAAAAGGTAAAAAGAAACTTCTCCCACACACCATGTTAATGCACCAAGCTCAGCAACACATCCAACAACTGTGTTCAAGTTTGAGCCCAACCACAAGAAAAACATCAGTATCGAGCAGTGAAAGACGAGCTACTTCTGCCTTTAACAAGAATACATTTCGAACAATCACTTGGCTCCATCAGTTGGACAATTTGTTGAAAACAAGCTGAAGGCAAAAGCGCCAGCTCAGAATGATGGGGGGGGGGGTGATTACAACCGCTCAGACTTTGGCTTGGAAGTGATGAGATGTTTACTGCCAAGAACAGCAACTCAGCCGAGGAAACAAGATCATTCTGACACTTTCCGAACAAGTCCTGGGCTCTTGTGGAACAAGCTATTTACTGACCTGAGTTTAATTAAAAACAAATTGTGCAAGTTTTATATGGTTGTAAGTTGGATGAACACAGTACATAAGTCAGTGAAAGGGAGTTGTGCTTCAGCTACAAAATATTCTCCCATAAAGTATGAACCCTCTACAGCTTTGTCAATAAGTATCTACTCTTGAAAGGATAACATCTATAGCACAGACTTGAGCAACGATGGGGAGTTGTATTAGGGCTCAGATAAAAATCATAATGCTAGAATTGGCTGGCTTTTCAGCGAGCAACACTCCCTGTGCAGACAGAACAGGAGAGGTCGACCTCATATTCAAGTATTCCAGTCTCAGCAGTGCCGAACATGTGAAAGACTTGAAGTCTGACTCAGAAGCTGATGTGTCCCCTTGGCCCTTGAGGCGTCTGCCTGCATGGTTCCCAACCAGTCATGGAAGGTCTGCCCTCAGAGCCACTAGGTTCACCACTCAGTGAACTCTGTGCCTAGAGGTCAAGGGTCAAGAGCCCAGGGCCAGGCCACAGCCTCAGTGGCTGACAGTTATGCTGAAAGATCATACTCTGCAAGTTGATTTGTGAGGTTTACATAGAGCATGGGCGGGATTGTCAAACAAAGCTGTTTATGGCCTAAGTGTTTACCTGTGTCCTGCCCCTGGAACATAATTTACAGCCTATTATTCTAAAACTACAACACAAAGGATATGTAACAGCAATGACAGGAAGCTCGGAAGAACTAAATCACTGAGTCACAGCAAAGCAAGAAAACATTCATTACACAACAAATTATCAACACAACAGCATTAATCCCAGAGCTTCAGCTGATTATAGGTGCACATACAGTACAGCAAAGCTTTTAAACCGATCTGTGCTGAAGAGCTAATTATCTTCTAAAGAGGGACAGCAACAACAAAGTGGCCCATTGCAAATCTTGTCAAGGCTTTTTGAAGAGCGCTCTCATAACGCCTGCTGACCCTAGGGTAGAGTAAACATTCCATTTGGCCTTGATGACTCGCCAGTAATTACCCAGACTGCCCCAGGACCTTGCTCGCTGCCTGACTGACTAACTGGCTGGCTGGCTCATTTTACTAGCTAATAGACATACAAAGAAACATGCATGTATTTTTTAACAGGTTTACCCCACAATAACAAATCAAAGTGCATACACAAGGGGCTTGTAAACCCACTTTCAAAAAAGTCAAAGAAGAGGGATTCTGTCTAATGAAAACAGTGTGTAGGTGTTTTAATGGATGTGTTCAGTTTTGCTACTCCTGTTGACTATCCGCAGTGTTTTTGCATAAGAAATGCATGCAGAATCAAATCATTGCAGCAAAGCGTTGGAGATTCTGTGCCTCCACACATGCATTCATTTCTGTGTGTTGACTGCTGAAGGCTGCTGTCAGTTGCAGTGGTTGTTACTGCGTGCCAGCCTTGACGCTGGGTTGACGCACTGTTTCTGCCCATTTGTCCACATACTTACACACACACACACACACACACACACACACACACACACACACACACACACACACACACACACACAGGTCTGATTGTCCTCTGTCCGGCTCCACTCCCTCATTATTTGTATAACTGCATGTCTGAGACCTTTAGCTCAGTGGCCAAGCCAAGTCTCCACAATGCAGACAAATATCTCAGTCATGATAATTCACCTTTGGTACAGGAATACGTTTGTCTGGCTTCACTGGTTTGGTTAAAATGTCCTGTTCTGATGTTCATTAAATTTGAAAAGCTTACAATATGGAGTACTGAGAAACAGTCTCTCTCTGTCGATTCAAATTCAAATTTGCTTTACTAGCATAACCGTAATTAAGTACAGTATTGCCACGCACGTTGGGCATCTGTCAGATTTTTTAAGACTTTCTCATACACACACACACACACACACACACACACACACACACACACACACACACACACACACTTCCTTGCCTCTAGCTACATGTATGGTGCTGCTTCTACATGTCTGTGTGTGTTAGATTGGGACTCCCCTTGAGCAGGTGATTCATGATGGGGGATTGAAACAAAGGCTGAATTAACTTATGGAGACAAAGCTGGAAGAGTCTGGGAGGCCAAATTAAAATACACATAGGAATTTGTTTTCCTGCAATGAAGGGATTTACAAGAAAAAAAAATCAGTCTGAATTTGTTTAATTTACAAATCTAATGTCAGTGATGGTAATGACTGCAACACAAAATGTTGCAAATGCTGAATGAAAGCATGAAGAACATGAGGGAAATATGAAAAAAAATTTAAAAAGTGGTGGCAAAATAAGATCCTTTCAATTAAGTGGAACTTGAGACCCCATTACAATAACAACAACATCCCTCTTGCACACAGTTTTCCTTCAGATTTCAGTTGTCTCAGTGCAGCAGCTATATCAGCCAATCAGGTCGGTCCGATTCTCAGCCTAAATAGTAAATGAACGTGTTGTTAGCTTGATGGATGTGCGTTTCCTGAGAGCCAGCACTCGTCTTAACATAAAACCATACATCATTTTTAATTGGCTGGGGCTAGACTGGAGCTTGTGATAATTAAAATGTGAAGTCATAGCAAATGAGCTGCTACTACGGCAAAGCCCCACAATCCCGTTACCTTAAGTTCCATTAGCGGTTTACTAATAAACTAAGCATGTGTGAGCCTTTAAGCATGTTAACTATCTGAAGAGGATCTGGAAAAATGCCTGGCTGATAAAAAAGAACGAGGAAGAAAAAAAAAGGGGGGGGGGGGGGGTAAAAAAAATCAATAGCAGCTGTGGTGGAAAACAAAGTAATTCAAATTTAACTCCTTGCATGTTTTGCATGTAAAAAAAAAAAAAGTGTATTTAAAACCTTCTACAATCCCTCAAAATAAGTACAAAGCCAAGTTACCACGTGTTGAAGAAAGTGGTTTAAAGGGACTCCGGGAGACCGCTGGTCTGAATGCAGGTACTGTTCACACAAGGCCCTCTCTGAATACATGTTTACTCAACCAGTCACATGTCCAAATCTAAGCAGGAAAAAAAAAATCATATTACCTTTTCCAGACAGATTAACCCTAAGATTCAGGTTAACAGCCCTCCAGCGCAGGAAATTCCTGTTTCACATGCTATGAGGGACACTGTCGTTTCTACATTAGTCACAAAATGAATTTTGATCTGCGCTGTAATGGCCTCCATGAGTGTAATCTATAAATTTAAGGGATATGAAATGAAATCAGTCATTTAAGTTTCATAGATGAAAACTTTCAGTGGTGTTTGGCAGCATGTCAGACATTTTATATGTAGTTGAAATACTGAACCACACACACACATTTACAGCCCCTTTTTAATGCAATGGCAATGAAAACATTGACTTCATACGGCGTGTTTAATGGTTTAACATAAAAGTGTAAATTGTATCCATCTTCTGGTGCATAAACGAGGATACAATTTGCAGCTATTGGTTATGTTCAACAATAAAGATATTCCTGGAGCTTGTGCAGAAAGTCAGATAGGGTGGATTTTCCATGCTTGTGTGCACCCAGAGTCTGTGTAAATAAAGGGAAAGGGCTGGTAGGGCTCTCACAAGGCTTTGCTCTCTCTGCTCAGACCTTATAAGGAGGCTTGCTGATCAACAGAGCAGTCGCTGGGACATTTGATCCACAGAGACAAATGGAGAGCACTTGCACTGGAAACAGTGGGTAGGCAGTCTGGGGGAGGGGGAGCTATCATGGTTAACCATCCTGAAGATATCACTCACATTTCTTAAGGCGCTTTCCAGGAGGTTAAGTTAAATTGTGTGGAGGGGTGACTGCATCTGGGCAAAAACCATTTTTTGTCATGTTGAGTCAATTATTTCACTGTTAATATAAAAAGAAAGTTCAGTCACAATAGAAATTTAAATCTCCACCCAGATGATTTTGTAACATGCAAGATCAGCTTACTTTCCCCCACAGGCAACAGTTGCTGATTCATTGAAGCCTGAAAGATGCTTGAATGGGAAAGTGCTGCCAATCTCACAGAGACTTCCAAGATTAAAGGGATGAACATGTTCGTTCCCAAGAGCTGTTGACAGCAGAGCTGACTTCCAGGTCAGGATGGGTAAGGATCATCCAACCCTTTGCGGTAACCATCAGGAAAACAGCTGGTCTTGGACTCTTCTTCCTCCCTTCCTCTGTCACTCATCCTGCTTAGCAAGAGCTGAGTCAACAACATGAAATGGACACTCCCTTTACCGACAACCACTATCTCAGACAGTTTACTGTTATCTCAAGCTTACACCATCAATGGGATCTTTGACGGCCTTGGATGATTGCAGGGTGGCTGTGGAAGCCTACATGAGGGATTTCTCAGGACATCTGTTTTTTCTGAGAAGTCCTCAAATTTCTCTGTTGGTGGCATTTCTTGGCCGTATGTTGAACCTGAGAGAGTGACAGTGAGACGTCTGATCATGCAGGCTCATGCGGGGTTTCAGGTGGCACAATAGATGTAGAACAGCAAGAAAAGTCAAGCAAGACATGTAGGAGGTAAGGGAGAAGAAGACCACCAATTGCACAGCAGTGAAGCGAAACATTACACATTAGCTTGGTTGGTTCACTGATTGGTCCTGAGTTAGAGCAGCCCAGTGGAACGATTCAGCTTGTTGACCCAGCACCCTTATCAGTGAGTGTGTTTTGATCACTGATCACTCAGTGGAGGTTCCACATCATGTAAGCCCAAGGGAGTGAATACCTGTGATGCAGAAACTCTGTTAAGACATGGTGTTAAGTGAGCGACAGTGCTGTGGTGCAGCTGTGCGGCTGGCAGGCCCAGGATCCAGAGGCAGGTGTGGGGACCAGACCACCTACAGTCCGAAATGAGAGGACACACTGTTGAACATTCCCCTCCCAGTCCCTCATAAACAGCGTAGGCGTACCAGCAGACAGCAGTCAGCTCATAGTCATGTGAGTTTGTCCTGTCTCCTTTTGCCTCTTTCTTTCATTTTATCCACACAAGCAGCATGTCTTTATGAATGGCCATTTTGTTTTATTGGTCTGTTGGTCAGTTGGACTTTGGTGATCCATGACTTGTCTTCTACTGCCAATGTGATGTTATGGTTTTGAGTGAAATGTCTCAACAACTGCTTGATGGATTGCCATGAAATTTTGTGCAGACATTCATGGTCCCCAGGGAACTTATCCTAATGCCTCATCTCTAATGAGTGATCCTCTGACTTTTCATCTGGTGCCACCAGTAGGTTGACATCTTTGGAACAGTGTTAAATGTTTCCACCACTATTTGATGGATTGCCATGTAACTTGGTATAGACATTCACGTCCCCCTCAGGATGAATTGTAATAACTTTGGTGATCCCTTAACATCCACTGCCATCATCAGATCAAAATTACAATTTGTTCAGTGCTTTGGTTTCAGACCAAATAGCCTTAATGACATTCCCATCAGCTTCAGCTGTATTTTGTGTTGTGCATATTTTAGTATACTATTATTAATGAAGCCTAAACCTAAAATGATTTCCATGCAAGTACAACAATACCTGGATAGTAAAAAACAGTGTTTCCCACCATTTAGCTTAAAATGAAACAATGTCTGCCCCTTTTTTTTATATGTTTACTGGCTGTGACCAGTTCAATATAAGTGATATCACCCCCACCCTCCCACCCCCATGCCCCTCATCCCCTCCCATTGGAAGGCGTCTTAAGTAATAGAACTAAAGGAAAGAGTCAGTAATAATGATACTGAAAAACAAAGCTATGTAAAGAATTCTTGATGGTTTCAGATTTTTGTAAGTTTTTATTTATACAAGAATTACCACAATTTTCAAGCCTGTTTTGCTTTTAATCAGTGTCACAAATATTCATACCTGGGAATACTTTCCTAGTAACAGCTACAGCGCTCTTTTGGTCACTTCATATGACAATAACAATACTAACATTGTAGCTGAATCTTCTGGAATAAAATGTGCTATTCATAACCATAAAAGAGGAAAATAAAGACAAAAATGTACATTTTTTCAGTCAAATGATGGATACTAATCTCCTCGTTCTATTCAAATTGCTGTGGTAATGGAGTCCTGTGTGTGGTTAGTTTAGGCAACAAAAGTACTTGGTTAAGGGAAGGGAGAAATTATGATTTTGGTGAAATGTAAACACATCCTGTCTCATGCTTCAAATTAGTTTTGACATTTTCAATATTCAACCAAAACCATAATCTTTCACTAACTTTAACCAAGTGCCTAAAAATAACCATAAAAACATGAATAGTTTTAGTTTCTGCTGTTTGAGTCATCATTGTATTGCTGGAGCAGCTAACGTGGGGAAAACAAATGAAAGTCATTTCCACTGAACGTCTAACACATTAAATAAGTTAAATATAAATATTGTGACTTTGCAGATACATTCATAAAAAACCTTCCCTTATTATATTGATTACAATGGAATTTAATCTCCATTGTTTTTCTCCCTAAACAAATATGCTGTTGCAGCTAATGGGGATACAAATAAATGGACAATGAAACACAATGCATTATCCTGCATTGTAAGTTTTGACTCATTCATAGATGAGAAAGTAATTTCATTTTTTTTTTCCAGCATAAAGCCCTGTTCTGCCCTGAAGTCATGATTTACGCAGCAAGAGGCCCCTCAGTAAACAGAGGGAGCAGACGCACAGCTCAAGGGCTCCTCATTCATCTCGTCATCCCAAGGACACTGACAGCTGGCCTTCGTGATGGGACAATGAGTCCGTGAGGAGCTCCAGCAGAGAGATGCTGGCCAAGGGCCCTCTCTGCTCCAGAATGGGGTTAAAGTCTTAATCCTCCTCTATTCTCTATGGCATAAGGATTAGCCAGACAAAGTTAATACGCACACCTTCAGGTTAGGGACCAGAGGAGGATCCCTGCTCTGTTGCTGCTCAGTCTGTCTGCTGTTTGCAAACACCATGCTGCCCTTGCTGCCCTTATTGGCTGCAGCCGGCACAAGAGGTCATTATGGCCAGAGGGTGACCACCCTTATTTCAAAGCTCTTTATGTAGAAAGAATAGATTGTTTGACTTGTCCCTTGGCACTTTCTGTGTATGCATTTTGTCACCATTTAACCCCTGAGCTAGGTCATGATTGAGATAGAATTTGCATTCATTTGCCATGAAAATATTGTAAGAGTTATGTAAACAAGCGCATAAATAGAGCAATTTCACAGCTCATACTGCTGACCCTCAAAAGGGGATTTGTTTGCTGCTGCTCAGCAGTATATAAATATTCAATTGCCTGTTAGCCACGGCTGCTGCTAATCCTCAGCAGAAGTCGCTGCCAAGTTGGAACATATTTGAGGGCAGCTGGATAATAAATCATGAGAACTCAAACACAGAAATATACCACAGAGCTTGCTGTTTATGGCTTTTGTTCTGGAGTGATGATGGTTGTGACAGCGGGCTCGTGAGGCGGGACCAAACTCACAAAGAACTGCAGGCTCTATATGGACTGACCATGCTCTGAGGCAAGCAAGATGAAAGAAGACACTCATGGCACAACAAAGCATTTAGAGTAGACTGGACAGTGTTGTATTTTTTAAATCATCCAAATTTTCTGATGTGAATGATGTTAATATGATGTGTTTTCTTTGTATATTTTAATACTAGAATTCATAAAAGTTCTACTGTTCTTAATTATTTTGTTAAAGGGAAACTTCGGTATTTTTCAACCTTTCAACCCTTTTCCCATCTTTTTGTGTCTAAGTGACTAATGGGGACAACAGTTTTTGAAACTGGTCCAGTATCAGCTTCAGTTGGCAGCTGCGAAACAAGGTGCAATGTAATCCGATGGCGCAATAGCACCCTGTCAATGTACATCCACTAAAAGTGCTTGTTTTAGCCACTGACAGGCTTAGATTGTTACTATAAGTGTCTGACAACATAATGGAAAGGACCTTGATCTGGTCTGTTTGTTATTGTGTCTAACCAAGTCTCGCTCAAGGAGAAGTCTTGTTCTGAAATCTCACGAGAGAGTGCTAGGAGGAGTTTGTTGTGTTGTACTAAAGAAAGTGTAGCTTAGCTTTATCCAAAAGACTGTCAAAGTCATGGCTGAATTGACAACACCTCAACTCCTGTGAGATTTCAGAGTGAGACTTCTCCTTGAGCGAGACTTGTTTAGACACAACAATAAACAGACTGGATCAAGCAAAATGTAAAGAAAAACATTTTATTTCTCTGTATGGTTCTTTCCATAATGTTGTCAGACACTTACAATCTGAGCCTGTCAGTGGCAAAAACAAGCACTTTTAGTGGATGTACATTGATCGGGCGCTAGTTCCCCATCGGACATTGCAGACTGTTTCGTGGCTGCCGGCTGAAGCGCTCTCGCTCAATACTGAACCAATTTCAAAAACTGTTGTCCCCATTTGTCACTTAAATACAAAAAGATGGGAAAGAATGGTCCAGGTTGAAAAATACTGAAGTTTCCCTTTAAACCCTGACAACAGTTTCTGATTTGACCAAAAGCAGAAATAGGAAGAGAAGGCAACAATTCTGCAGGAGATAAACCCACTTGTTTCTCTTCACTGTGTTATTCATGTGTCCACAACTGTCACACAGTTCTTAACATCTGAAGGTCTTGACTCAAAAGCTTTAATCACAGAAGTGGAAAATTATTAACATTCTCAAACACTAAAAAGGAAAATTGCGTGCTGACTGCTCGTACTTTTACTTTTTACAGTACAATAATTCACTCAAACTGTTTATTGGTTTAAGCAAGTGGATACTGGTATGTTGTGTAAGTGGAAACAGGTGTCCAGTGCTGTGGCTGGTATGGAGACATACACTGTCTACAGTATGTCTCTATCTATACATATGGTGTATTATTTTTCATATCATCTTTCTGTATCTATCTCTCCATCTATCTATTATTGCTGACACTGCTGTTCACATGCTCCTCGTTTAAAAATATCTTTTTGAAAATGTTTGATAGGTATCATGGGAGATATCAAAAATCATGTTTACAATAGCCAAATTTGGTTTATGGGACATAGACAGACCACATATCCCATAGAGAAACACTGTGGCGACACTCAGGATATTGTGGCATATTTGTGTGACATTCAGAGTCGTAAATTGGCGCCTGTGCTCACACCATCGCTGTCAATCATGTCGGATCGCCAGTGAGTGAGCATGTGTTTGCTGAAGCACTGTCCCCACAATAACATGTTTACACTGGTGAAAGGAGAATCTATTGAACTCCTACTGAAAACAGGACCGTGCTGAAGGACACTGAAAGATTTGTGATTGTTGGGTATTTTTATAGAATCACATAATGGAATTCAGGAAGGAAATGGTTTCAAACTTTATTCATAAAAAGAAAGTGTTTGGGTAAAAGTGAATGTTGCCTATCAGCACTACTATATTCCTCATTCATGCAATTACAAACATTTACATCTGCCAAGTGCTACCAGTTCGCCTCTGTTTTCCAATAAACAGCTCTGCTGAAGCATTTGAAGGTTATGTCTCTTTATCACGAGAATCTAAACAGTGTGCATTTTTTTCCCCCACACCATTGGACTATAAGCTGGTAGAAAAGAAGTGTTTAAGCAACGGCTACTGTCAGGGATGCACATGACGACTTGAGCCGATTATGAATATGATTCGGATGACTGATTGGACAGAGTCGGAACGGGACGGTGCCAGTCTGCATTTGTTAGTGTTGACAGTCGGGAGATAAAATCATAGTGTGTGATGTGTAAAGATGTTAATCTTGAGTCTTCAGATCCAGTCGTTCTCATAAAGACCTTTTTAAACATGTTTGATATTTGACTGACAATGGCGTTACTTGTGTGTCACCTGAGGGATTCGAATCGCTAATCTTCCGATTTTCTACAGTCCATGTTACCCATGCTTCTACATCCAGGATCTCACGTAAACTCTGCACTTTTTTTTTTTCTTTTTTTTGCCTTTCCAGCACAGATTAGACTGCATGTAAACAGTATAAGCATGTACAAGACATGTTTGTTTAAGTACAAGAACATGAAATAACTGGTGGGACTTGTGGGATTTGACCACAGAACTCCAGTTGTTACTAACCAGTGGTTCAGTGCGTTGTCTGCGTGATTACTCAGTCATAAGATTTATGATCCATCCTGACTGTCAAAGACTAAAAAAGTCAGTGCCAGTTGATGGAAACAATCTTCATATAAATAATAATGATGTTAACCATACATTTAATTTCTACCACACTTGCATAGTGAAAGTGCTAATAACATTAATAATAATAAAACATATTAATAACATAGAACACACAACATTAAGAAAATAGTAAAAAGAGTTAAGATGAAAAAGCCTTCCTGATTAGAAAGGATTTTAGGCCTTTTTTTAAAAGAGACTTGAGTCTGTGCTGCCCTCAGATGGTTAGGAAGGCTGTTCCACAAGTGTGGTGCAGCAGAGCAGAGGGCTCGATCCTCCGTGGTGCAGAGTTTAGTACTGGGGTCTGGAGGAATCTATGGAATGGCTAAGTGGCTTGTTGAAGTTCTTATGAGATTGCCTTGATCTGTCTGTAATCCCACTAAGTTAAGAGGAGTCCTACTATGTCTCAGGTGATATACAAGAGAATAGCTCCATTCATCTTGTCAATGAGAGGAATTCTGTGTAAATTTGGGAAGTCCCTCCACTGACCACAGTATCCATCACTGGTAATTAGGACATGAGTGGCGAACTGACAGTGCCAAAATGGCTCACATCCAGGTGGGACTTGATTGCTGATTGGGCTGAGCAAGTTAATCTTCAGTTCCAGTGTTCTGTCTGGCTAAAGGCACAACACAGGATATCAATAAAGAAGCTGAAGCTTTGGAGGGCTGCTTTAATCCACAGTGAAACCAGAGCGGCCTCTGTCACCGAGCCTTGTTTATTACTGAGGGGATTAAGGTATTGCTAGGTTAAGAACAACTTTGATCATGACTGCTGGCTCCTAGAACGCACAAAGGCTTGAGCATAAGCCAAGGCAACAATTACCAGCCGACAGAGAGTCATTAGACAAAGGGGTGCTGCCCACGTTCCAGACAACCCCCCCTCTCCAGCCCTGACCAACCAAGACCTTTGATAACATCAAACCCACCTCCTCCAACCTCTGCCACAATCACGCCAAGCAACGGGCTGCCTGAGTACAGCTCTGCCAGACTCCACTGAGATCCAGCATTCCCCACAACTAAAGAAGAGAGGAGTGGCCCAACAGGAAGTGTCCAGGGTGGGCCAAAGTGGGAGGCTGCAAGCCTCTGGGTGGTTAGGCCCGTGGAGAGCGGCTCAGATCTGAATCAAATGCGATGCTATCTTTCTGCTGTGCTTTTCTCTATGATTATTTTCTCTCAGGGTGATTTTTTTTTTTGTCGGTTGTATTGATTTACTCAGGAGATAGTCAACTGACCTAAAATTGGTCCGAGTTAGTGACGTGTGTTTTTATCTCACTACAGTGTTACTGTAAGCGTGATATTGATGGTCATCCCTTTAAAACATGATTTAATTGTGTAGACTGATCTCATTGATTAATTAAATGTATATTCCTGCTCATGTAAAGAGGAATAACTTCCTAGTTGTTCCCCTTTTAAAATGAATCCCAAATGATGTATGCCAGTGCCACATGAACAACCCTATCGAACACTCGAACATTGACATTGGGTGAATTTGTAAAACCCCAGACTGCGTTTTTTTTCTTTTTCTTTTTTACATCCAATGCCAACATACAGTGGTTCAGGTTAGGGAAAGTTTATGGTTACGGTTAATGAAAACATGAATGTTAATTGCTGGTCTGTGTGCAAACTCTGACCTCCTGACTGTCAGACCTGCTAAAAGCCCATCCAACACCGTCTAGCTACTTCCTGCATTGGCTCTGAATGTTGCAATGCAATCCAACCTAAATCATAAGGTGCAGGATAGTCTTATATAGAAGGAATTCCTTGGGATACTAGGCTCTGTTGATTAGATGGCATGCAAATCCATTTTCCTACTTCAGTGCATAACCCTTGTGTTACGAAAGGAGGGACCTTGTAAGTGTATACATTAACATCAAAAAGTAATCCTTGAAGTGATACAATATATTCTGAAATATAAAAAAAGCACAGGTACAGATATTGGAATTACAGTAAAAACATTAACTTTTTGACATGAAGATAAAATAACTGTTTGGTTTATCCTAAACACAAAGATTACCTAGCGCTCTGCTTTGTGCCATCTCTTGCAGCTCGATCTCAAGGAATGTTCCAGTCCTTGAATCTCTCCGAAATGTATATTCTGCGTGTAAAATATATACCTAGTATTTACCCTCCCTTCATTCCTGAATGATCTGACCACATGTATTTCATCATAAACACTATTAAACAGGCAGTAAATTCAGTGTTGATGTAGAAGTTTACAAAGAAAGTGTTTTTTGGACCTTACACATTCTCATTAATGGCTAAACACAGATCAAAACACTTTAAAATACTTAAGACATGTGTGCAGAGTAAAGCAAACAGTGTAACAGATAAATGTTACAGCTAAGTAGAGGCGTTCCACATTAGCTTCTCTCCAGTGGTACCTTGCCCGAGCATCTTTGATGACCTAATTGTTTTGCTTAGTTGTAAGCTACAGTTACATGCACGCGTAATGACTTTGCTAAGGGTCACAGGCAATTCTCTGAAATGTAGAAGCCTTGTTAAAAGAAAAAAAAATCAAAGACAACTTTGCTTTAGGTTTACTCTCTAGCTGTCTCCAGTTGTAATCTGTGTGTGACAGTCTAAATTGGAGCATGAAATCAACAGGCTGACCTCTATGCCCTCTTGACCCTGGTCCTGAGGTAAACTAGGGTTACTCACCAAATGTCTGTAAGGTCAGAGCAGGGTCATTGTACCTGTAAACAGGGAAGAGGAAAGGATCGCAGGGCCAAGCTTCTGTTGAAAGCCTGATAACATTTGGCTTTTATTAGAGTGGTGAGGGTCAGGTCACTGTTACACTGACTCTCAGTCTTAATTCAGAGGGTCAGGACAGTGATATTGTGGAAAAACTCTGCTATCTGTTTTAATGTTTTGAGCTTCAAGATTAGTTTGTACAGAGTAGAGTGGACTGGGTCCTAAACTGCCACCAGCTGTGTTGAGTTCAAGACATCCTGCCAATTTTGCTTGCTAATCAACCAGCTTACAGAGCATGCTTCTTCTGTTAAATATGCTTGTGTTAGATCTGTACTCATAAATCTTTGAGTCGGCCAACAAAATTCCAACTCAGCAGTGTTTGTCAGTGAATAAGCAGCGTTGACACAATAAACAACAAACCCTTTGGGTCTGACTTTGCCACATAATTATTCGGTCCCTACAATGTTTTGCATTCACTCTCAAAGTTATTGCTTTCAGCTGGCTGAGCACCATCGATCCCATCCTAAGCGCTTATATTGTGCATATCAACAGGAAACAAATCGTCTGGCAACAGATTTACAGTGTTTTGGTTTAACTCACAAAGACTGAGATGAGTGGCAGGAAATATATAAATAATAGCTCTATTTTTACCCTGGTCTGCCACAGAACCCACAAAGGCTGACAGTTTGACAAAATTAGAGGTAAATAAAGAAAAGTTCCTTCTAACAGTGGTTCATCACAAACTGTATGAGTAAACAATTTGCAGTAGTTGTCATGTCTGGGAAAAGATTTTGATGTGTACAACATGAGTGCAACGCCATGATTACCTTTGTCAATAAGAGATACTATTGACATGTAGATGTGTTCAGACCTGGACTCCTATCATGCATGTGAAATTTGGGGCAGACTGGACAAAGGCCAATGGAGTTACAACAACTTCCTGTTTCATGGCCAGGATGCCATGCCACGTCAAGGGTGTTCCATGAAAACTCAAGATTTTGATAACTTCGCATCGCAAAGGTCTTTAGATAACACAGACCAAATTTGAAGTCGCTCTGGTTAATTCTCTATGAGGAGTAAATTCAAAATGGCTGATTCCTGTTGGTCTTAGTTTGTGACTCCAGAGGCTTTTTTAAGGCCTGGAAATGTTACATTTGCGTCCTGAATTTTGTACATCTAGGTGAAATATTACCTCGAGGACTCCTCCATTTAAAATATTAGGGGGCACTATAGAGCCCCCTTGCCACACCCTAAGACCCACACAGCTTCCTGAATAATGTGTCATTATGGCAACAACTTTTGATGAAAACTCAAAAGCTTTACTATTTAGCATCATCAGGGTCTTACAACTTAGTGGACCAAATTTAAGGTGGATCTGGTTAACCTGCTAGGAGTAGTTGGTAAGTTAGTAAGTATGGGTCCTATAACTTCCTGTTGCCAGTAGGTAGTGCTATGACTATGATTCAGTATTAGCCTGTCTTCAGATGTGAACTTTGTGAAAGATCTGATGATGTGGACTCTTCCCACCACTCGGTGCTCGGGCCCTAATTAAATAAAATTAGCCTGTCCAGCAGGTGAATGTCGTCTTTTACAATATGCTATCACATTCACATCTTCTGCTAAAAATTAACAGTCATCACGCTTTTCAGGTTTAATTTCTCAATACTACACTGAAATGACACATAGCTCAGAAAAACCCCCCACAAAACAAACAAAAAAACTTTTAAGTCTGTAAGTGGCTAAGACAATCAACACACAGTATATGTAAGGTTTACCCAGCAAATAAAAGTGCAGCAACATTTAACAGAGTTTGTGTTACTGTAGTGTAAAGATGTTTAAACAAGGTTCTTGCACAGAATTGCAGTGACATGACTTCTTTCATGCAGAAAATACAAAAGACTAAAGAGGCGCTTAAAGAAGTTCTTGTCTTGGTGCAACTCAGCTAGAAAACACTATAACATTAACAGATGCACTTTTATATTTATAAGTATAGACGTAGAAACAAGGTTGCAGTACATCAAACACATGCTTTCATACAACAGCTGTTAAACCTATAGACAGAAAATAAACTTAATTTGAATAAGTAGGGTCAAATAATAGAAGTAAGTGTTAAGCTTTGAGTATCAGAGGCTAGTCAGCAGAACTTTAGATATTTCACACAGCCACATACGTTGCCCTCCAATATATCTCTCCTGCATTTGGTCAACAATGTCCTATGATTTCTCTATACTGTATCTGTCATGTCCCAATTCAGCATCTCAAAAGCTCCATCATCTGCCGTAGACACCACCACATGAAAAGACCTTAAGTCGTAATGAGTACAGAGGCATTTGCTTGCAGGGAAGTATTCAACATCACTTTACAAGTCTTTACAAACATGCCAAATTTGATTGCATTTTGAGTATCCTGAGAGCTGTAGTCTTTGGCACTGTCCAAAGAAAAACACCAATTTACTTTCAATCGCTCCAGGCTGATTTTGGAACCGTAGGCGATATTTTGTCAAGGCTTTTGGGAATGTTATCACAAACACAGCATGCTGGGAGTTTATAAAACCTCTGCTATCCCCAGATTATCCTTGAACTCTATGTTACCTGTGGTCGGTAAGCTATACTTGGCAGACCATGGTTGACACCGAGATAGGTCATATGACACACATTGTTGGCCCATATGATATTATTCCAGATTAGAGAGGGATTTCACTCATTTTTTGTAATTCATTATTTCTGATTATAAATGGCAGGTGAAGTTTCTATTCAAAATTTTATTTGAATTTCATAGCAGTGCTGACCTGAAACCAAAAACTACCGAGGATCTTTTGGGACATATCTGCAGCTAAAGAAAAAATAATTCTGCTGCACACAAATGTTTTATTCTAGGATGAACATTTCTCAGTTTGTTGTTGCAGTGATGTTTGCAAATAATGCTTTTCTAAATAGGGGATTTCTCTCTCTCATACTTTTCGTTCCTCTCCAGCACTCTCTCTTTTGGCAGACGTGCAAAGTAAAAGTGTAGCATATCATTAGATCAGCAATGGTTCCAAGGCCTCTGCCCCCATGGCATGTTCAGGCTTTACAGTGAGACCTCACTCTTATCGTAGACAACGCTGCATTCCACTGCAGGGCAGATGGAGTCACATTTTTCAACTCTCCATCCACAAGATTTACAATTGCGCCCACTATCTCTGTGATTTGTAGGTACAACCCACTAAAATTCTCCCATTTACTTTTGCTCCCTCTGGCTCTACAGCGGGCTGAAGTATGTTGGGGAATATGTTTGGTGTTCACTTTTGCACTCCTCTGTCAGTGAAAATGTATTGTTTTGTGTCCATCTGTCTCTTTTAGAGTATGATGGTCAAAGATGATGATTTCTCTCCAGTTTTCCTTTTTATGTGATTAGACTTGGTGGGAAAAATGGCTTACAAGATGTCTTGGTATCAATTCAGAATTCAAAAATTCAAAATATGTCCTGATCATGAAGTAGATTTTTGTAAGATCACTAACTACTCTTCATATCTTAAAGTTTATTGTACAAAAGAAATTTGATAGATTAACGCTTATTAGTCCTCTAATCATGATGATATGTCATCTTTTCCGTGATCTAATCTTTTAAAGGGGACATAACATGATTTTTGTGATTTCCTCTCATTTACATACTGTTATAATGTGGATGTTAAACATGGTCACAGTCCCAAAACTTGAGGTGGACATATGTAAAAATGCCACCTTCAATTAAAACCCAGGGCTTCAGCCTTCTCTGAACGCTCCATTTGCAAAGTTACCTCTACTTCTCCATCAAACTGACGTCAGATCTTTTGCCTATGCCCACAAACGGCCGTCTGTTCTGTAGTCTTTGTTGCTAAGGTTGTTGCTAAGGTTATTAAATAGGTTGTTCACGTTATCCAGTCTCATATTTGGGATCGGATTCAAACATGTATGTATGTATTTGAGAAGTCTATATTTAGAGTAAAGAACAAGAAAAAGAAGCAAAATCCGATTACTACTGTTTACATTGTCTCTGGTGGGCAGCTTCCAGGACCTAACCAATTGGGCTCATCAGGAGGATGGCCTTAAAGAGACAGGAGCTAAAACGGCCTGTTTCAGACAGAGACTGAACTGAGGGGCTGTGTAAAGGGTAAGTATAAGATAAACAAGGATTTTTTTGAACTATAAATCATGCAAAGATATTCCAGTAGAACCCCAGAATATAAATATATGCCTGGAAATGTGCATGTTATGTCCTCTTTAAAATGGCCTTGGATCAGCTGAGTGATGGTCCTTTATTGGCGCTGACATGGGCCCAGTTTTTGTATCTGTTCGTTGGGGTGTGTGTGAAGAGTACAAGGGGGAGTCAAGTGTCTGTCATGGAGACGAGGGGGTTGTGGCTGCAGCTCTTTTGCATTGGACTTGAAGACTGTTGTAGTGGTACAGCAAAAGTTCATTTTTATGTGCATTTACATACACTTTCATAATTAGATTATAGTGAAAGTAGGCCATACTTGAATTATTTTAAGAGCCATGTAGACATTGATATTGAGTTCTATTGATCTTTAATTGGAGGAGGCATAACTCATTCATCAAAACTGGGTACTCATCTGTCTATCAAGTTACTCTTGTCATGTATAGTCTGGTTTCTTTCGATGTTTTGATTTTGCATGCTCCACAAAGATTGCAGACTGCAGTCTCAAAAAAAGCACATATTTTAACATCAGTTTGACCTATCAAGCTGAGTTTATTTGCTAGTGTGAAAATTCAACTCCTGAAAAGATGAAGAGGGGGCTGTGATGGAGTTGTAACATGTATGTTTTTAAGAAATACATACTGTACATTTTACTTACATTCTGAAAGTTTTGGGATGAAATATATTTGCAGAAAGACTATAATGACTAGCTGATCTTTATTGAGCAAGGAGGAAATATGGATAATTCTGTGCATTCAAGTCCATGTACCAGTTCCCCATTGATTCCTTATGCTTGTGCATCACATCATACAAGCAGTCTGTGCATGTTGTAAGAGGCAACTTGGAAATCCTACTGTTTTGTTTCTGTTGGGCCAAGGACCAACAGACTATCCTCTTTCAAGCCATTTAGGCAGCCAAATGGCTCTTCCTCTGTCTTAACTTTACCCACAACTAAAACACAGAAGCTTCAGTATTCAAGGAATGCTTGGCGAAGTTGATGCTGCAACCCGATTACAACCCATGGGCAAGGAGCATGAGGATTACAAGGAACTGAGAAAATGGCCTCCTTCCTGCATTAAATTAAACCTCCCTTTGTGTCTCTCTTTATGTCCACAGACAGTCAAGTCTCTGCTGTCACGAGTAGGGCACCATACCAGGATGCTTTAAGCTCTTTAACCTACATGAAAGTGTCATGGTTGAACAAAGAGGATGACCTCTTCTTACTGGTCACCATATCTTTTTAAAAAAATCATTTGATCTCTGCTAAATAAATCTCTGGTCAGCAAAGATAAGACACACTCTACAGGAAGCCATTTGAAGGCCTCTTTCTTTGTGGGTTTGGTGATAAAAATTTAATGAGATATAGCTGTTTTTAAAAGCCAGAAAATATAAAAACATCTGAGACAAGATACATTTTTGTGAAGTTTGTTTGTACACTTTGGCAAGGGTATGTGAGGGAATAGGATTTTCTTTTGCTCCCAGTGTTAAACAAACTCAACCATAGCATTTAATTACATTTTTAGGTTCAGAATTCTTGGAGTACTTCACAATTTTCATGCAGCCAAATATGAAAAGTAATTTTAATTTTCTGGAGCTGTTATCACATGTTGTTATCGTGTTGTTGTTGTTATCACATCCAAGGGAATTGTCTCATTTCACCAGTAATATTTCAAAAAGGGAAAGAAAAATGAAGAAAAATACTGTAAAAAAAAAAAGTTAGATATAACCTTCATACATCCATTGTGTTTTTCCCCTCTTGTACCATCAGTTTGCCAAAACAAAACCACAAAAGCCTGGATGTCTTTCAGCAGGAAGATTGAGAGGGTTGGATGTTGTTGAATCTGATACTGGCTAATCTCTGAAAAGGCTCCATCCTTGTCATCCGCTCATTGAAGACACAAGCAGACACTGGCCAAACACTTCAAAAGAACTGGGAAGAGAACAATCACTTCCAGAATAACTTGTTTCCTTTTGGCTTATCCCCTTGGCTGAAGAATTTCTTGTATGCAAATAGCTGTTTGTGCGGATTTGATCAGTTCAGACCGCACCCAAGTGTCGCTCGAGCCAAACTGTCTTGGTTCACTTGCCAAATCCCTGCAACCTTATCACCAAACCAAGAGCATACCCTTTCTATTGTGTTGTCAGATCTAGTCAACCATACCTGTCAACACTGAGCTTTGAGAATAAGGGAGATTTTTCGGGACCCCACCTGACCATAATTTTTACATTATGAAAATAGTTTCCTTTTTCGGCCCCAGAGATCTAATCACCAGGTGTCTTTACTGCATACCCTGCTGTAATTGAAACTATGGTTGATGTGTTCTTTGTGGCTTCTTGGGCGCGCTTATGTTTAACAGACTTAGCATGCTGGCTAACATCATTTTCCCCACCATGACCAACACACTACCAGTCCACCCTACACAACTTGCAAAACGCTTTGTTGTTTCCTAACATGCCTTTTGTCAGGAATGGGAAAATAGTTTCCTAAGTATTTATATGTTTAAACCAGAGATTTTTTTTGGCATTTCACCTATTTAATTAAGGTACAGTTACTGAGGTCAACAACATTTTAACAGCTTAAGAAAACACATTAATCAAGTTGTTGTGTAGTGCTAATGTCGGTATTAAAAGATCTGTAAATCTTTTTATGGCAGGTTTCAATCTTGTGCTTTGACTTTTGTTAGTGGGGATAACCTTTAGTGTACATTTGGATTTGCATTTTGACATTTTTCAAACAGATTGTGCCTTCAAGGGTATTTACCAGAACAGTAATTCATCTAGATACAGGTGTAAGTTCCTTACAGTTTTCCTGCCTTGAATTTGTTCATGTCACTCCATCACCTAACACCTGCTTCTGTGTTTCTCTTTCCTCCTTAAACTTTTATTGCAATCTTGAGTCAGCTGCGTCTTCTTTGCTTTCTCCTTTTTTTTCTTTCAACAATATTACATCCTGCTATTCTTCCCCACTTCTGTCTCCTCTTTTCTGATTCCTTCACTCACTCTGAAGATGTAAAAGGCTTCCTTTTAAAAAATTGACAGAGCATGAAGGAGAACTTTAACTTGTATGGTGTTAATTACAGGAATTGTGGACGAATGACACACATAGCACACGTCTTCCACACCACCCTATCTCACCTGGACAAGAAGCTAGGAGCTATGTGAGATTACTGTTCATTGACTACAGTTCAGTGTTTAACACCATAGTTCCCTCCAGGCTCGTCACAAAGCTCAAGGACCTCATTGTGCATGTGGATCTTTCTGATGGGGAGACCAGGTGGTGAGGGTAGGCAGACACACCTCTTACCCTCATCCTTCACACAGAAACACCTCAGGGCCGTGTTTTAAGCCCCCTATTGTACTCCGTGTACACATACGACTGTGTAGCCACTTTCAACTCCAACACCATCATCAAGTTTGCTGATGACACAACTGTGGTGTACCTGATCACAGCTAACAAAGGACCTGACCCACTGGTGTCAGGACAACAATGTACTCCTGAACATTGGCAAGACTAAAGAGCTGACAGTGGACTTTGGGAAGAATCAGGGACGAAACCACGCCCCTCTTAATAACAGTGGGTCCTCGGTGGAGAGAGTGAACAGCTTCAACTACCTTGGTGTCCACATTATCAAGGGCCTGATCTAGACGCTGCATACTGACTCAGTGGTGAGAAAGGCAAGGCAGAGACTGTTTCAGCTCAGATACCTGAGGAAATTCTGGGTATCCCCCCAAATACTGAGGAATTTCTACACCATCGAGAACATGCTGACGGAAAACATCACTGCCTGGTACAGAAACAACACCGAACAGGACCGATATTTACACCAGGTGATGCAAGAATAAGGCTAGGAGAATCATCAAGGATCCCAGCCACCCAGATAATGGCCTTTTCTCCCTGCTGCAGTTGGGGAGAAGGTACCAAATACACCAGTGCAGCACTGAGGGGCTTGGGAAGAGCTTCTACCCTCAGGCCACAAGGATCCTAAATGAGGTCACTGCCTAAGAGTGCCCCCCTCCAATCATACACATACAGTATATTTATTACTATTCCTATTTTATTCAAATAGGGATTATATTAAGGATTATATTTCACTTTGACTGTATCTTATATAATTACATGTGACAAATAGACTTGATTGGTTGATATATCATCCTCTGAACTCTGATTCATTTGTTTGTCCCATGAAAGTGTCTCCAGTCTGCCTGCTAACTTCAGCACAGAGGGTTGCTTGGGAAGCTACAACAGAAACTGTGGTAGGAAGCCAGTCTGAGCCACTAACAGCTGTAAAGTGATGGAAAGTCTGCATAAATTTGAGAGGTAGGTAAAAGGCATTTATGTGCATTCAGTCTCCACTACAGCCCTGTGTATGACTGTAAAAATAAAAAGAGGGAAATATGGGAGATTTACAGGGAAAATTACGAAACAGGAGCACAGCAGGAGAGGGGAGAATACAGGAGAAACCCAGGAAGAACAGGAGAGTTGACAGGTCTGAGTCAACTGACAGACATGACCGACGGCTTTATCTCTTGGATGTGACTAGGTTTTTGATCTCTTGATCTTTTCTCACATTTGAACCCACATCAAAAGGATTTAAGCAATTCAAAGAGCGTAGAGAATATGGCATCCTGTCTTCATGTGAGCTAATCTAATCCAGGCGGAAGTAGCAGAGAGGAATGAAGATGATGAATGGCCAACATGTACAGATGTAGCAAGGGGCATTGCCAGACCTGCAGAATCATGAAGCCTGTATTCAGAGCACTGCAGCCTTTGCGTAAGAATCTGTCATTACAGCCACTTTTACCTCTGTCTTTTTTGTGCATATCTAAAGCTTCAATAAATATTTTCACTTTTTGGAAATAAGGATCTTTTTTAAGGAACATCTTTCTGTTATGTTCACACAGACTCAGACTCTTATTGTTGTAAAATCAACTACAAATTTATACTCCTAAAGTTCTATTAAAAGACAGCACGTGATTGAGAAAGTACTCAAAAGCTGGGAAATGCTGTTGCATACATTAGGACACACTATAGTGTTTGTTGTTTCCTGCAGCTAAGTCCACTTTTTGCCATCTAACTAACTATCTAGTCATCCAACCAACCAGCCTCCTCCTAATAAGCAAGTCACATTATATAGACTTCATCTGAACAGTCTCACTTCTCTGGGTCATAATTACTACAGTTGCTAGATGACGTCTGACAGTCAAATGTAACTATAGGTTGTTTTTGGCGACCTATAGGGTGGTTTTTCTTGGGAGGACAGGCTCTACTATTGTCACGGTCATGTGGTTGTCATTGTCCGATTGATTGGTCGCCAAATGCCAAGAATGCGGGTGTTTATCTAAAATGAGCCTGTCAGAGGCAGACTCTGAAAAAGGGCAAGAACATTGCTATACTGCTGAGTAGTGAGAGACTCCCTTTGTTGATACAATTATGAATAATAGTCTCCAATGGCGCTCAGTATATATTGCAGCCTGTGAGTAGCTTTTATAGCTGCAAGCCTGAGTATTAATAAATTTCCCTAGCTGGAGCAACAAATTATTTCTGCGGTACTCCCTGTGCCATGAGACTATGCTGTATAGTGCACTATTTCTACTGTGCTTTTTGTTTTAGTGTCTTAATTTGATGAAATGTAGGATCTAAGCCTATATAGGGCAAACAGAAATTGTAACAATGAAACAAAAATAATCCACATTCATGCCAATCCATTGCATGTACTTTAATTTATGTTATCAGTCCGAGAATGCAGTGCCCCACAGTTTATAGTCAGTGTCAGTGCTATCACAAAGTTATGATGATTAATGATAAGTGTCAGAAATATCACTGAGTCTGGGTCACTGAGTGTTTATTATGAAGGGAAAAGTGAAAGAGTGAACAAGGCAGTGATTTTTGCCACAGCCATTGTTGGAACCCAATATTTTTGACTCAGGTTCATGGCGGGTCTATCACCATCATTATGCTCAACAAATTTTAAATGCTAATATCTCAAAATTTCAAAAGTGAGACTAATGTCTTCTTTGATCTCCTGAAGAAAAGAACAGGTGCCACCAAACACAACCCTACTTTAAACTCCACTCCCAATTAAGGTGCTTGAAATCTGCCACCAGGTGTGACTCATTACACCAGTTTTTACTAATTAAACAGTGCACTATTTGGCTTAGCTCTGCAAAAAATGAAAGTGAAAGTTAGAGAGATGAAAGGAACCTGAAAGGATACAAAATCCTTTTATTCTACCTGGAATAACAGGATTTTGCTGCGGTACTGTATATCTTGAGCATGCCTCAGTCACTTTGATTTTTAATTATCTTTCCATTTTAAAGAGAACCAAGACCCAACATTCCACTGTTTAGAGAAATATCAACAATTATACTATTATACCAAACTTAAACAAAGTGTCTAAAGTACTGCAGCTAAATTTTGGTGGGATTCCTCAGGTAACTGTTACACAGACCGTCTGACAAAGCAGTAGTCCCAGATCTTGAGTGCAGTAGACCTTAACAATAAATAAAACTGACAATGTGTTCTTATGGGTTGTCAACACGATGAAATAATCCATTTTTCATTGCACTTAGGCTGCTATGTCTCACCTCCAGCTGTGCAGGGATTTACAGCCTGGTACTGTGTCTATTTTGACCAGGCTGACTCACACTATATTTTAGCTTGTTCAACAGTCACTTAAGCATACATTCAAGCATTTAATCACATGCTTCCTGATTTACTCCCACACCCTTCAACCCGAACATCCATCTTTCACTACATCACTGATAGTGCACTGTGCTTTTGAAAAAATAGTTGAACAGCTTGACTGCATTAATCTGCATGCAGGTAATTATGGAATTTAAATATCTGGATGGGTAATGTGCAGTGACCAGTTGTGTTGAAAGTTATGATGGGTAATATGAAGTGAAGTGAAGTGGAGTGAAGTGAAGTGAAGTGAAGAAGTGATAAACAAAGCAGAGAGAAAAAGGAGAAAATCTTTCGAGAAGAGTAAAGGGGAAGCAAGGTACATAAAATGGATTTTAATTTTACACTCTAAGTGCACAGCAATGCAAAAGAGTACATGAAAGAAGCAAAAGCCAAAGTAACAGCAGAATGGTGTTTATTATAACATTCAGGTTTGGCAGAATTGTTAACACACAGAAAACAAAAAAAAAGGACCTGGAACAAGTGGGATGTTTCATCAGTGGAAGATTAGCTGTTCATTAGTCATAAAAGCAAAGTGAAGACCACAGGATAACCTTCAGGCAAGTACAAATGACTAAATCTGTTGTGAAATCTCAGAGAACAAGTGTTTGTTCATTCTGTCCAGCTGTCTGGCAAACTCTTAACAACCTTAATGGAATTTCTAGAATTGGCTTTGATGGACCAAAAGATCTTACATATAAACTTACACTTGCAGGGAATGTAGCTTTTCTGATTGGACTTTATTGCACACAAGTGCATTAACTTAATGCTGTGAGTTGTTCATGTCCAGAGTTTATGGTCAGCCACTAAATATCTAATTTAAATATTCTTCTCAGTTTTCATTGGCTAGTGTGGGGAGACAACAGAGAACAGATGCCCTGCATCCATAAAAAGGGGAAAGAGGAACAAAAACAATCCATCCCAGTTGTTTAAACTTGAACTCCAACAGACTGATGGGAGGTAGGTTTTGGGGTCATCCGTGCTGGAGTGATTCCCCTCTATGCAGTGCCTCCCTGCGCACATCAAAGATCCTCTGCATCAGCAGATAGCTGGTCAACGCGGTGAACAAAAACAGCTGGGTCCGAGCAAAACAAAGATGATATAAGCAGCTTCCTCCTTGATGGCGGCACCAGAGCAGTCAACAATGATAAGACCCAGCCCATATTGTGTTTGAAGCACAGCATCCCCCCCTACCACCACCACCAAAACCAGACAATTTAGAGACCCATGTAATGCAAGAGGAAATATAAACTGTGATCTCTTGAACTCTGTCAAAAGAAAAGGTCTGGCTTTTGTCTCTACAGCCATTTTGGGAAAGTAGTGGGAGTGACTTTAACTTGCAGTGACTGTGATCAGTCCAGCTCTGTGCTGAAGCATTCAAACACAGGGCTGTAGTGGGACAAAAAATCGGCCGTGGCATTTTTGGCCCAGACTGGCCCCCCACAATCGCTCATACACCATCCTTGCTGTCCCCTTAAATATTTGTACTGTACTATTCCTCCAAACCACTACAGAGCTGAGTAGTAAGTGCTGTGGACAAGTGTACTCACTCACTTTTGACTGACTCCCTGGTGATCAGAGGTGGCTGTGGAGTACACAATATCCATACTCAAGTAGAAGTTATTGTCAAAAGAAAAGCTCTGCTAAAGGATGAAGTATAATTTCAAATTATTTAATAAAATTTCAGTAGCCTATACAAGTATACAGCAGTCTTTCCCCCGGGTTGACTGCTTTGGGGTGGCAGCGGTGGCGAGAAGGGTGTTGGTGGGGGCTCCCCAGTAAGAAATATGATTGGGCCAGCCTGGTGTCATGATAGATTAAAAAAAAAAATTAAAATTAAAATTATATTGGCCCCAAGGTGCATCAGCCCACCAAGAAAATGCCCGATATGCCAGATTACCAGTCCAGCACCGTTCAAACATGCCTCTGTGTCAGCAAGGGAGAATGGGGGAAGTACTGAGCTATGCAGGATATAACTGTACATAAATATGATGAAAAGATTCCTCTCTTGAGTTAAAAATGTGACAAATTGTTTCCTTGTTCTTCTGTTGCCTGTGTGGGGGATATGGAGCGCTTGTTTTAAATCAGCCATAATGACAAACACTCATAGTGTCAATGAAACACAACAGCACTCAAAATGCTCATACACTTCCTAAAACCAATAAGACTGAACCAGACTCTGAGCATTTCCCATGTAACTTTAAAACACCTACAGATGAAACAGAGATTCACATATTTCATTGGAAAAACCACAATTTCAAAGTCAAAGATTCCCTCTTAAACTGGGATAAATCAGACCAACACTAAGCATGCTGACAGACACAACACCCAAATAAAGATGTTTCTTAAATGATGCTGACGCCAAATACTCTACAGAGACTGCAGTCCTAACATATGGACAGAAAATCGTTTTTTAAAGGAGGAAATTTTCCTGGATGCTTCCCAAAGTGGATGGATGCTACCCAAATATTTTCGTGGGATGCACAATTTCCCGTTGGATTTAGCTGACAGTGCTACAGGCCTGAATGACACGGGGTGAGCAAGGATCCAACTTTAGAGGTTGCATTTACCAGGAACAAACATTATTTCTGTTGGCACAGATACTGTATGATAACCACATGACTGTCTAAACAACTTGAATGAATTGTTGTTGTGACCAGGATTTAAAGCATTCAGCTTCTCACATATTCCAAACACAAGAGCTTTGTGAGGGATTACTCAGTATTATGTTAATGAAAGGGCTAATATGATTATTATGTGTGTGTATGCACTGCTGGCTGATGAGATTGCTTTTGGTGTTGAATGGTGAATAAGGTTAATTATGTTGCAAATGTTAATGCACATACATGTGTCTATTAACTTTGTGACCTGTAGCCTCTCAATTAATCATTCATTTAGAAAAGATCTCATATAGTAACACTTGCTCATTTGGTCAAAGCAGGACTAACAGAGGTGCACATATATTCAGAAAGTTGGAATCAAGAATACCAATGTGTTTGAAGTTGTAAATTGGTAGTCTGAGAGAGGGCCTCCTTAATTTTCAGAGTGTATAGATAAAATAAAGAGGTCTTGACTATGCAGCTAGCAAGTGCCCATAAAGTGGCACAGCAAAATTAATTTTCATGTCTGATAAGTTTGGTTACACAAACTACTGTACTTGCATAGCTAGTTGGCATGCTACTGAGGCTGGTGAGCTAACTTGTTAGCTTGCGTGCTGTTAACATGCTAGCACTAGCCAAACATATTAGATTATTATTATTATTATTATTACAAAAGTTGATACTGTTTATTTAAGAGATATTATACCACCAACTCCTGTGTCACAACTGGATGCAAACCTCTTGTGTGGAGGTCTATATTTCTGCAGAGAAGGGTTATATAAAATTGAATGGTTTAACATGCCTAATAACTTCCATTTTGGACTCCTGTTGGGCTCTCTGTTATCTCAAATGTCAGCACTGTCAAGAGGGTTTCCAAGTCAGCAGCACAAATCTCCCTAAAGTTGCACTCTACATGAAAGCTCTGTGTGGATTGACTTACTGTAGCCTGCACATGCAAATCCTTTGTTTAGGGCAATTCTATTGCAATGACTGCTGCCCAGATTACATTGACTTTTGAGAGCAGGAGGTGCCACCCAGACCCCCTCATCCCCCGAGGCCATCCAGAGCCACAGCCACGTCTGGTGAAAGTGCGACTCAAGCATCTCACAGCCAGGCTGTTACGCCTCCATCTGGGCCCCTGAATTAAACATCAGCTAGGCAGACGGGCTCCCTGCCTGAAAGCTTGAGGGACCAGGAACTGAGGCCAATTAACCCATGCCCAGTCTATTCAGACCTTACTTTTTAGCCAATTAAGAGGGCATATTACAGAAGGGAATCAAAAGGGTGATAAAACGGTTGAGTTTGATTTGATATCCGACAGAGAGGGTGCTGTTTGCATAAAATCCGAGTCACTGAAGAGGAGCAATTTGTCTTTGGCAATGATTGCTGTCACCGTAAGCTATAGTAAACTCATTTAGAATTCTCTGGACAATAATAATTGGATATACTTGAACTTTGGTTTCCTTAAAAGCTTCCAAGTGCACCAACAATATTTTCTTCCAGTATACTGAACTTGGAAAACCTTGCCACTTGCCACACTTTGACTCCTTATGGCACTATGGCATCAGACACTGCAACTCAGTTCCTCTTCTCCATCTCTGACACCAGTCTAGTATGAAGAAATCCTTCCGCAGATGATATAAGAACAGGAAACACACTGAATGACAAGCAGAAGTGAACAGAAGCAGGACAGTTGTTTACTTCTAACAGATGGAGATGATCACAAGCATGGGACACTCACAAAGTGCTTTGATATGTTGTATAATAAGAAGGTACCATTGAGCAAATCATGTCACAAATGAAGTATCATTATTTTCCTGTCAAGAAAAATAATCATGGTCATTATATCCCTTGTTGTTGATTATCTTTTAGTTTAATTAGATTGTGAATGAGAAAAACATTTGTAGTGTAACAGAATGCACAGAGTAGTTGATTTAGCTTTCATGGAGCAGCGCCATGTGCATCCTCAAATAATATGTCCAGGATTTATCTTCTTACTATGCAGGTTGTAAATATTAGGACAGTGATATATTTTTCATTGTTTGGCTCTGCTCCAGCACATTGAAATGAAACATTTCTGTGAGGTTAAAGTGTTGACTTTTAGCTTTTACGGTGTGGGTGTTCACATTGTCCCCTTTCACTCATTCACTGCAACCCTGAAATTATCCCAACATTACCCTGAGGAGCTGTAGTGTATGTGAGCCAGCTCCCAAGTACAAAGTCCATGTAATGTCTGATTGAGCCCATGTATGAATACAGCAAGTAATTTCCTGGAGAATTCACAGCAAGCATGTTGATGACAATTCTGTCATGAGACTGGCACAAAACGGGAAGAATACAAACGTCAGAGGGTGAAGAGGAAGGGTCATTTACTAACTGTTGGTAAGGGCTGATGTCAAAATCGTCAGACTAATTCAAAGAATGGCAAGAGACTCGAACCAGCTACGTGACCTTGCATATTTTGGGTGATGTCCTGACTTCTGCTCGCTCCACCCAGGGTCTGAAAGGGCAACTCCGGAAAATGTCAGGACCTGATTCTCACCTGATTTTCTGGAGTTCATATATAACGGCTATTGATATTGAATGAACTGTGCAGGTCTTTTTACCTTTAAGGGAGGGGGGGGCGTAATACCCTTAAATTAAAGATCATGTCAAATTCAATACACTGAAACACTTAGCAAAAAATAAAATAATACTTAGAGACATTTTGGGCTCCTACAACCACAGACAAGAGTTTGAAATGTCATTGCACATGTTCATGAACATTTTTGTCTCCTGCAGAATAGTTTTCCTTAATGGGAAGTGATTTAATAGGGAGAGGTGTTTTTCAGAATTGCATGTATACAATTAATGGGATCCAACAGATCATTATATAACACCTATAACACCTTTTTTTTCAATGCACTGATCTTTTCCTGGCAACCTAATTGCAGTGGGTGCTGAAATGCGGAATGTAAAAAGCTGGGTCATGAAACTCTTCCAGCTGACAATTTTCATTGCGTTTCTGTGCACGTTTTTGTTGCCAGGTACAGTATTGCTGACATTGATCAAAAAGGTGGAGAGATGGGAATAGGCACCTTCTTTGGCTCATGTCAGCTATAATATAAAACACAAGCATACCATATGTCATTTTTTTTTTTTTTACCAGTTTCTATGAACCTGCTGCTTTCAGCTCAACACACACACACACACACACACACACACATGCAAGCACAGTACACACATGTTCCTATTTGTGAGCTGGCAGGGAAAATTCTTGAAGATATAATCTTTACAACATTTGTAACTAGGAATTCATTGCATTCAGCTCTCAATACGCCCCCTCCAACTAGCTAACATTTTACATCAATCTCTTCCCTCAGGGTAGGAAAAAGTGTAATGACGGTGAAACTAAAAGAAACAGGTGTTCTTGCTGTGAGTATCTTTGAAGGTGCAGAGAGTTACAGAAAGATTGTGAATCACTGCTAATTGTATGAAATTATAGTTGTGGAGTGCAAAATGAACTCATTCTAGTGAGGTTCGAGCCAATGCAGTTCTAGTAGTACTTTGGAGCGTTGTAGATGCCATGAATTATGGAATGATGAGGGTATTTCTAGATGTTAACTGATGACTCTGGTTTTTTGGAAATGCTTCAGGGGATTTACAGAAAGCTCACTTGATTATGATGATTGGGGTACATTTAAATAGCAAATTGTTTATAAATGACATGAAAAAATACCAACTCAATTTGAGATTCACCAAATACAAAACCTGAGCAAATAAGCTAAGTTATGTGTAACTTGGAGACTTCAATGGATTAGAACCAGTGAGCCTACTATTACTGGGTTTGGCTGGAGCCTCAGTTATTGTTTGTTAAAAGAAAAGTTGTATTTATCTGTGACTTTCTGCACAACAGCTCTTCTCCCAAGAGAAAATGTATTGAAATCATTTAATTTTTAATTGACGGCATAGCCACTTTATTGTTAAGCTACACGGTAAAACAAAACATTTTGCAGCAGATATTTACATGAGGCTGTGGCCTCTCATTATTCAGTTGCTTTATCAGAAAAGGCAGCCATGACTAAACCAATTGAGAGCAGACAAATCAAAGTCATTTGTATTCTTTGACAGGCAAAAACCAATAACCATGGCAAATAATACAAAAGCCAGCAGGGAAATATCCGACTGACAATAAATCTTGAAACTCCTTTAATATTATTTCAGCAACTTAATATACTGTGCATTGTTGGCTGTGCGCTGTTTGCGGAACACATGGTGGTGTCTTCCAAATCCATATTCACTCAGTATGTAAGTATGAGGAAGGTGTTCACCTCAGCAGTTTCACATAGGTTTTAAAATAAGCACAGACTAAATTAATGCATAAATGACACATTAAAGCATAAGTTGTTTAGCATTTCAAGCTGTATTAGGTGATGTTTAGGTATATATAGATATAGATATAGGGCTTATCAAGTTGTTGTGCTGACATGTTAGCTAACAGTTGCATTCTTAAATAGCCAACAGACACAGAGCAGCATGTACAACCAACTGGCCACTTGATAGATATACAAAATTATACACAATATACAATATTCCTGAAAAAAATGTGTCTTTCGCTTGCTCGATGCTGGATTTTCTTCACCAGCCACCAGCTTAGCACACTTAGGTTGAGCTTGTTTGCTGGAAGTAATTTTCATAGGACTACTACAGCTTCATATTACAAAGAAATCTGTACCTTAGAAAGCTATAAGTATTAATTATATGAAAGGATAGGTTCACAATTTTTTCAAGTCAGGTCAGGTGCCCAAATAAACTCTGAAAGAGGTTTTACTCACTGTAATCATTCTTCTTGTTCATACTAGCCATGAAGAGATCCTTTCCCACTGCACTTTCAATGTAATGGATGCGGGACAAAATCCACAGTACTCCTATATGTATTCTGTTTATCTGAAGCTGTTATGAGGCTTCACCTATCCAGATTAGTAAAATCTGGTGGGTATCCTGAAATCCGTCAATGTTCATTTGGACACCTGACAATTGTGAACCTATCCTTTAACATACACTTTATAATAATACACTAGTGTTAATAAATACTACAAGTTTAAGTATCAGCTACTATTTAAGGGAATGGGCTTGAGTTTGAGACCCTCAGCAGCTGTGCTAGAAAGTCCACTCAACACATTGAGATCATCCACTGTGTTGGATGGGTCTGCCAGGGGTTTAAGAGTTTGACTGACACACGTAATTTGAGTGACATATGCCAGGAAATGCCTTGCACAGTCAATGGACAAAGCAGGGAGAGTTATCAAAAATTTCTACCTTGACTTCAGCCGAACCCCACCTTATCTAACGCTTTATCTTCCCCTTTTCTCTTCTTTTTCTTTTTGGCTGAATATTTATATAATTTTATTTCTTTCTACATTTTGGTTTGAAATTCTTACTTGGTATTGCATTGCAATGATTATGACTGACTATGTAACACCACACCTTTACTCTGTCTTTAGCCTAACCCTAACTGACCTCATTATAAAACTTTTTTCAACAACTCTAAGATTAACAAGCCAAAGAGTGAATATAAGCTACATGTCACACTGAAGTATTATTTATCTCAACCAGAGTTATTTATGACACATTGTGGGGCCATCCAATAGAAGAATAAGTTTCACAAGATTGTAGTAGTTTGCTCAGCTATGTTTCAACCACATTTTTTTTTACCATCAGGTCTATGCCAGTGTGTCCTTTTTCAGTTCAGGCTTTGTTTTCAATGCCAAATTTTATTTTCGATGCCAAAATCTTACTGTCGCTGTTCTGGCTCCATACCAGGTTATGCTTGGAAGTGTTGCAATGAATTGTGTATATAAGTCATATATTTTTAAATATGTAACCTTGACTTACTCACTGAGTTGCCACATGATTTTGACAGAGGTTTATTTATTCTTTAGAGAACTGAAAGTAGACTCTTGACAAATAGAGTTTCCTCCTTTCTGTAGATTCACTTCTCTTGAGAGGTTTTAAATTTGTCACTTATGTCACGTGTATTATTGGTTCAAAGTCATCTTGACAGGAGTGCTTCTGGACCAGGGCTTGAAAGTCGTGGACTAAGAATCTATTTAACTGCATGTATTCAGATGATATGAAAAAATAAGAAAAATAATTCAACACTCAAGCAATTTTTGGATAAAATTCAAGGACTACCCAAAGAGGACATCATTTCAAAAATCATGGCGTGTTTTGCTGTCACACTTGGAGTCATCATTCTATCAGGATTCATCAAACTCTCGGCAGCTAACAAGGACATCTGTGACCTTTATGGTGCAGTTGGGCAAAGTCTGACGTTGGTCAACGGGGGACTAGCAAAAACAGACGGGCTGAGATGGACCCATAATAACACAATCATTTTCTACAAACAGCAAAACAAATTGTCTGTTGGGAAGCCAGGCGACATCTCTGTGACCGGATCTCTTTTTCTGAACAACCTAAAATTCTCAAGTGCAGGGATTTACGAAGCAAATGTGCTCCATCCAAATAGTACATGGACGAATACATGGACTGGCCGTCTCTGCATGATGGACAAGGTATCAAAACCTCAACTCAGTTATGTCTGTGATTTCAAGTCTAGTGCTGTTAATCTAAATTGCCATGTAGCAAAACCTCAGGGTTTGTCGTTCTCATGGACCCTTGATGAAAAGATCTTATCGAGTGAAACAAAACAAACACTGAGCATATCACTGGCACATTTGAAAGGGGATAGGAGCTTTACATGCAGTGTGGCAAACAAAGTCAGCAATGAGATGAGTGACCCTGTTCGTCCAACCTGTAAAAGTCCATCACCATCACCTCCAATTTCACTTTGTTTCACACGCAAAACAGTTGTAGCAGTGCTAGCAGGAGGATCAAGTCTTATTCTGCTTTTGCTCATCATCATCATCATATTATGTTGCTGCCACAGATGCAACAAAAAGAAAATGAGACTCAGGGATAAAGGGGAGATCAGGATGCTTTCGCTAAACAAGCAGGAACCTGACTCCATCTGCCCAGAGTACGAGACTATGCACCCGACTGAGGATTCTTCGACTCCCCCGAGCCCCAAGCCTTCGCCCAGAACCTCTTACCAGATTGTTGCTCAGCCTGAAGTTCAGACTGAAAACAGGCCTCCAAAGCTATCCACAGCTGCTGAAGATCAACAACCATCACCAGTGCCAAAGCCGAGGACGAAGGGCCCCCAGACACCAAACGTCTGAATCTGGGTTCAGCTTGAGGTCTGACCTGCTGAGTTCTCACTGAAATTTGCTAATTTGGTTGAAGTTAAAACCTTGTTTCCCAAAAAGCAAATGTTTCAGGAACTATGACATGGCTTTGTTTTTAGCTTAGTGGCCATACAACTGAAACAAAATGGAGAAAATTGTACAAAAAAAAGCCTTATTTTTCTCTGAATTATTAACCTCCACATTGTTTTTTTCACTTCATCAATAGCATTTATATGTACAGTATATTGACAATGGAGCTATCTGTGTCAAGGATTATTGGGTTTAATCATAATGTGCTGTGGGCCAGGGAGGGAGGATTTGGGGCAGCATCATCTGTATTTTCCTATCAACTTTAAATGTAATTTCATGTGTAAAGTTAAAGTTCTGTTTTATAAAAGTTTGGTTGTCTGATCCCTGCTACACATTATGATACAGAAACCATGCTAGATGAGTTGCATTATTGAGGTGCTCTTCTGTTTTTTATGTTGTTGATGATCTTATCTGTTTTATTATGACAGTAGAGCAAATGTACCTGGAAGAATGTATTGCAATAAAGCATTTTCTTAGACCAAAAATGTGTAAAATAGGCATGACAACTTTAGGTTTTTTGAATATGTAATAATGATTTTTATGGTATGAGAAATACTGTATCACAACATAGATCTGATCTAATTCCTAGATTATCATGTAGATTTTCCTGAATTCAAGACTAACTCAGTTTGCATGTACTAAAAAAAAATTAGATTTTCTGCATTATAATCACACTGTATGTCTACGTATATGTTGTTTGAAATAAATAAAGTTGTCACAAATCATATATATCTCATATTTTTATGGAAAGCTATAATAAGCTGCTTATTTTTGTCAAACACAGTCCTTTGTTCCTGCTTCTTACATGTCAGCATTCTTGCACTTATTAAAATTTGCTTGCTTGCAAGAAGTTATTAAAGGGGAAAAAAAATCAATAGAGGAATGGATTAGCAAAGGCAAATATCTATTATCTCCAATGGGTAAATGGTAATCCACACATGAAAGTGTTTGCTGTCTCGCCTAATGCTGTGTGACAGCCACATAATAGAATCCCCCTGAGCGTCATCGCCTAAAACTTACAAGCCAATGTCATCTTTTGTCAGGCCCTGCTCCACTCCTGCTCTCTTTACATGGCTGAAATTTCAGTCCAGCCGGCAGGGATTTGGCAGTAAAGCCGGTATCTGCTCCTGGAACAATGCCATTTGTCTTTCTTGAGAAACACTGAGACATAGCTGGCAATGCGCCACGTCACTTCCCCTCACCAGCTAAAAAAGTGCAAGATATACATAGACAGACAAATGGAGCAACACACATGCAGATTCATAGACATACTGTATTCTCACATACAGTACACACACACACACACACACACACAAGGGACTATATTTCATGATACAACTTAATGAAACACATCTCATATGCCTTTGCCAGATCTGCCCTGGAAATGGAAGGGAAATACTTCTGAAATGTGTTTAATCAGTGGCTCTTGGAGTCTAGAGGATATACCCTTTTGATGTTGGAGTGTGTGTGTCCAGGAAAAGGGTCAATTACCCATGGAAAGTATTTATACTCATGTCAGATCATTCTTATTACAGTTCTCTCGTTGTCACGGGCTGCCAAGTCTGGGGAAAGTACAAACCAAATCAGAAAATCAGAGGTCAGCCAGCGCTGTGGCCTTTTTCATCAGATTTGACTGAAAACACAGAGATGATTATGACCTATTAGCATTCTTGAGGCAACTTAGCACTCCTTGACCTCAGGTCTTTTTCTGAAACTCAAAGTGTACAAAGCGGTGACAACCTTTATTTAGTTAAAGCCACAATCTTCCAATCAGTTCCCAATTTAATGAAAATGCAGTGTGGCCAATTACTTTTGAGACTCAAATAGTGATATTATGACTCTGATTTCCATATTGTTGAAAGTAAAAGCCTTTAAAAGTCATTCAGTATGGAAAATAAGTAGAAAGCTTAGGTTGTGGTTTTGCTGAACACATCATAGCAATGTATTAAAACAGCATTAAATCCCGTTTTCAAATGTCCCATTAAGAATACAATTCACAGTATCTGTCAACACACTGGTCTTACTTATTTTTTCTCTTCCATCTGTACACCTCACACTTATTTTCTTCACACACAGTACATGCAATTTGTGGATTGGCTCTGCACACTCTGTGGCTGGCTATAACACACCAAATCAATTTCACAAATTTGCTGAGGAATCAGGCTGCACTGATTTTTAATGGAGGCAGGGTACTTTCCAGACCTCAGCAAGATTTAGCATCTCATAGACACTGGATGTCTGGGACTGAAGCAGTGCTTAGTGCACAGGGGTTTTCTAAATCTATAGTAACATAGACTCTAATCTGACTCATTAAAAGATTGTGTCTTTCAAGGGAAATTTGTCTTTTCACCTGACAAGTTCAGTCACACTTTGCAGCACCCCTCAACTGGATTGCATCATCTATTTGTCCATTACTAAGCTTGTGCGTTAAGTTGTTCCTCTGTTCTTCTAACTACTATAGTGTCAAACTAGTGATTTACTAAATCAGGCTGCACCATTGAAACTTAAAGTTCCCCTCAACTCAAAAAGATGTTTTCCTTTTTGCTCTTACAGTTGGATGTTTGAGCTTCGCTGTGCAGAATGGTTTATGTTCAGTGTTTGACACTGGAAGGCTGTTTTCGTGTTCATCTGTTGAAAGTGGAAAGTTTCTCTGTGCTCACTGAAAATCCAATTTTAAGGGGTGGGCCTGCAAGCATGATTTGTGACATCACAACTATTTTGGAGCCAATCCTGGTGTAATATTCAACTTACACAAGCGTAATGTGGACAAACACTGAGAATGGACTTTACAGTGAAATAGGAGACATTTTACATATTCATAGTTTCTGTGATTTTTAATGAGGGAGAAGTAGATGCCATTTTAAGGATTTTAGCTATACTTTATTCGTGGAAAAGCCATATTAGACAGACATTACTGTTCCAACTAGAACATTTTTATATCTTTTAATACATGTCTAGAGGGGATCTTTATGTCTAAAGACCTTTATAATGTTTAAATTGGTGGCTAGAAAACATCTGTAGCACAGTCCAGATATGAATTAAAGTGATTCAGTGTATATAAGCAATGTAAACAATGGATGGTAAACAATAAACAGTATGTAACTAATAGTCATTCAGTCACAATCTTTACACAACCTTTCAGAGGCGTGAAATAAGGAATCATGGTATTGTGCACCATTGTTACTATACTGTGTGAGTATTGTGTGTGTGTAAGCAAAAGTGTCAGCAGTTCAGGAGCCTAATGAGTTGCAGGTACAGACTGTCTCTGAGCCTGCTAGTTCGGGTCTGGATGCTCCTCTACTGCTTGCCAGACAGCAGGAGAATGAAGAGTCTATGGTTGGGATTTCTGGGGTCTGAGAGGATCCACTGTGCCTTCCTCCTGCAGTGCTGGTTGTAGAGGGCCTGGATGGCTGGCAGCTCAGTCCTTGTGTTGTGTTGTGTCCATACCAAACCTCCTCAACCACCAGAGGAAGAAGAGCCGCTGTCTTGCTGCCACACCTGTGTGATGTGACCAGCTTAGATCTTCGCTGATGTTAATCCCCAGGAATCTGAAGCAGCCAGCCCTCTCCACTGCTGTTCCCTTGATGTGGCTAGGGGCTTGCCCCCCCCCGCCCCGCCCCCCTCCCCACACACACACACCCCTGCAGTCTCCTGTAGTCCACGATCAGCTTGTTGGTCTTGGTGACGTTGAGCAGGAGGTTGTTGTCACAATCTCACAATGTTAGGGCTCTCACCTCTGCTCTATAGGCTGACTTCTCACCGTCCATGATACAGCTGATGATTGGGTGTCGTCAGCAAACCTTATGACCGTATTGGAACTGTGTGTGGCTGTGCAGTCATGGGTGAGCAGGGAGAACAACAGGGGGTAGAGCATGCATCCCTGGGGGGCACTGGTGCTGAGTGTCAGTGTAGAGGAGGTGGCGTTGCCGATCCGCACCGCCTGTGGTCTGCCCATCAGGAAGTCCAGAATCCAGCTGCACAGGGAGGAATTGATGTGCAGGTCTTGGAGCTTCCTGATGGGTTTGGACAGCACTATGATATTAAAAGCTGAGCTATAGTCAATGAACAGCATCTGCACCTAAGTGTTTTTTTGGTCCAGGTGGAAGTGGGCAGTGTGCAGTGTGAATGCAATCATGTCGTCTCTGGACCTGTTTGGCCTATAAGTGAACTGGAGTGGGTCTAGTGTGGTGGGCAGGGAGGATGTAATGTGAGCTTTGATTATCCGTTCAAAGCACTTCATGGCAATGGAGGTTAGTGTTACTGGGCGATAGTTGTTTAGGCAACTCATGTTTGATTTCTTCGGGACTGGGATGATAGAGTATCCTCTTGAAACATGTAGGAACCACAAACTGGAGTAGGGAATGGTTAAAGATATTTGTGAAGACATCTGCCAGACCAGGAGCTTTGCGTGTGTTTACCTTTTTATAGGATTTATACACATCCGCCCAAGATATTTGAAGCGGGCTGTTGTCCTGCTCTAGCACAACCTCCGGCATGATGTGGTTCTCAAAGTGAGCGTAGGGGGAGTTCAGTTCCTCTGGGAGAGAAGCAGGTACCCCCTCACCCTCCTGGAAGTTAATGGGTGTAAATGTATGTAGTAGTGAATGGATGTAGTAACAACTAATCTTATGTAAGAACTAGGTTGAAGTAGGCCCATTCAGTTTGAACCGGTGAACTTGAAACAGTTGGTGAGACCACCCCCTGAGATTGAAGAGATTTATTTACATGATATGTTTAGATTCACTTGATACTGTTATTTAAAAGAATCATATGCATAAACAACATTACAGCTAGGCACACAAGTCAGAGCTATAGTGAGCTGAAATTTGAGGACAGATGCAGAAGGGATTTTCCAGTGTCTTTATCAGCGGGCATTTGGAATCACGGGAGATTATAGCAGGGACCCTCCGACTAGGGGGAACCTTTGGTATGAGTCCTTGAAGAACCTGAAAAGTATAACATGTTGTTCATATAAATTTTGCACAGGCTTAGATTCTTCTGGGAAAGGAGGTCACCTGACATTTTGGATGAAATAAAGTATAAACCAAAAGCTTGTATGACAACACATCCTGTCCTAGGAAAGTTTGCCTGTAGTGTGTGCTTCTTTGTCATGGTTACACAGGGATGGCTTGTTGAATCCCTGTTTATAAAAGGATTTTTTTGACCGGATTTCCCTAGCAGAGCCGTTTCTCAGTCTGTTCCTTGCACCCCTGCCAAATACTCCATCGTTGTCTACTTTGACATGGTGGAAGAGACTCCTGCAGAGGCTGATTCCATGAGAAACTGTGACAAATAGGCTTCCAACATGTCTCTGATCTGCAGGCTAACAATTTCATAAATTTCTTCATGGGTGACTCAAAGTTGCAAATGTGCATGTTTTCTAACAAATCTTTGGGAGAAAAATAAAAGAGACTGATTACTTTTGAAGGTTTGATACATTTTTGGATGAATTTTTGTGTTTCGTTGCTAAGTCCATCTAACACCTGCCTTTCTAAGGCAACTGTTCATTAAAATTGAGTTCATAGGTTTACTTAGACGTCATGGAAAAGAAATCCAAACATGCATATTTGGGTACGCCTCTGTGTGATGGCTTCTGCTTTTTGAAAGGCAAATTCACGATTATCACCTTAGAACCAACTCTGCAGAAGCCTAATGAGAAATTGCTGGTTGAGTCTCAAATTTGGCATCTGTGGCAGTAGTTAGGAATGCATGTATAAATCACTTTGATACCATATCATGTTCCAAGAAAAGGAGACTCAGAGGTCATACAGGAAGAAGAGATGGACAGAATCAATGTTCAGACCATATCGACAGCAAGTAGAACAAATATTCCCATAATTTAATTCTAATGCCTCAGCAGCTGCTCTGAGCCAAAGGGGCTGGCGTGTGAAAAGAGAAAAGGCTGGGAAAACAACAGCCCTTTGTCAGACTCAGACCTAGACAGGAGCACTGCTGCCATTTGTAGCTAGTGAAGGAATGTGACAGCACCAAGGTCTACAGACATGATACAGAACATCACTGCTCTCAGTATAAATAGGTCAGTGCAGCAAAGAACTACTGTAATGTGTATTGTATATTCAATAGTTATTATGCCTTTTTGTGATTTTCTTTTATTTTTATACTGTTATGATGTCAGACGTCTATGTTAAACATGGTCAAAGGTCCAAAACTTGAGGTGAACGTATGTAAAAATGTTCCCTGTAAGTCAAAAGCCTAGGTTTCAACCTGCTCTGAACACGTCATTTGCAATGTTACCTCTTCTCCCTCCTCGTCATGACATCAGATTGTTCGTGCATGCCCACAAGTGGCCTGTAGTCTTTGTTGCTAAGGTTACTGCTAAGGTTGTTTGCACTGTCCACTGACATATAACACAAAAAATAATTGAAATCCGACAGCTACTGTTTGTTTATGTAGCTTTTGGAACTTCCAGAAACTGGCCAATCAGAGCAGAGTGGTCTTATCGGGAGGGAGGCCTTAAAAAGATAGGAGCTAAAATGGCCTTTTCCAAACAGAGGCTGAACTTCGGGGCTTCACAAAGGACCAGTATAAGGAGTTTTTTAAAACCGTAATTCATGCAAAGATATTCCAGTAGAATAGAGAATAAAATATAGATCTGGATATGTGTATGATATGTAATATCCCCTTTAAGTAAATAAAATAACATTTATACAATACTTATAATATTATTATTTGAAGATATCGTATGGGTTCATCTGGAATACTGAGTAACACCACTGCTAATTTCACTGTTGGCCTGGAAAGTGTGTAGAAAGCTGTGTGCCTCGTCTGATGCGAGTGTGGTCTTCTTTTCTTTCTTCAAAACATTGTAACTTCAGGAGTTACAATGACTTGATCCCTCACTGGCTTCCCACTTTACAATGCATTTTTGGGACGACACACCCAAGTTCTTTTTTACACATGTGAATCACCACAGATGAGAAGTGTAGAACATGACACTATATTTTTGGTGGCAAGAGGGAAAAAATAAACTGCTTACTGACTAGTTAGAAAGCTTGTGTGCACTGTCTGGAAAAAATGTGAAGATATCCATGGAGCTGTTTGTGCAAACACCAACCTGTTTAATTTAAATTGCCTTAAGCCACCTTAAATCCTGGTAGTGTCATTTTCCCACTCATTTTTAAGTGTATAATGTTGTAATTGACATCACCTTACAGTAAACTATAAAAATTCCTGTCTATGTCTCTTCTAATTATATTCATTTTGGTATAATGAGCAAGCAACGGCAATACACTTTAGCTGTCTGTTGCTATTATTGTAAATATATTTCTTAAATAGGTTTATGCGACCATTGTTGCAGAAATCAGGCTGTTTACCCAGATTCCCAGATACAGTCAACACTGGACCAGTTAGATAAACACATTTAAGTCCTATCAAAATCACATCTGTTTTTTAAGTCTGTACTTTTACTTACTTTCAGAGTTTTACTTCTCCAAATCTCTATTGCTTCACTTAATGTGACTGTGTTTAGATCATGTGAGATATGTTTACAGTGGTTAAAGGACCCCTTACAGGATGGTTAATTTTGTTTGGTCTGTTTGTTATTTCTCACCAGGTGTATCTCAGAACTTGTCCCCATTTTGGGTGCTGCTACAAATTCCAGGTGAATCTCCCATACAGGCAATGAGTCTAAACAGACATTCCAGGGGAATCAGCTGTAGACAAAAAAGGGGTAAACTCCAGTCCACAAATGCTGTAAAGCAGGCCTATCATTTCCACTACAACCATAGCTCTATAATAAAAATGCCTCTATCAGCCAAATTACCCATCCATGGTCTTGCACCTGATATAAATCAGATGGAAGAAAAATTCCACCTCCTGCTCTAATAAGCATCTTGTGTGTACAGACTCAACGTTCATACAAAGATCAAACATTTCTGTAACATTCTTGGAGATGTAGTGCGTGTGTTCCAACATTAAATTACAACCTGGCAAAAAAAGAAGAAAAAAAAATCAGCACCCTGCTGCTTATGATTTTGCACAATAAGACTTTTTGCTTTGACATGTAGGGCAAACACATTTAAGATGATTCCCCCAGATAGCTGTAATACCCTTTGAGGAACACCCAGAAGAGATAATTTGGATAGTTTGAAGCCTTTGTCTTGGTCTGCAGGCCTATCTCCTCTCAGAGAAAAGGATCCCTTAAACCTTATTGTGTGTGTGGATTCATGCAGGGATAACGGCATGTCAGTGAAGGGCCATGCAACAATAGTTCAAGATGAGAGAGGTGTAAAGGTGCGACGGAGAGCTAACAACACAAAGTTTTGCTTTGGCTATGCCGTGTCTATCTGGAAAAGCATCAACACACCACCAATGGCCTGTCTGTGTGGCCTCGCTTTCTTCAAACGTCTTTGAAATATGGTCTGCTTTTTGCATTGGCCTTATACTGGAAAATTGCCTTGAAAAGTACTTTATCACCAAAACAGATAAGAGCTTTTGGGAAAAAATGCGTGTTCGCAGGTTATTTATTACTGCCATGGAGACAAACCGCTTGAGTGAATTGCTCAGAAAAAAATTAAATACACAAATTAAAGTTAAGCAAGGCCAACAATAGACATTACAGTATCTCTAAATGAGAAGTAAAAGATTAAATCACTATTGTATGAGACACATGCCATTTTTGTTTAGACCTAAAACAGGAATAATAGGAACAAAGTATGAGCCATTTATAACAAGGCACCGTTAGTGTATTTTTAGTAGTCAGGACTGGTCATAGAGGACAAAGCAATAAAAACAGTATAACAAAAGATTATTTGACTATAACAGTCTATATTATATGCTATATTATAATTGACTGTTATAAAGAAACTACTGTACCAAGCATGTCTAATTAGAATACATCTAATCATGTGTCTAACAAGTCTTCTGGGCCAATTAATCTGAGTCAGATCTTGTCCTTATGGCAACTGACAGACAGTCTGGTCAAAGTGGCTACTGATGCTGCACCTATGCCAATAAATGTGTCACAAGCAGCTGGGAAGTGTACGTTGCTGAGCTGCAGTACCATATGGAGTGCTAAAACAGAGTCAAAAATCCTGCTGCCATCATGGCATGTGAAAAGCTAGTGAATGTATCTTACAGGACACGTTGTATTTTATTCAACACTTTCAGGGATGTTAATGTGTAAAATGGGAACAGTGACTTGGGGTAAAGGCATGAGGTTCGAATTCGAGGTTCTTTTGAAAACAATGAACTCCAGTACAGGAAAGGGGCTATATGGTTCATTTTAAGAGTGCTGGCAGAAAGATTGATCAGCAGTATTCTGACATGAAAGTTGAGAATGCATGTTGGTTACTTTGGTTTGATTTACTCCAAGGCAAATCAAATAGAGCACACCATTTCTCACAGCAGACAGACTCTGACCTCAAGATTCTTGTTCTGTTTCTCAGACAAGAACATTAGCTTTTTAAGGCAACAATGTTAATCATTTTAAAAATTGCAGTCCTCACATGCCAGCCACTCACACATAGGAGCAATTAGGAACTATAGTGTGTACAAGAGGTACATGCTGGGCCTTGCTGTACATTTCATTTTATGTCATTTATGACAAACCTCTACCCACCTGCAACTCAAACAAGCGTCCAGACATTTATTATCAACTGGTATCAACTGACCATTTGCTAAGCTTCCCCCCGCCCTTAGCTACTGTTGCTATGCATGTAAATCTTTCACAATGTTTGTGTTTTCACTTTAAAATGTGTTTTAGTGGGATTTAGTGGGGTACGCTGCATTTCTCTTAATGTTTGTGTTTTAATTCATGCTTGTGTTTTGGTATTCATTGCACTTCTCCTTGTGTTTGCATTTGGGTTAGTGGTTTGGTTTTGGTTTGGTATTGTTGCACATTTTAATTTTAGGGGTAATTTCTCTTCATGTTTGTATTTTCACATTTGCATGTGTTTTACAATTTGCAGCATTATTTTGGATTTGGAATGCATTTGTAATGGGCCTCATGCATGAATGTTTTGTTATTTTACTCTTATATTTGTTCTTGCACAAAGCAATAAGAGGAAAATGAGACAATACTACATGGGATTCAACAAACTCTCTTAGCTGCCTAAACTTGTTGTAAATTGCTCATTTCAGCCTGATGACTGCCACCTGTTCATGAGGAGGTGTGCATTCGTGAGATGTGATCGTTAGTATAATCCACACCCCTAAAATTGCCACATAAGACTCCATGTTTCACTCCGTTTGTGAGTGAGTTTCATTCTCAAAAAAGTTCCCAAAGAATAAATACACTACACAACTTCAAGTCCTGCTTTCAGAAATCTGTAAACAAGCACATAACAAATTTAAGAGTGACCCAAGGAGACCCAAAACAATTAGAGAATGTGAATCCAGCTAATATGTCATCAGAACAGCTCTTCACTGTGACAGAAATAAAGAAGGAATGCTTTCAGTTGAGGTTAGATACTAAAAAGCATATTTCTAAAGCAAAGCGCTCCGTGATAGGAGGCAGTCTACAGGTGATGTTACACTGTCAGCTGCAACATAAGATGATACTGGACATACTTGCAGAGACCACACAGAGGCAGCTGTTGGAATGAGAGAAGTTTTCAACCGTTACTGAAATGTAGAAATTGTTGCACCAAATCATCACAAAGGTGAGCAAAGTCACTTAGGCTAGTTTAATTTTGTTTAAGGAAGGAGAGAGACCTGTCACACTTGTTTCATCATCAGAAAGCCTGCAGCATTTCAATAATTGTGCATTCAAAGTTCCGCCATTCGTCCCCCCTTCATCGGATTTGGTACGGAATATGTGTGTTTGTTCAAGAGATATCGCAGGATGTCTCCAGTGAGTTTAATCAGGACTGTTCAAAGGCATCTTGAGTTATGAGCAAATATGAGATAGGCATCACCCACTTGCACCGATCAATATGGTGCTTCAGATTTTGGTTAATACTTGCCCCCAGAGCATGCACACCAATTTTGGTGAAATTCTCTCCACCAGATTTGCAGATACACGTTTGTGGCAATTATGGTGCTCCCTATGGGTTGGGCTCAAAATGCTTTGTTGGAGCTATTCCCACTCATGGGCTGAAGTTATGTACCAAGATTTATCATGGTTGGACAAGTGGTTAATGAGTTGTGGCCAATATTCTCAAAGCCCTGCCCTTTGAAGATATTTTAGTTGATGGCAGCCATGTTTTTCAACTGAGCCAAACTTGGTGTTGATTGAGTCAAAATCCAAAAAGAAGATATCACATTACTGTTTTTTTTTCAAAATATGTATTGTGCAAAAAATCCATCATAGCAGACCTTTATGGTCCAAGAGGCTTTTTGTAGAGCACATTCAGCTGTACTTGTGTGTGAAATTTCAAGTCAATAGGACTTACGGTGTGAGGGGCGGGGTCTTTCCAAAATTGAATTTTTGGACTTTAATTACAGCGACACCATCTGGCTAATTGGTCTCATATTTCTTGGGAAGCACATGCACATCATGTCCAGTTATGGTGCCAAGTTTCATGGTTTTAGCTCACTCCAGCTCATAGCAATTTGAGCCGCGGTAGAAAAAAACTAATAATAATAACAATAACAATAAACCAGCACAAACACAGAGGGGTCCTACCCCTTCCGTTTTTTTTTTAAATATAGAAAACAATTTTTTTTTTTTTAAAAAAAGGGAGAAAGGGGAAATAATGACCATATAAGATCTAATTATAACTGTATTGTTTAAAAGAATTTAGAGCTCAGCTCAGTTGAAGGGTGGGGAGGGGTCAAAAAGACGGCTGAGCAGGTTAAGTTATAATCAGGATCATAGGAGGACTAAATAGAGGTTTGAAAATTATTTACAATATATTGCGATCACATTTTATTTGACAGTTGGTTATCGCATAGCACACCATTGTGCTTATCTTTGTTGCTCCTGGGTACACATTCATCATTCATCTCACTATGTGAATGTAAATGTGTGTACATTTATAATGCATATGTGATTACCTTAGTGTCAACGCAATATTTCAGTTACTTGATTTCGATATATAATATCTCCTCCATAATGAAAGCAAAGGGGGGGAAAAAAAGGAAACCCAATAAAAATCTGGTCACAAAAAAAGAGTCAATGGTGTGATAAAAGCTTGTCATTGGCTATTGTACTGGCTCATTGAAGTGCCTTTGTCTGGGTTTGAGTGGCACTAGTATGAGACAGCCTGGAATGAGTGCCTCTCTTGCCTCACACTAATAGACTAGTTGTGTGTGTGTGTGTGTGTGTGTGTGCAATTAAACAAATACACTAATACAAAGAGATACCACACACACACACACACACACACACACACACACACACACACACACACACACACACATACACATACACACTGTCTGTAGTCCAGACAGGAAGAGAGGGCCACTTAGACTGGCTTTCTTAATTAGAGCAGGTAGTCAGAGGGGTGGAGATGTTTTGGGGGAAGGACATTGTTGGGGTTTGAGGGCCTTTTGAAGGATGACTAGCTCGATGATAACGGGACTTTCTTGTGGGTAAAACATGATCACACTCTTTTTGCAGAAAAAAAAAAATCATAACTGAAATGTTTTTGTAATTGAGTGTCATAGAGAGTGTGCAACCAAATGTTTTAAGTGTCTAGGAATTTCCCATTTTTCTCTTGTCCAGAGATTGTATCTTCCTTTGACAGAGGAGGGCTAGTCTAAATGTCTCTTGGGTACAAGAAACCAGAACCTATTATTTAGTCAAGCGCTGAAAAAAAGTGGAGGACCTTCAAAGAAGTGATTGATGTGAGTTAACCCTGTCAAATGCAGGGTTATGGATCAGTGCAAAACAGAGCATAAATCACTTCCAAATGCTCTTACCTACCACTGTTAGATCATACTGATAGACTCTTTGCTCTCTCTGTTGCTGTTATGGATGTCCAGAATATCTCTTTATTTAATCTACCATTTTAGAATGAATAATAATAATATTCATAATAATATTGAATATTATAATTGCATAAATTAGTGCAAAAATAAGAGGACAACAGTGCCCTCATTAGCTCATATAATGCAAAGGCACTGGGTTCATTTTTTCTGTGAACATCCTCCAAACATATTCAAGAGGAAAATATATTGAATTGACATTAATGTCTGCCCTCTGCCTTAAATCACTGACGTTGCCGGTTTAATGCTTTATTCTATTTAGTCACTCTGTCAATGCTACTTTCAACAATTTGGGTTTTATAAGATATGACTTCTCAGTGTTTTAGGAAGAGCTCCTTGGCTGCATTTCAATGTTTTGCAGTTTGATGCATCCTCCTCCAGTTAAAAAAAAAAAAAAAAGTCTGGTCCTCTACAGCAGGAAAACAATTGAGCATGGAAAAATGGACATAATCTATTCTGAGCTACCTTGACAAGAATTCCCTCATGACCGCTAACATCTTTTTCATAAGCTTTGCAAACTTTTCCACTGAACACATACAGCATGTCGCTTATTTTCTGTATATAGTATGAAACCCCAAAATGTTGAAGCCACAAGAAATAAAATGTGGGATTTATTTATTTATTTATTTTCTTTTTTGGAGGTTTTCAGTTGCTTGTATGGTGTAGTCGTCTGTGTCATCACATGACAGGGTTGTGCGTGACTAACTGGGTTGCACTGTGTATACCTCACAGGCCTCTTGTTAGTGTGAAATGCAGGAGAACAAAAGCAACATTCTGTTAAGAGGTTTAATACACCCTGGTGACGTGAGCCACAACAGTGTGTAAAAATCTCCAGAAAGCTCATTTGATTGGAGTGTTAAGCTGTTAAAAATAATTAGCTTTTTTCCCCCCCTCTGCTGTCATCGAGTGTCTTGCCTGCTAGTCTCACACACAAAAGGCCGGCACAGCTCACGTCTATAGCCGTGTCTGGCCTTTGCCTCATTCATTCTAACTATGCTGACATGGGGCAACATTTTCCAGGCTGCTTAACAGCCTAAAGTTTTACAATAGGAAAGTATTTTCTGAAACGAAAACACTGCCACTGGTCATAATTGTGTGCATTTCCTAAATGACTGTCAGCAGACTTTTATTGCCATTTTGCTGTGTTCACTGTGAGAATTACAGCTTTGGTTGTGTAACAAATAGAGCACTATAACATCAATAATGGCTACAAAATATGACCTGCCAAAAAATATCCTGCCTTATTGGATGGAGTCTTAAAAAAGATCCCTGAGAAGATATGGAAATCCTTCAGTGACTGTGTTATGCCGTCTGTTAGCTGTAATGTGTCATTCACGCCACAGTCTCACATTCACGGATCAAACAATGCAAGTCCATTTTTCACCACACCACATGTGCCTATGGGCTATTGGCACATACTTGCGGACCCCAGGGGTCCAACACCAACCCCCCGCCCCCGTCATACCTCCTCCAGTTGGACCATGCCCGTCTCTGACAGCATACCACCCAGTCATGTGTAGTGAATAGGTGGTCAGCTTTGGACCGAGGCTGCAGTCCCCCACACATCGCATGCAGCTGTTACAAAATGGACACTCTAGACATGTAACACAATACCTAAAAATGACCTCATTCAGTCTCAGCCAGTTAAAGTCAAAGCTGACATGATTTCCTTCAAAAAGCTGGCAGTCAGACTGACAGGACAGTCTAAAATGCCTGTGAGGCAAAGTGCCAACAGCTTCCACCCCCCAAACTACTGATAGCCCAGTTGGCAGCAGAGATAACTGTGTAATCGTGTGTGGCTTTCATGGATTTCTGAAGCAGACATGGTGCATCAAAAGATGAAATTGATACTGTTCAAGGCCAACTGTTCCATTATAGGATGTGTGTGTGTGAGAGAGTGCAGGGTGAGAGGGGATTATGTGTGTATGTGTGAGGTATACAAGGCTTTAATCTTGCTTAAACAACCTTCTTTTACTGCAACAACTTTCACTCTGATAATCATTTAGAGGACAGCTGAACATGGAAGCTGGATGTCTCTTTTCACTGTAGTTTAGCATAGTACAAACATGTACTTTAGAGAAAATACAGAAAAGGTAAGAGTATATAAAATGTCTACAACTGCAGACAGAGGATAAAATCCAACACATATCACCCATATTCAATTATCAAATCACTTCACAAATCACAAAATATATGACACACAATATACTGTATACACACACACACACACACACACACACACACACACACACCCACACATACACCACATATATACTAATATACTATATTTGTCGGAATAACAAAAGACAAAAAACCTGATCATTAGATACTTCAGCCTCTAGAAATCACATAGAAATATGCCAATGGTTGTACAATGCTTTACCACCATCTACTGGTCAACAATAGAGGTGCATTGTATTTATAAAGTTGACCACACTGCTCTACACTAAACTAAACATTCAACAATTGTAAAATATATGTAACAGTAAAACGTTAAATGAAATCATTAGCACATTGTCTTTCAAGCAAGGAATTTGTGATTATACCACACATAGGTCGGGTGCAGTAAACAAACTGGTGAAAATGCACTGATCCTAGATATTCTGTTGGCAGCAGGAACTCCATCATAAACAGCATCCTCTTTATTATGAGCTGATGCAGCTAATGAATAACTTTCACCTCTATTTTATCACACCGAGGTACAAAACCCAGTACCGTAGGTGCACTTTTGTGCTGACAGTCATCATACTGTTTAAACCGTCCAATGTCAGCCAGCTTGGAGGAAGTTAAGGCAGAAGACCTCTGTACAAACCATAAAAATACTCCTGGACTGTCTGTATGGATATGGATGCATAAAATAAACAATTCACACTTATATGTTCCAAGTATAATCTACCTGTAAATATTAACTATTAACTATTATTACATTTGCATGTCACTTTTACATAAATTAACATGATTATGGACATATTTATTTATTTATCATGGCTCTTGTGTTTCCGTCACATATGCCCACCAGGGACAGTGGATGTAAGAGCTTGTTTGATACACTAGGGGTCAATGTTTGCTCATTTTAAGAAAATACATGTTCCTTTGGGTCACTAGGTGGACGCTTACCTTTTAGTATGTAATTCACCAAGAAATATTGCTGTCATGTAATGGTCGGTTATGCATGAAACACATTTATCAGTATCCTTCTATAACAACATTTTATGTGGCAGAAATTATTTTTATTTTCATTTATTATTATTTTTATTTTGTTATTTTATTGCAGGAATTGAATAACAAATATTTATGACAAAACCTGTCAACAACACAGTAAAATATCTGGGATATAATCCAATTACATTTTTGAAAACTGTCATAAAACTTTACAATTTCATAATATGTAAGCACAGAATCATATGCATTAAAAATTGCAAATATATCAGATCAACTCCAGTGTGTCAGTGCAAACCTGTTGAGTAGTGGTTTCTGGATACATGGTCTTTGGAGCATTTTGCAGCTGCAGATTGCACTGGAATGTCTGTGCTGTTACCTCAAAGCAGACTGTGGTACATGGTAAACATCAATCATTAGTCTCTTTTATGAGGATTCTCAGTGCAGGTTTGTGTTTTTCAGCTCAGTCATTAAAGATGTCTGGTTTATGCTCACAGCAAACACGCCAGGGAAACTTTTTCCTAGCTTGTCCATATAACCTGAGAGTTTGGAAAGACCTCGGCACAGCTTGGTTTCACAGGAAAACTACTTTTTAGGGGAGCTGTTGCTGTGCCTCAGGTCTCTTCCAAATCCTCAGATTAGATTTTAGGAACCAAGGCAGGCTTTTGGCAAGAAATCAAAGCAGTTCTTGAGGGACCACAGTATCTGTTTTCATTTAATGTACAAAGCTATCTCTGTGCAATGAGCCCTATAAAAGTGGCTTGTATATAAACAGTTTGCCTTTTGCTGAGGTACCTGCACCTTTATTACTGAGTCACTTTGGTGACATAATTCCTCAAAAAGCTTCTTTCCATCTCTTTGTGAAATTTTCATAGCTTAATGGGAACTTACCTCATTCTTTGATTTGACATAGCGACTTGATGATCCATCAGGCAGTTGACAGCGTCATCTGTTTCCAGAACTCAAGAGTAAGTGTACTTTGGTGAGAAATGTATTAAAAAGATATTTGCTCTGTTTATGTGTCTCTTAAGTGGAACTGAATTCCAGAAGGTCATGTTGTGGAAATGCAACCTGCAGCACTGAGTGAAACCACATTGACCCACAATCTGGCAAACATAAACACCCAGCCAGCACTGACCTGCTGTCCTTTTTTATTAACCAATTGGTTTCTCTGTGGTGGAGAGGAAAGACTTGAATTTTTACTCACAAAATGTAGTTTTAACACAATTTTTATTCTTTCCTGTCTAATATTAAAGTCCTTCTACACTCAAAAATGTATTTTGTTTATTGTACTGTACTTCACTTGGATGTTTGACCTTCATTGTGCAGAGTGATGTACTGTATGTACAGAATTTGACAACAGAAGGCGGTTTTGACATTCATCTGTTTTCACCTTAAATTTGAGATGCACATATGAGCATGATTTTGTGATATTAAAACTAGTTTGGAAGCCAATCCTGGTCGAATGTGAATCTTAAACAAGTGTGATGTGGAAACTTGAAACCTCCGCTGCACATACACTGAGAATGGACTTTACTGTGAAGAGAGAGAGGGAGAAGAATTTTTTTACTGGGTAATTGAACTGAACATTTGAACATTGTCTTAAATGTTGTAAAATTCTGGTGTGGAAAGTGTTAATATTAAAAATGTTTTTAAAAATATGTCTTTATTAAAGTCAAAAATTTGTTTTGGTTATTGTTCCTTCAGTTGGATGTTTGAGCGTCACTCTGCAACATGATGTATGTGCAGAGTTTGACACTAGAAGGTTGTTTTCATGTTCATTTGATTACGTGGGAAAGTTTCTCTGAACTCACTAAAAATCTGAATTTAAGGCGGGTACCTATGAGAAGGATTTGTGACATCAAAACTAGCTTGGACCCAGTCTTGGTCCAGTATTCAGTTTACAAGTGTGACACAAACTTGAAACCTCCAGTGCACTTATACATATACAGAGAATGGACTTTTCAGTGAATTAGGAGACATCTTGTGCTCAGCAGTTAAACTTTTGAAATGAAAAATATTGATAGATTGTGGAATTTTTAATAAAGGTGGAGTAGATTTTTGTGTGGAAAAACTATATGAGACAAATTATTATTTAGTATTATTTATTTTACGTACATCTTAGAACATGTCTTGATGGGATCTTTAAATGTGTTGTGCAGATAAAATAAACATAAATCAACTTGTGAGTCAGCTAAAAAGCTTTTTTTTAATTATTACTCATTTTTTAACAGCGTTAGTAGTAGCAAGACATACAGTATTGATATAATTAGTAACCATAGCACCAGAATCAATCATTCATTTCTTTTATACAGGCTACATACATACTGTAGGTACATATGATTCTTAAAAACATCTTTGGATAAAGCATGGCAAACAAGCACACTGTTTCTCTATTCAGTACCAATGCCCATTCAATATTTAGCACACTGTTTACAATTCAAGTATGAATATTAAAAATACACATATATCATAAGTTACAATTCTTAACGGTTATTACAAAAAAAAAACAAAACAAAACAAAAAAAAAACAGGATTACATTTCTACAAAATTTATGGCACATAGTGCATCAAGTATTCTTTAAATTTCTGATACAGACCTCATAGCACAATTGACCATCAATTGATAGCCAAAGGTTTTCTAGCTGCTCATTGACTTATTTTTTTATTTATTTTTCAGCCATTCTTTAAATCAAAAGAAGCTGCATTGTCTGAGAAGAAAAAAAAAGTCGAATCTGCATCTATCTTCTAACTTTGGTTAAAGCTTAACATCAAAGTACCAGCATGTTAGGTTGCATAATATACAGAGTTGTAGTAGTGGTCATGGTGAAAGTCAGTCATGATGAGTGAAGTACTACTCAAGGGCAGATTTCCTCATGCAGTGGTTTATCTGCTGTATCTGGCAACCTTGCAGCTAGATTTTCAGCTACATTAATAAGAGGACTGTGACATGCTTTATAGGCAGATCCTACATCTGCTGAAGAGACTTCTACGCCAAACCCTGACAGTTAGAGAACTGAAGCTCTGCCACAGCAAGTATCATTCCCAAAGCCAGTGTTTTCCTTCTCAAGATTAGAGGTAATTCTAGTAGTTCAAAAGCACCATTCAAAAGATCCTCATTTAAAGTTAGTGGTTATACACTACAAATAGTAGTAGGCTAATACCTTTTTTTTTTTTTTAGCAAAGCAGACAAAGGACAAAAAAATAAACAGACAATGGCTTCACTGTTGGTAGTAGTCATTGTACCTTAAAACATGGAACATATCTACAAGTCATTACAGAATAAATATGGTCAAACATAAATATATTACAACACATATCTCAGTAGAGTATGGTTTGTGAGAGGTAGGTGTTGCAGGTACCTACAGTAGGCCCACTGAAGGGTGTGAGGAGAGACATCACACCTGATACTGTGTCACGGTGTAACAGATGAGAACTTGTCTGTGTGATGAAATTAAAGAAAAACACAGACACAAAAAAAAAAGTCTAAAAATAAAAAGCCAAATTAAATTTATACAGTTAAACAGTAGAAAATATTGAAATATTTAATCTTTTTCCTCACAGCACTAGTGTTTATCTGTCTCTATGTGACAGGCGTGTGTCAGTCAATGGACTTTCTATGCAGTTTTCAGTAGTTTTGTCAAATACCTGACAACAGATGCAGCAAACAGACTCTAGAGATACATAATAATGGAAACTAAAATCATCTGTAGTTGTTCTAAAGACTCCTAATGTATCAAAGTTTGACCTTTGACTTAAGGCAGGTTTGGAGGGATATCAGTAGTTAGTTGCAAGCTTACTCTTTATGTAAGTCTTGAGCCTTAAAGAATTTGTTTGATGTTTTGGGTAATATGGTTATTTGCTTTCTTGCCAAGAGTTAGAAGATTGATACCACCAACATATCTGTATGGTAAATATGATGCTTTCGCCAGCAGCCAATTAGCTTAGCTTAGCATAAAGACTGAAAACAGGGGGAACAGCTAGCCTGGCTCAGTCCAAAGAAAAGTGCCATTCCAATTTATATCCGGGTGCCAGCTCCAGGAATTTACTGCACCCGGTGTTAGAGGTGCCAGTAGGGGGAATTTGTTACATTAAGACAGAGCTAGTCTAGCTGTTATCCCCCTATTTCCAGCCTTTGTGCTAAGCTAAGCTAACCAGCTGGCAGCTGTGGCTTCATGTTTACCACAGATACAATTTGTTCTTGTATTATTCATTTTCTGTATCAGCTTAACGGCAGACATAAGACAATTGCACAACCATCCCTTGCATACTATTCATATGTCTTGCAATGATTATTAATACATATGTTTACTTGTATACTGTTCCATCAAAGTCAGTAGGATAAGTTGCAACTAAATGCTTACAGTGTACCTTTAAAAATATATGTATATAATATGAATAAGGTAACATACAACAAGATTAATTCCAGGCACCTCATGATAAAATTCTGGAAATTATTCTTATCAACAGAACGCACTTCATTTGACAGAACACTGTAATAAAAACTTGCTACTTTAAGATGAGAATACCTCATGTCATGGGAGAAGGTCTGTTAAGTTGTTCTCCTGTATGTGCAGTTGCTTTCCCAGTGTTTTGAAGTGTTGTATCCCTTTGTATGATACTAAAAATGCATATCTGTGTCTGAGGAAAAATAACCTTTTAGATTACAATGCGTTTGATTGCATTGCAACACTGTTTAGAGTTATCAGTTTGGTTGAAGGACCTGACAGTGACCCTGTAGTACTGCATAGTCCGTAGTGTCTTGTCTGTTTTAGCTGCCATTTGGAACTGAACTGGTGATGTTATTGTAGGATCATTACATTTAGATGTTTTTCCACCACACTTATAGATGACTATGGGGTCCAACAAATCACTATTATTGCATGTTCCTGGGCTACTGTCTTCAGGTTGATTTAGGGGTTTGGTCTCTGCATTGCCCTCACTGGACTTGAAGGAGTAGGCCGTTATGAGCCTGGGGAATGCACTTCCCACAGAAACCACCACAGCGACCGTAGATTCTTGTTCCATCCTACGGACCGGGAAAAATGAGAGAGGAAAGAGTGGGCAAAGGGCAACTTTTTACAGAGCTTCATAAATGTCACTGGGGATTCCTCTTCAGTGAATCAGACAGAAATACAACAGGGCAATTCAGATGACAAGACCCAACACGAAGCACAATTACACCCCAGTAAAACTACATTCATAACAAAATTTATAACAAAAGGAAAACACTAATAATATTCAATATTTTTTTATTATCCATGAAAAGACCAAAACCGAGAATGAACTGATCCTACTAGCAAGTTTTGACTGTGTAGCTTGATATAGCTCTTTCCTCTAAGTCAAAGAGTTCCATTGTTGTCCTCATAAATGAGTCACGTTGTTGCACTCAGTGACATGTTCCTTTGTTACGATAAACATGGGGACTGTAGTTTATTTTGAGTCAATGCTACATAAATCGTCCTGGTGAAACAAATACTCACAAGTGCACTTAATTTGTATAAGTTGGTGGCTGATAATAGTCCCCGAGAAATGCACTGTTTACTCCTGTTTGATTAATACTTGCAGTACCCAGCTGTTTAGGAAGTTACTTAACCTTTTTAAACATAAAAAAATATATTTTTTAGATGTTTTTAAAGATTTACATCCTTAGTAGGAAAAATGGGCTTGTAAAGAATAGAATAACACATCTTGTCCTTTAAGAGCCACATAGCGTCATCCAATGCAAAAGACAAACATATAAATCTACCGCTTCTTACCTCAGATCTGTGGACTTTGATGGAAACATAGTTGCCCTGAGATGTCCATTTGGTGGCCTCAGCCACTTTGAGGCCAGTGCCAATCAGATTAATGCTGAACTGACCCTGCGAACACACATCAGACTTGAGTTATTTCTGAGCAGTTATTTAACCAGGAATGTCGAGTAAGAACTAGCAATGCTTTTTGGAAATAGCTACAGAGGATTTGAGGCTTAAACACAAACTACAGGTACAGTACATGGTGCTGATGAGCATCTCTAACAGAGTAATTGAGTAGTAGCCTTGCTCAATGGCATATTTGCATCAGGCCCAGGAAATTATATGAGCAAATCTCACTTCTTTGACCTTCAGGCCACTAACAAACATATGCCACAAAGAACACACATGAAACACACATTGCTACACCGCTATGAGGCAACGATGAACAGTATTTCACCAACCTGTGGACACTTGGCTGCACTATAACAATCTCCCGCTGTAGCAAAGGGCACAGGTCGACCAAGAAGAGTATGGGAAAAGTGGAGGTCTGTGACTGTTAAACAGCAAAGATACAAATCTAGAGTCACAATGTGCAACAGCAGAAGTAAACACAGAGTGAAGACAGCTGCTGTAAGGTAAATAACCACACAGAACATCACTAAGTACAGTTTATGCAGTTAAATTTCATTGCAGGGTCAATGTCACTTCACTGTGACATTGCCAGATGGTGTCTTGTTTGTAAAAACATCTCTCAGTTGGGGTTGGGATTCAAATCTGCATCCAGTAACAAATCTACTTAGAAAATCTGAAATCTTTTAAGTCCCTTAACAACTCTATTTATGTTTAGTATCAAACAATTTTAAGTAACAAAAGTTTCAAATAACAAGCAGTCATTTTTAAGAATTAAAACTAAATTAATGACTACCTGAATGTTGTGTGCATTGCTCTCACAAAAAAAGGAAAAGAGATGATAAAATATTTTATAAGAGATTTATAAACCTCAGAGCTGGTGAACCTGGGTATTTCCCTGAGGTGTAACTGGAGGCAGAAAGAAACCACTTTTATGAACACAGCTACTTATATATCCTGTAGTGTATCCTGTCTAAGAGTTAACTGGTTATGCATATAAAATCTTTGATTTACATTTTGAATTCAGTAAATAAATCTGAACCCTGTTTCCCTGTGTCTGCTGTTTAGTTTTTGCCATTTTCCTTTCCTCCACATCACAAATGATAACATGACCAGTACCTTTCTCTGCCCTCCCTTCATGTTGCCTGTATGAAATGATGATAAAGTTCACAGGATGCGCAAGGCACACAAAAGCAGTGCCTCTTCATAATCTTTCCTTCATCTTGAACTCATTATCCCCCCTCAGCTCTCTTCAAGCCGCCTGAAAGCCAAATGAGTACCATGCAGACGAAGGGTGGGAACATGTGCTGTCAGGACCCAGACCAGATGAAGAGGATGGGAAGATGACTATGTAGGTTCTAATCCAACTTCCCCTCTAAGCACACACACACACACACACACACACACACACACACACACACACACACACACACACACACATACACAGACACACACATTGTGTGTACACAATAGACTAATCCACATACTCTAATCAAAGGCATACTTGGTCACAACAGGGAAGGTGGAGCTGACTGTAATAATGAGTACAGGAGTATTGCCTGAAGATGTGTGTGTAAAAGTGTGCGTGTCTGTCTCTGAGTGTGCGATCACTCACATGCTATTATGAGTAAGTGTTTGACACTGATGTGATCGCATGCACAGGCGTGTGTGCTTGCACTGCGCGCTTGTGTCTTCAGTCTTCTTGTATGTGCTCACCAAGAAAAGATATGCTCGGCAGAATTACATATTGTCTGTCTGTGCTTGAGAGCAGGCACGCATGTCTGTACGTGCACACGTGCATTCCTTTATTCTCATGCTCACGTGTTGCTGAGAGGCCCAGTTTCTCCAAGTCGCCTTGTGATGTGAACATGGCGCGCTGAAAGGTCATTATTATGATTTCAGAGGAGGGAGTGTGGAAAAAAGGCAGCACATAGTGCATTTGGACAGCCCAGGCTTTAGAATGAGGCATTATTAAGCGCTATGGGACGAGGCGTTTGGGGTTTAAAACAACACTGATGTGTGGTCTCATTACAACATTGTAAGGCTATCACACAGTAATTACGCACTCATTATCCTCAGGGAGCTCAGGTCCAGGCGAACTTTGTGGAAGAGTGTGTATCCTGCTGCTGAGTAGTCATTCCTGCAGTCGCAGTCCTGTCTTCGGCTGCCATTATACGGGCATTCAAAGGGGTTCAGCAACCTTTGGTGTAAGGACAATTAATGTTAAGATTTATTTAGGACAAAACACATGAATCTGAACAGTCCTAAAACACCAAATTTTACTGTATGCACCTGGTGTTACAGGAAGTACAATAATTCTTTACACATTACACAATCGTATCCAAAGCTCCACTGAGTCACAGCTCAAGTGGCTATCCATCACCACTGGATTATACACACCTGTGCCCATACACCTCGGAGTAGTTGTCTGTCTGACCGCTGCGCAAGGTCACATACTCCTTGGGGAAATCAGTCTGCATCTCGGCACAGTAAATCTAAAGCCAAACACATTGAGACAACAGATGAGATCCTGTTGGGAAGCTGCAGGTTGAGTCATGAAGTGTGCCGGAGCAACTCTGACAGAACAGACACACCTGTAGGATCCGGGTCTTGACTTTGAGATAGTATTCCCCATCTATCCTCACACCCTTTCTCATCTGGACCTCACGGCAGGAAGTGAACAACTGGCCTAGGAGAAGAAATATGAAAGGAGGTTGTTTTAGTGCAACAGTAAAGAAACAAGAAACAAATCTTTGACATTGAGGTTTGCCACTGCCATAAATCTGTCATCAACAAATGCCATAAAGAGCGAAAACTAATGGAGCCATGTGGGAGTTCAGGCAGGCACGGAAGTAATTTCATAGTTACATGTCCCATACATCCTCCATTTGTATGCATATTCATGCTCACTGCTATACTGCTGCCTGCTCTCAGATATGTAACTCCCTCCACCTCTTCAGCCTCCTCTTGTATAAGTATTTAATTGTTAATTTTGTTTCTTTCAAAGGTCCCATATTGTAGAAAGGGAGATTTCCATTCCATTTTTGATTATAAAGCAGGTATAGGTGCTATATAAAATACTGTGAAAGTATCAAAATGCTCAGTCCACAGAGAAATGCACACAGCCCTTATTCAGAAAATGTGCCTTTAAACGAGCCGTTTGGACTTCCATAAGGTTGTGATGTAACAACTATACATTCAAAAAACAAAAATCTATGTTATTTACCTAATTTATGTGCACTTGTTTCATTTCAGCTCAGTGTGAGAGTCTCTACTGAGTTTTGCTGTCAATTATGGTTGCGCTAGTTTCTCTCCTCTCCTCTGCTCTCTGTGTTTCACTCGAGGGCGGGGCTTAGCCCTTCTATAAACACACGGAGCAGGGCAGAGGAGAGACAGACAGCGGAGGAAATGCTGCACAGTTGTTAGATGTCAGCAAACAAATTTGTTATTGCACAGCCTTCCAAAGGTTGGATAACATTATCCTCAGCGGTGGCCATCGCAATTTACCGGTGACCTTTTACCTACAGTAGCTACAGTAGGCTTTAATACATTACCTTTGGTTGGCCTGGGTGTGTGGCACTCAGAAAAGCCAATCAGAACAGAGGGGCATTGAGCAGACACAAAACAGCCTGTTCTTAGTAGAGCTCCAGAGAGAGGAGATGTAAAACTATATTGAGATGGTTTTTGGTACTTAAAACCACAAACATACCTTCTTATGGATATCTTCAAATAAAACTCAGGAAAACTGTAAAATACGGGACCTTTACATAAACTATAAACACAACTATGAGAAAAGATTGTAACCTGGTTAATATCTTCCTAAATGAGAGCTGATGCAAATGTCTCATTATTTGTGGTGCCTCCTCTGTTTTCCCAGAGTGTTGTAGAGGCCATATCACACTGATTAGCTAATTAGTATTAATACTTTACTGCAGAACTGGCCGTCACCCAAGCATATCATTTTAATTTCAACAGGGCCTGACTTGGCAGAAGCCGGGAATCAACAGCCCAATGCGTCGAAACATCTGAAATGAGGTGAGCGAACCTGCTTGCAGACGGCTTTTACAGTGCTTGCAAGTTCACAATGAAGGCAGCTTCGGCCCCAGCACACACCCCTGAGGCGTTTTGACAGACTGTCCACATCACAGTTTGTAGAAAACTGCTGACTGTCTATTTATTGTTCCACAAAGTAATCACTCCAAGAGGCTTTAAGTGGAGGTTGCTGTTCTGCGTAATGTGTTAAAACAAAGCAAAACGTTGAGTTTCTATAAACACAATCAGATACGCTGGTCGCCATACACAGCACAGTCGATTTAATACCATTACTCTACACATTCCTGGTTGGCAGTAAGCACTCCATGGAGAAGAAAGGAGAAAAGAAAGGAGTTCAACTCACATTCTCTCTCTTGACATGCAGCTTGAGATTCCGGTCTTTCTGAAGGACGGCAGTGTTTGGACAGATGGCCTTTGGAGGTCACACACTCCACTCTGCGCCCCATCACTCCTGCCCCACAGGTCTGCGAGCACTGGTATAAACAAAAATACACACAAAAACATTCACACACACAGTAACAAAACAGTTTCAGAAATAAGCTGCAAACCAAAATGAGATTTATCAGCATTTAAAATGCTCAAGTCAAGTGTTGTTGTGAAAATGGCAATCAGCTAGAGAGGATTTCTCACTGCCTAACAAGTGATTTCTGTTTCACCTTGCTCCACGGGCCAACTTTCCAGTAGGATGTGTGTGGGCAGTCCCTGAGGAGGCACGGCCGGGTGCCAGGAGGGTGGGGCTCTGGACAGTGGGTGCTGGCAGAGGAGGACTGGGCAGCATACAGGCGCGGAGCCTGAGAGGAGGGCATCATGGAGCAGGAGACAATACGCTGCTGGTAGCCCACACCACAGCTGGCAGAGCACTGAGCCACACACAAATACACACACACTGACAGTTAATAACACTGGCATGTGTAAATGTTGTACAGTGCAGCAGTAATATTAAATACAGAGGTTGATTGCTCGATGTGGCCTTCAGTGGTACTTATTAATGAGAATCTATCATCTGATTGATAAACTTTTCGTGGACTGCATAGGTCTATTTCTCTTTATTAATTTAGGATTATTTCTATTTAAACATTGATTGTAGAATGTAGTACTGAAACCTTTAGTCAGTTAACCAATTAGATGATCAACAGACAGTTAAGTAAAAACTATTTTGTGAAAGGATATGATTTTATCGAGCAAAAAAGCTGGATAATGCATTTGCTTGTTCTCAAGTGTGAGAATCAGCTAATTTTCTCTGTTTTATATCCTTTAAATTGAATACTTTTGGAATTCAAACTGTCAGATCAGATAAAGCAAGCAATTTGAAGATGTTACCTTGGGCTCTGAGAAACATTTTTTACTCTTTCATCACTATTTTTTGACATTTTATAGACTAAACAATTAATCAAAACAAGACTAAGAGTCCACAGCCATGCTAGTGGCTCTGTGAGGCTGTAATTAATCACAGTGGTGAATAGAGTTAAATGCTGACACTAGCATTCTAACATAACACAATTCACATACCATATATAGTTTACCATATTCACTAGCATGCTAACATTTGCTTATTAGCATTTTGACCTGATGTTGACATTAGATGTAAAGTTAAGGGAACACAAAAGTGATTATAATTCAACCTTAGGGTGGCATGAATATCTGTACCAAATTTCATGATAATTCATCCAATGGTTCTCAAAACAAACCACAAAGGTCAACCTCATAGTGGCGCTAGAGGAAAGTCAGGGGATCAACAAAGTCATCAGGAAACATTGTCTAGGAACCATGAAAGTTTACAAACATTCATGATAATCCATCCAATAGTTATTTCAGTCTGGACCAAAGTGGTGAGCCAACAGACTGGCAGACCGCGATTTCCATCCATAGAACAAACTATTGAGGCTAAAAATAATGACAATAATCATTAGCTGCATTTGCAGTAGAACAAAGCTCGATCTTTGTTATTTTATTCTTACCTGTGACCATTCCCCTGTGATCCACATGTAGTGGCAGGGAGCTCCTTTGCACAGCTGGTGTGACGGAGGCTGGGATGACGGTTCACAATAATCATCCTGGGCAGGTGTCATCCCTGGGCCCATACACCCCACCTTCCTGCTTCTTATACCTTCTCCACAGGTTGCATTACACTGGAAGGAAATCAAACACAGGGAGAAGTCAGTAAGAGTGAAGACGAGCTGGCAGAGGGGGGGCAGTGTTGTACTTTCAGCAAAATTACTGACTTCTCAGCCCCCTGCTTGCTACCTCTTTAGCTCTCCAGATGGTCACAAACGGACACTCCTTTTTTTTTTGAAGAGGCTTGCACAAGTAGAGTGTTGTGTGACAATGACTACACTAGCTTTCACGGATACGATCCCCAACATGTGCTCTACTTGACAATGTTACCATAAAAGATGAAAGTTAAGCTGTTTTCCCTCTGGACTAGTGATGCTTTATATGAGCATTTTAACTAATGATATGGACCAGAATCATGAAAAAAAATCTGCTGTTTGTGAATTTCATGGCAATCTCATGAGAAGGGAAAAGATTTCAGAGCCAAACTGTGAAAGAAAGGAGGGTGTAAGTTCTCGAGGCAACATAGACAGGAATCTGAACACTGCAAGCATTCCTGCAGCAGGAGGATACAGTGCGAGGTCCCTGCATGGTGCCCCTCTTTCATGCCTCGCTTTCAAGGACAAAGCACGGGACATTAAAGAAAGATGAGCCAAGTAAAAAAAACAGCCTGCTAGCGTGACACAGAACAGTGATATTCAGGAGGACAAAAGGGATGATGGCCATCAGTGCTTTGAGACTTGATATGATTTACTGACTGATGGTTATCATCAAAGCCCACATGACTGACAGAAGAGCACAAGAGTACCTGCAGGTTGTCCATTTAATGATGCAAAGAAAGAGAGTGGAGATCTCAGCCAATAAAATCCTTACTAAGATGGTTTAACATCTGTACATCTGTCTCACACTGGGAGAGCTGAGTGGGTGGGTGTTGTAAGTAGGAAGAGAAAGAAAGAAAGAATGAGAGTTTCTACTTACTTCCTCCCATTCACCAGCAACCCAAGTGTAATGGGTGCATTCTGCAGTTTGGCATGGCCGGACGACAGCAGGACGTGTGTGAGCGTCACATAGATCCTCTCTAACCTTTCCGGTGCCTTTTAGCCTGCAGTAGACGTCTCGGTTCTGAACTCCGACTCCACAGGTGACAGAACACTAGTAAAAAAGACAGAGCACACATCTGACTGAGAAAAAGACAAACAGGAGTTCAATATGTGTTTCTCTCAGAATTCTGAGAAGTTTGCTACTTATATTAATGGCAGTTCTCTCAGAGCTGACATTAAAGGGGAACTCCGCTGATTTTACACTTGAAGCTCCATTTACTTGTCAGGAGGAGTACTACTTAGCTTGTGAGAGTGTTGTATAATGTCTTGTGGGGATCTGAAGAGGGCTTTCCAAAATTTGGGCTTGGAGACTTCAAATTTTTCACACAAAGTCTGCAATTCAAGGTGTGGGGTTTAAACGAATGGGCTTTTAGGAAGCAGGAGGGTATAATGAAAGACATAACTGTATTGCATTATGGGAAATGCAGAATCCAGTGTTTTTGGAGCGTGAGGCATACTAGGGACTAAAAGTCAGGATATCTCTTGTGAGTCCTCCAAATTCATGGAATTTTGTAGAAGTTCAGTACTAAATCACTGGGGTTCCCCTTTTCAGTGAGACTACGTAACTTTTTATTACCTTCAGCCACAGCGGCCACAAAGTGGCAATTACAGGATAATGGCCCTTTCAGTTCCCTTCATTTCCTAAGATTCTCTTGAGTTAGTTACCTTAAAGACATCATCATTAGGGGACCTGACTCAGAGCATGTGGAGTGCATGGGTGTATTCCTTGCTGCTAATTTGTCCCAGTGGCCAGCTGTCATACTACAGCAAGAAAAATCCTCTGTGGTCCAAAACCATTTTCCTTAAAGACCACCATTATGAAAGACATGTCTGTAAATTTGTTGACAGGACATCCCTAACTGTAAACAAGTTCAAATATGATTCATTCTATTATGAAAGTTTAAACAACGGAGGTTTAATATTTGTTTAACTTTCTCAAAAGCTAGAAAGCCACTTCTATATGTGTGGTGTCATTTCAATTTGAAGTCTATAGCACAGGCCAGTGGGCTCGCGGAACAACACATTACACATACACACAATGAGGAAGCAAACCAAAAGAGAACTTTTTTTGGCATTTGTGCTAGGTGAGCAACTTTCAAAAGAGTGCAAGGTCAACACCTCAATATATCCAGTATCCAGCTCTCTAAATGCATCCACTGAGGAATGAATAAAACCACTGAAATGTTCATCTGTGACATGCTGAAACATAGTGTAACAGTAGCACAAGAAGAAGTGTCATAAAGTCAGAAAAATTACTTAAATGTAATGTCAGTTAAACAGCAAAATCTACCTAAAGTTTGCTTTGAGCTACTGGTCATACTGGACTAAGTAGGGTGTGCATTAAATTAATTAAGGGTGTGTTTTATTTACTTATGAACTCAAGTTGTCATTTGAAAGAGGATTGTTTTACTTCTTCTTGGAAAAGTTACACAGTCCCACTTTAACTTGGCATTATTTTAAAGTGTTTGTTTGGTTTGCAGTGTCACTGCTGCTGCTTTAATGCTCCTGAACAATGTACTTACATAGATAAATCTAAAGCCAGTTTGTCGCTTCTCTGTGAGCCGTATAGCTGGGGTCACACAAAGGTCTATCTCAAAAATCTCTTTGATCTGCTTTGAGAAGCATACCTGCATACTGAGAAAGTGCTTTGTAAGGCTTGAGCTGATCAGGCTGATTTCTGTCTAACTCTCCTACAGACCTCAAAGAACAGTGCCAGGCCTCAGCAATTTCACATAGTCAGAAAATCTACGCATTCTACAGCAAGTATCAAATTTCCTAAAACTTCCAGATGTATTTGCGTTACTCGTTTCTCATTGCAATCGCGTGTTATCATTGCAGACTGTGTGGTTGAATGTGAAGGGTCAAGGTCTTGAGTTTTGGAAAGAGAACAAAAAGCAACATAAGAAATCTGACCTTCAAATCAAAAAAAATGTTTTAAAGTCTTACAAAGCCTGAAAATGGAACCTGCTGTTTAAGTGATTATAGACAATGTTAACTGCTACGGCTGAAGAAACCTGATTCTGTATTTCTGCAGAAGACCTACAGCTCCTTTATCAGAGATGGTGGGGACATCATGAAACTATAGATGAAAAATGATACTATTTTGTGATTTCATAATAGTGTTGAGTGAGCAGCTCCAGACTTTAAAGGACTAGTTAACCCAAATTATAAAACATATTTCCTCAGTTACCTCTAGTGGTATCCAGACATAAAGATACCTTTAGGGTTTTTTGGCACAGGTTTTGAAATATATATACACTATATTTTTATTCATGCTGCAAACAGAACTGAAAAAGTACATTTAAAAACATTCAGCAACATGTATTTCCAGAAACAGTGTACCTGTAAGGGTTTAAATAGATTTCAGTAGAAAGTAGTTCCTGTTGACAGCATGTTTTGTGGATTATCCAAAGTAACAGGGACATTGTTTTTCTACAGAGATGTTCCTGTTTTGATGTAGTTTTTCAATGCCAAATAGAATTGCATTTACCTCTATTGTATTAGGGTAAAGGTAGATATTTCAGAGATTCACATCTGAAAAAACAGGGAAAATAAAACCAAGACTCTCTAGCTAAGACATATGTGAGAAAATATGTTTTTTGCAATTTGGGTGTACCGACTCTCTTACTGCAATTTACAATATTACAATGTAAATATGTGTGATCGGTATAACAAGCAGCCAGTGAAAAGAGGAGAATGATTCTTATGTCCTTGGTTTAAAAGGACAGCCCACACCCCCTCCGCTCAACTAACATTACACCCCCCCCCATCAGAGGTGACTGAGAGGGCTGGGTAGCTGTGGAATAACTCAAATAGTGGGTGCTGAGGTTTCAAAGTTGTCACATGCATGGATATTAAGATATAAAACATGTCTTTATGCTCTAGTTGAGGATTTCATGGTTGCTGGTGGTATGTGGAGGAAGATGATTGCTTCCAGACATCAGGGAGAGAGAGAGAGAGAGAGAGAGAGTGAGAGAGGGGAGGAGAACACCCTCAAAGAGTGGGGAGTGGCAGGAGTCTTGTGGAGGGAGGCAGACGTGGGTCTTCGTGGACCTTTTGAGATTTTGCAGTTACTTGGCAAGAGGGAGAGAGATCATACAGGAGATGGAGAGATCTTTTTGACATTATTTTGGAAGAAATCAGGAAACATTATTCAACTAAAAGGTGTGAGAAAAGACTGAATTTATAGATGGCACCCACCTTGAGATGCAATAAATTTCGATTTCTATATGTGTATTCTATGTTTCTGAACATACAGTGAGCTCGTTCCTCTAAGACAAAGCACGTAGCAAAGCATTCCTCTTTTCAGTTTGCTCTATAACTTTGAGTTTGAACATTTTCCTCACTGTAGCAGCTCAACATGACTTTGAGCCAAACCTGTGTCGCAGCTATATGCTTAGATAGCATAGCTGTGTGGTCGGCTCCGCAGTGACTGTGACCTCACCCCCCCCTAGTGACTCCTCTATGTACGGCCTTTGCCCTGGGAGTGTCTGGTTGCACCAGTCTACAATGGTACTGTACAGAAAACTGTCGTGCTTCAGGACCTGTGTCATTCTTGACACCATGCTTTCATCTGTATGGGAGGTCAAGCTTGACATCCGCATCAGCTGCAACTCTGGATCTCCGTGTTTACTGTGTTTCATGAAGTTAGCTCATAATGAATTTGAGCTACAAACAAACTCTTTAGAAGATTTAGTGTATTGGATGTTATTTGGATGAACAAGCTTTTTTGTGTCATGCAACACTGGTGAGGAAATTGTTTTTGAAACACTTGTCGCTTGTCAGTGTGTGGTCGATGCGTAAAGCTGAAGATTACACTACATTACTAGTAAGTATTTCAGCATTTTCTCTGAATATTTAAAACTGCTACATAAACAGTTTTGAATATCCAGCCTGTGGTGTCTAGTACACACTTGAGGAAATGACACATTGCTCTTGAACAAGAATAAACGAAGTGGTGATTGGACAGGTGCTCTGTGTGTACATGTCCTCCATCTGCAACCTCTGGGAATCTTTCTGCTGTGTTTGTGTTTCAGCTGCTAGCAGCAGTTACAGTTTCCATGGTCCCTGAGAGGCCCAGGCCACTTTGTGAGAGCCAGAGGAGACAGTGAGAAGAACACACATACCTCCCTCCATCTGTTGGCCTTCCAACTGGGGCATCCCCGGGCCCGGCAAGCCTTCTGTGTCCGTGGCCGAGGAAGATGACTGCAGTGCTCCTCTTCTATTTTGGTTTGGTTCTGATAAACACAGGCAATCTCTCGCCGCTTGGTCCCCCGACCACAACTCACCGAACACTGGAGGGTGAAGGGGAGAGAAGGGAGGTGGGTGTTGAGTAGAGAACAAGAGAAAAGAGGGCATATTAGCAAAGTCTTGTAGAACTTCATATCTCTATATCTCTACTAAATGAGGACATGGGGCTTCAGTGAACGCTGTGCAGTTACACTAAGTTATTACAAAGGTATCAAAACAGTCAAATAATACACTTTTAAATTGTATTATTCTATAATGAATTTTAAACTGCAGCCTTGTTTGGAGGTTCTCAATCACATTAAGTGAACTGGTGCCAGAAAAAACATATTTGATGTACAATTAAGTAGTTCGACTGAAAACTGTTGATAGTGAGGTATTGGATTATTCAGGGTAACAAGGACGCTGTTTCTCAAAAGACATGTTGCTGCTGAATTTGTTTAAATAATTTTTCAGTGCAACAAAATTTCATTCACCTCCACTGCATTGGGGGGGGAAGCAGAAATCATTGCTAGATACCGCTGCCATCCAGATACCATACACCAGCTTGCTTTTTTGACTAAACATTAAAAAAGAGAAAGTACACATAAAGAGAATAACCTAAAGCCATGGATGTAAACATATTTCTCTCAGTATTACATATACAGGATTTAGACCTCGACACAAGTGCACTCAGTACAACCAACAGCTTCCTTGTTGCATTTCATGGCCAAGTGAACAAACTGCAAACAAATTTCAGCTAAACAACCTAAATGGATTTCACCAAAACCCTTTGTCAAACACTCACACGCTGATGGAATGCAGCCAACTATTTAACCTGTAAACAGTGGAATTACTTCTAGAGCTGCTGTAGAGCTGCTGATACAGAGTGAAACACAGATGCATGCGCACGGTGAGACAATCATCTGGTATCAATAAGGAACTTAGAAATTCTTCAGGAAAGCTAGCGAGACGACAACGAAGGAGGAAAAAAAAAAAACAATGAATAAAAACCAGACACCCTGATGAAAGCCCTGACAAAGGCCTTTGCCTGAGATGGTAGATGAAAATATTCTAGAGTATTCGGTCCCCATTGGACCAGACAGCAATTAGGGTGCCCGCTATTTCTGCTTGACGAGTGAGCGCCCCTATACAAAGCCACTCTAAAATGGGGTGCTGGAATCGAATACACAAGACAAGGAGAGTTACATTTTGTCTTAGCATATTTTCCAGTCCAGATAATAAACATAATATTGCATTGTCCCCTAATTATGATCTCAGAATGTTGCATAACACCAAACACACGATTTTTTCCCCTGAGTGCTCATGGTACTGATCATACTACAGATGACCGTGGAATGAAAGAACCTACATTTGCAGTTATGTCTTGAGCTTCTTTTCTGAGCTGAAAGACTTTCCCCCCAGTTCAATAATTCTACCGATCAAGGTTTGAGTTGCACAATCCTCCATGTATCCATTTCAACCCCTCAAACAAAGCCACCTCCAGCCTTTTCTTCTAAAGTGTGGTGCGGGCAGTGGTTGACACTGCACACACATGCATGATACACATTGTAATTACCGAGGCATTTTAAACACAGGGCTGGCTCAGCTGACGATGAACATCAAAGCTGGGCCAGAGCTGAGTGACTGGTCCTGAGCATGGCAGATTCACATACCCGCTGCACACTCACTCAAAAATGATAACAGAACTCCCTCTACCTCAGACAAGAGCAGAGACAGGCAAACATGTTGAGGGGGGTGATGAGGGGGGCTAGCCCCTCCTTACTGCTGTAAAAGAAGGAGGGAAAAAAAGAGGAAAAAAAAAGGGAGGAAGAAAGGAAAACGCAGCCATACGGGCTATGCCGCCCCAGCTGAACTGTATCTGTATTTTAACGGAGGGAGAAAAGACATTATATGGCGATGTGCTCCTCCCTCTACCCTGCCAACCTCATCTGTCAGCCATTAGTTAATCAGGGCTGGTAACGCAGAGCACAGAGAGCTGGCACAGTGCGTGGGACCAGAGGACAGCTTCACCTCTGAGAGCAAGAAGAGGGCAAGGACTCAGGGACCTCTGCTTCACCGATCGACAGCTGGGTTGCCTCACTCACCAGCACCCACTCAGGTAAGGCTATTCCACTTATCGCTTACTTCCAGCTGCTACAAGTCTGACAACTCACTGTCTAGCTGCTCTCTTCTCTCCTATTTAAAAAAATAGTAATGCCTGCATTTGGAGAATGTCCAATTTTAATGTGGTTATTTGCTTTTTCTTTGGAAACTGGCACACTACTGAGCATTTTCATATATTTACATATACATATGTTATGTTATGTCAAATTTAAAGAGGTTTTGTTGGTGTGCTGGTGTTAGTCTAATATGCTGCTGAGGTGTAATTATGTTTTTAATATACGTTAAAAGTCTCCAAGTCACTTTAACATGAGAAAGAAAAAAACAACAACGCATAAATCAAAAGGGGTCACATGGGAAATGAAACAGTCCTGAGACAGATTTGCCTTCCCACGTTGTACCAGCAATTAATTTCACATGATTAGGTGGGTTAAATCTAGTATAATCCGATGAGGCTCATCTAGGCATAATGTGGATTACTATAAAATGGAATGACTCAAACGGTTTAAGTGTGGCGCAAAGTTGAAAATCAGCCAAGTGAAACAGCTTTTGTGAAGACAAGTTTCGCCAAGAAGAGCAAAAGTTCTGCAGAAAAAGACATAATTGATATTTAAAACCACACATAATGAACAGGCAGCTCCTAATTATTCTGCTAAATGGCCCCAGGGCGGCATTCTTGATTTGATAGAGTTTCACAGTTCTGGAACAAATCACATAATTGAGTGCCTAAACCAGATCCAGTTAATTCATGCCTTTTCTGTATGCTATGAAACCATAAAACAGCCTGGGAAGTTTTAAGCAGAGATGTCTGATTTTGATCAAATGAATAAAATATGATTCTTACGGATAATTTCTAACAGGATAATAAGATTGATATTAGATACTCTTTTTTTTTTGAGCACCAATGTCTTTGTCTAGGACTGGCAGGCGGCAACCTCAAGATGACCCCACCCACTACTTGACTGCAAACAGGTAAGCCAATAGGACACATGGAAACTGTTAGGTATCCAAGAGAGACTTGTCTAGAGTTGAAATATCTGTCACTCAGCCAATATGTCAATCAAAGCAGCTAAGACTGTACAGCACCTCATAGAGAGAATGTAAATTCCACAAAACCGACTAACCACTTTGGCTCTGCTTTGCGTTCAAATGTGCATTTATTTGTTCGCTGATCACAATGGCCTCAAGCATGTATGAAGACATTTATTACTGTGAGAGCTATAATCATGCTATAAAAGTTGTTTTTTTGGTGATAAAGCAGACTTCAGTGTTTTGTAAACCCTGGTTTATGCTGGATCTGACAAATAAAAAGACACAATGTCAGATTTTGGCAGATCGGTGATGAAGATAAACTATCATGTATTTAACATTGTTGTTTTAAATGAAAGTTTTTGTATGTATGCTATATGTGAGGGTTATAAGTGAGACCATATCTTAAAATGTGAACGCCAAGGTCGAATTCCGATCACATTGCAGCACGCTTGCAATGCAAGAGGATGGTAATACCAAGCATATGCTAACTGTAGTTACCCTCACTCTTCAAAGGAGCTCAGTGTTGACCCCGAGCAAGAACAAACTTGCAAGTTTAGACTGTGTAAAGGGAGTCTAGAATTATACCCTGGGCTGCATGTTGTCAAGGTTGTGAGATACAGTATCTTCAAACAATGCTATCTGCTCTATGGGCGGCCATGCCCATGCAAAATCTAAATTTATGATGCAAAATATAATCTATTCACCAAATTAAGTGATAGTTGGGAACTGAAAGCACTTTAAGATAGTTTCACGCCTTGTGTTATATCTATACCAGTGTCAGTGTGTTCTCTGGTTCATAGATTAAACTGTAGATCAAAGAAAAGAAGGAGACAAAAGGGAGGAAGATAAAGGGTCACAGAACATTCAGGCTGCTTCTCTGTTCATGGTCTTGTTTTGCAGGGAGGTTTCAAAGACAGAAGTCAAAACAACACATGTTGTCAACATGGTAACAGCTGGTAAGAGAGGCGTCATGGGGCAGAGGAATGTCAAGAGTCATAGATCTTTTATCCATCAGGCCAAAATAGCCACCCAGACTTGTTTGAAACCAAGCAGAGGAGCGGTGTGAAATCCTAACATTTGTATGTCCAACTCATTTCAGTCTAACTTTGCCTATAATCAATCCTACAAGACATGTCGAACCATCGCAATTATAAGATTAATGCAACAAAAACAAGTATATGCAAACATATGCAAATGCAGAATATACGCATATTATGTTTTACAGTAAAAGGTACAGCAACTACTTTTGAATTACAGATGTGACAAGTTGATTTTTGCCATATTATTCATCCCAGGATGCAGTTGATTGTATGATGTGGAAATTATTTCCTGTCTCTGTCAGTGTAGTTCCTGACAGACTGTCAGCTGCAGGAGCTACAGCATGCTTCTGATTGGAAACGAATAGTCAGCTAAAACTAAACAGCATATTCTGTGCTCCATGCCAAAGTATGACTTTGCCATCTCAAAAGAGTTAAATAAACAACCGGTTGAGTAGGCATATACAGTTTCTTCAACACAGTTTCCTTTTTAAGTCAACACCACTCAGAGAAGATATACCAAGCAACCATAAGTCAAAACCAAATGACAAAACAGCAGAGTTTTTCCGCCTGTCTAAACATTCCACTGAGAGCTTTTTCCATTACCATGTTTTACTGAAACATCCAGCACTGCTCAGATGAGTGCTATGCTGCAGATGGGGGGGAAAAAAAGAAGAATCACTAAAGAAAAGACTGAATACAGCAAATTCTTGAAAAACGCAAACAGCAGGCCAGCCATAAAGTCATAAAGTAGTAGTCACCTTTGACACAGGACATCCAAGTCTAACTCCCTCTTCCTGCTAAATGTTACCCAGCTGCTTTTCTAATCTGTCATAGCAACCAGCTTGCCACAGCTTGCAGACATGGATAAGTATGGAAAAGTTCAGTGAAGTGAAAGATCTTGCCCTTCCATTTATATTTACAAAAAAAAGAACAAAGCAAGTGATACAAGAAGAATAAGGAAAATATTATAGTTTTACACTGTTTTTAATGGTGTAAATTAAAGCTCTACAACTGCTGTGTGAGTGTGTGTGTGTGTCTCATTACCATGCATATCCCCAAGCACACACAGTATTTATAACATTCCTTTTAGGGTAGTATTATGGAGCTGACATTTAACTTATTTGGTATTTAAATGCAAATTGAAGTGTTTACCAAAATGTTACTCTGTTTTACACACAACTCCTTCCCTCACACTGTCCCTTTAAGAAGCTCTGCAAACCCTGTGCCTGGTCTCAGCCAAGTCCACAGATGGAAGTCTTGACAAAATGAAAAACTCACTCGAACACTGTCTCAATGAGGAAATAAGTAGATAAATACAAACATCAATCCAATCCCTGATGTACCCTGTTTGGTCAATACATTTCCAGCACAGCGATAAAGTATTTTGATTTTCAACAGTCTACGACATCAATAATAAACATTAGGTTTTAGTTTCAACCCCCTTGACTCAACAAGGAGGATCTCCTTGTAGAACACTCAAGGGAAGGGAAGTAGACCCAAATGCATAATGAAGTGGTCAGTGATGTAAAATACAGTGCCTCCTTGACAGTCTTGTCACTTAAACAACTGCTGAAACAACAGTAAGTGCATCCAAAAATTTTTTTTATATATATATATATATTGGAAAAATGTATATATTTTAAACTAAACTTCTTCACAAAACACCTTCTAGTGCACATTGAACATCACAAATCATTAAAAATACAGTGCACAAAAACTCAAGGGTGCATTTTTCCTTTGAATGTTTGTGTCTTTTGGTATTAAACGAAAAGACTGAAAAATACTGCAACTTCAACGACTGACTTACATACTGGAATGTCCTCACCATCTGTAGACCAGCGGTCCTGCTAATATTGACCAAGAACCAGTAAAAGCTGACCTGACAGTAGCTAACTCACGTCTATAAGTATAGCAGATGCAAAAAGTACAGTGTGAATAAATTCCAGAGAAGCTAAAACACCAGCAACTTAATGTTTGCATGTAAGGCAGAGCTAAAATAAAGGACTATTAGCCCCCTGTTACTTGAAGTAGTTAAGAAAAATCTTGTGGGACACATAATCTATCACGGTTTCTCCCATAAGAGGGAAAAAGCTCTTTGACAGAGATGGCGAGTCCCACGAACTCCTTTTCACTCCATCAACTCGATAGCATCGACAGGCCCAAACAAGACCAGGCCCCATCAAGTCTGAGGTGGTAGCTTCGTGCGAGAAGAATATACGTTTAAGTGGAGTCTGAGAAGCGTCTCCTACAGGCCTAAAACCACTTTAGAATACTCCACCAGCAGGTTGAGGAAAAACAGACGCTCTCAACCTGTGTCAAAGTGAGGCCATGTTCCCTAATATTCGATGAGCCTGGGGTAGACCAACCTAAATGCTTCCAGACCTTCACGCCCTGTCTCCTCTCATTTGGTCTAGTGCATCTGTTCTTAGCGTGGATCACCCACAAAACAACATATACCCTGACTAGATGGACTCCTCTCTTAATATCTTCCAATGGCCTACACAAACTCAATGTGGTAACTCCTATTACTTCAGATGGGGCTTTGATCCAACAGAGACAGCATTAATATCACGTTTTAACTGCTCACTATACTGTGTTGCATGTTCTTTTCTTCATGCTTTCCAACTGCTTGAACTAAAAGAGGCTTTCATTGCTGATGTGAAAGCCACACTGTGATCTGAATATTATGAATAACATCTCGCAGCGTCTGGTTTTCTGCCCACCACGTCCTAATAGTTTGCCAAAATCTGTGGGCAACAGTGCTTGACTTTTGACCAGCAAATCATCAACTGAACTATTTTGCTTTCTCTTTAAGGCCGAAATGAAACATTATCTCCTTACGCAGATTTAAATTAAAGCCATGACAAGAACCATGCTCACAAGGACCACAGTGGGACCTTCCAGCCGCCACCGATTTGATTGCTCACACTCGACTGGCGTATGGGCAGGATCAGGAAACGCAAACCCAATGATGTCACGACCATCTGACCCCAGGGGTGACAGGTTTGGAGAATGTTCTTGCCCACTGCCCTCAGGCCAAAGTCAAGTATGTCAATGTTGTGCATGTGGATTTCATTTGAACCAGCATGATTAGTTCACAGACACTCAACTTCAAGCCCCCTCCATGGGAAACCCACTCTGGGCAGGAAACGGTATGTTTTTGTTAGCAACAAACAGGCATAAATTACCAAAATGGTGCCTCGGTTGCCAATTTATCACACACAGCCTTACTGTTGCTTATTGCACACATTTGACATCGACATTGCTTTTAAAGTAATTATCATTAGTTAATGATATTTACATTCCTGATAGTTTATGTTTTACTATGTGTCTGCTATTCTAATTTTGTGCAATAAATGTGGTAATTGTTTTGTGTCGTTTCTTTTGAATACATGACAAATGTGTTTTGATGATCATGATGATCATTTAGTTTCTGAAGCTGCATAATTAAAAATGAAGATTCTCAGGGGAAAAACAAGCAGATTTTGCAGAGGATATTATCAAAGTGAAGCGAAGATTTAATTGGTAAATTTGGGGGAAAAAACAACATCATTGTCCTTATATAAATAATGGCAAACATAAAAATCCTCTCCTTGATCAAATGTTCATTAGAAAGCAACACATATTTGTGAATATCGTCAAGCTGGTAGGATAATGGTATTTGTGTCAAAATATTTTTCCAAGAGGGAATTAAACATCATACAGTGATGCAGGACATTTTAATTTTAAGGATACAATTATAGATTTAATTCATGAGTTACCGCTGCACACGATTTGATCGATGTTTCTATTTAGTGTAGAAATATATTTGGGGAATACTACCTACATGAAGAGGCCATTACATAAGGTAAGACACCCTCTAAAGCCATGAGAAATATTTTGACAGTGTTATGTAATACAAGAACCCCACCAGGCCATGCTATTCCCCTCTGTCCTCTAACAGAGTTCCTAAAATCTTGTCTTCTTATTGATAAACTTAAAAATGGTATGAAGGTTCTTTGTAATTTCTACTCATATTTAATGAGATTACATGGATTAAGGTATTTTTGAAGTTGGCCTCATAATTAAGTTTAATAAACTAAACACTTGACGCTGCAGGTTATGACTATATAGAGCTATATTAGGTACATTTTTCACTGCCGTTGGTAAATAAAAGGTTATAGACAAATACAGACTACAGGCACGTGTCTGAGGCACGTGGTAAGGTCTACAGATATTATTTTATGATACCACCTGATATTACTTCTAACGCAGGTGTTTCTAAAAAGATATTTTAATGTGTTTTTCCTAAAAGAATGAGTCCCTCCAGGACAATATCACATATGTAATTCAATCAGCAGTATTCTGTAAATACTGGCTTTGCTCGGCTCGCTTTTGGATCTCCTCGGCTAAACGACCCTTGCCAGCATGAATTAATACCAATTATTGTTGTAGTAAAAGTAATACTCTGCCGGTCTCCTGCCAAATGCATTACAGAGAGCTCCATTAATACAATGGTAAACAGATGTGCCACCCACCATCAAAGTTTGATTTGGACCATGTAAGTTTTCTTGGGGAGATTACAAAATGAAATGCTAAAACTCATAAAAGAAAAAGGCCTGCAGTGTTTTTATACCAAATTATGCAGAGGTATGTTAAGTACTACAGATACTATTATAAAAAGATTTCCAGTATTCCCTCAAAGACTGAATTATTACAAGGATTACTGAAAAAGACTTCCAAATGGGATGAAGTCAATTGAGGGTCAAATACCAAAATATCCCATAATGACCTACAAGTCAAGTCTTTTCTATAAGCTGTTTACAGTACTTCGTCTATGCATTATATATTGCAGTGCATAAACATGCACATGGTTTACCAGTGCACGTTAGTGTGATATCAAGCTACTGTATATGAGATAATAACTATTGTGTCTAAAGAAATAAACTATATATTTTAAGTATTTTGCAGTGTCCTGTGTCTTATTTTGTTTTAATTGTAGGATATGTACAATTATGTACAATTATGTATGTCCTTAAAACCCTGAACATGAATTGTGCCTTTCTTTTAGAGTACAAAGCAATTACTAAAGTTGTTAAAGGTACAGACCTGTATTTTGTTTGCCAGTAAAATATTGCATCGAGAAACAACACAAATTTCACAGTTATGTTTCTTTAATAAACTTTACAGTGGGAAAAAAAAGCCAATTCAACATGTTTTATGTATTTTTGCATGTGAATGAAATAAATAGCAAAAAGAACAACGAACCAAAATATGCAAAATATGGCAAAGTTGCCCTCTGGAGTTTGGCAGCTGCGCACCACAGGGTTAAAACAAATGAAGTAGTGGGAGGGAAACTGCCATGGCTGAAGAGTTTCGGTTGCAGTGGAAGTCTTGGTTGAGAATGACACACACAGCGAGAGAAGCAAAGGAAAATAGAAGGAGACTGCAGACATCCTCACTGGGGAGGACATAAATACAGACCCGAACTGCAACACTTCACATGAAATATGTGTCACAATAATTTCATGTTGCCTTATTCAAAATCTAAGTCAGAGTGCTTACATGTCACATTTTACAACTGGTCACAAATTGTTTGCAGGAGCCTGAATCTGCAAAGCTGCACAACCACTGGAGAGTGTCTGCTTGCCTGAGTGTTAGAGCCCAACACAGACTGTATATGGCAAAAATACTGTGGATGTTGAAGGACGCTTGAAGTTCATGTGGATAAGATGTCACCGCACACAAAAAATCTGACCTGAACTTAATGTTATACTAGATAAATGCAATAAGAGCAGCTTTTTTGGAATATTGTTCCAATATTCAAAATATGCTCTTTACCCTTTATATTGGCTGATTCACCATAGAGCTGCAGCTTTAGTATATTATATTGTTATGCTCTTCACTGCCAGGACCAAATAGTTTTTACCTGATAGTGTGCCCAGAAGCATGTTTTAAGTACAGATGTTGACCTAGATTCTGAAAATGTATATGTGACTAATTTGAAGAAGAGATTGTTCAGGTGACATGTGTTGATAATGACAAATAATTCAAGTAAAGTGTTACATCAATCTAAACGGGAACAAAACATTAAAGCTGCAACAATTTAAAATCTATTGTAAACAAATAAATAAATTTCATTTGGAAAAAAAAAAAAAAATCCTTCAGAAATACAAAAACCGGCCAAAGGAATAAAGAGTGACACAGCAACAAATGACCATAATTTCATAAAGAGGAGGTATCTGTGTGCTTTAGTTTGTTTTATAGACGGTGATGAAAGCTCAAAAACAACGACTCAATGATAACCTCGATTCACTGCGTTGACAGTTTTATGTTCCGTAAACTGCACTGATGCTGCCTACCATTAACAGAATAAATAAAATTAGCGTGGAAAACTCACAATACCGACAACGCAACGTTATATAATGTAAAATTCTATAGCACCAGATTATAATCACAGGTAAAATATCACAATGACACTATGAGTTGAATGTTAAAGTTGCCGTTTCTGTTCATGTGGCTGTTTGCAGAGCAACTGGATTAAATTTCAGATGGACTTCACAGATATGAAGTTAGGATTACGTCTAAACAAATGTTTTGATCCACACAGAAGTTGATCCATTTTTAAAAGCCATTGTTTTTGTGACATATCTCCACAACAAAGTTACAAGCAGGGGGAGTAACATGCTCTAATGGTAATTACAGTGTAATTTTCTCAGCATTTATGCCCATTTTCCTATTTGTATATATAAGCCAGACAATATATTTTACTGAAAATTGATAATAATAACCATTAATATTTCAAAATATATGCTTTCCTACAATGTTTATTTTTCAGTCACTCCGCGTTTTCAGCCACTTACTTTAAATGTAGTTTTTAAGTATCGTTTTTGAGATTGGTTTTTATCTTTTGTAGAACAGGTGTCTCCTGTGACATGTCTGTGATGTAGATGATTTAAAATATTTTAACCTAATAGACATGAAGCCATTCTGAGTTGCATATCAACGTAAGTAAAAAAAAAACAAAAAAAACACATTATCAAAAAATACCAATGAAACATGATTTGAAAATATTTTCCTCTGTACAAACTGTATTTACTCATAGAGAGATGCGAGAGGTCTGACCAAGAGCACCAGCAAAAATATTAAATATAATATTCAGTAACTTAAACTAGCTACTTGAAAAATAAAATCACACTGTACAAAGATACATATACAAAATACAGTAACAGTCATTTGTTGCTGTTCAATAAAGGTCATAATATTAACTCTTATACACAAATATACACTTGTGTACTTCGGATACAGGGTGAAGACAGCAATAACAACATAGAACATTTACTTCACGCCTCATATATGAAATAAATATTGTCTAGTGTTATGCCTCTACAGATATATGGCATTGTTGGACAACTCTGTCCTGATTTATAGGTTTTAATTGGGAGCCTATGCTCAAAATGGGATCCATGTGGTTTTAATGATCCCCTAAGTGGAGCAGCATTGTGTTTTTGTGTATTTTTTTCCTTTTTTCTTGATTCTAATCAGCACCGTGCCACTGCAGGCCCCATCTGGGTGGGCTGGAGCTGGATAACCAACAGCAGCGCGAGATACCCAACGCTCAGTTGAATCTCCCACATTTTTAGGTTAAAAACACACTCAGCACACAGGTCTGAAGTAATTTTAGCACACACCATGTCTACTCACAGTGATGCACCCTCAGTGAGGAAGATAAGTGTTGGAGGAGAACAAGGTAGTACTATCGTACCGGCTTCCATGGTCGGCGGTGCCAGGAGGCAGAGCCTGGGCAGGGCTGCAGGTTACACTGCTCCATGTCCGGTGGCTTGTCCAGGATGTCACAGTTGTAGTCGCTGAGCCTCTGGCCGTTGGGCCTTTGACACACCACCAGGCGAGTCCTCCTTCCTCCACCGCAGGTCTGAGTGCACTGAGGCAAACAAACAAAAAAGATTTTCAGGATACTTTTAAAATGCTTCAGGACTGCATTACAAAGGCCTTTGACCTTGAGGCCCAAATACTAGTTCTTTTAGACCAATGCCTGTTTGTGTAAGTATGTGATAAGACAGACAGACATACAGACAGAGAAGACATAAAAGATGATAAGGATGAAACACAAGAGGAGTGTGGGAAATATACCAAGGTTAACAATGATTAAGTGTAAAATAATAATGAAAACTGTGTTCCTAAGCCTTAATTTGACCTCACCTCTCCCCAGACACCGTAGTTCCACAGAGGGCAGGGCCCAGAGTCACAGCTCTTAGACTCGGCAGGTTTGACCCTCTCGTCGCAGTAGCTGTTGCTGCGACCGTCAGCATCCTGACAGACTACCACTCGCCTCTGGAAGCCCCCTGCACAGGTACTGGAACACTGGAGAGCACACACAGTGTGTCAGTGAGGACTACAACACATGCACACACAAACATGCATAACTCACTGGTTATGATTGGTTTGATTTGATCGATTATCCGGATTAATTTTTATTTGTTGGAACTGAGCAGAAAATCAATTTATTTAAATGATGCTTTTGAAAAACATATAACAGATGCAATTTTTTTCAGGTGAAACAACCTAGTATAAATACGTTTATTTGGTATGGATATACAGATGTTTTTTGTTTTATATTATAAAAAATTATTAACTCAAGCTTCACTTATAAACTTTTCTTGGAGTTTTCGACTATATACAATAGACTTCCATGTTCAATTTTTAGGCTTGTGTCAGGTAAAGACAGACACAATAATCTACCCCTTAAATATGACCAAGTATCATCACGTGAGACATGATGACATCTGAGGAAGTTCCATTTGCAGAGGAAGTCCATGGGATCTTGTTGAAAACTCTGTAGAGCATTTTTTTAAGCGTTTTACCACGGATAGTTGTGTTTCCAAGGTAATGAATGTAGAAGTAAACAATACACAACTATACTATATTAATATACCTGACTTAACCAAGCCCAACCTTAACTGCACTGCACAAAATTATCTTCCTAAGAAGGAAAACATCAGACCACAAAGGACAACCTCAAACTCTGAACAACACAGCCTTCAGCAGAGCGGTAGGTACACTCTGCATCCAATTAAAATAACACATCTTCACTGTCAACAGGAGGGAGTACATTCAGTGCTCTACAATATATGTGAGGGAGGACAGCACAAAGTGAGCCTGAACAGCAGTGCCTTCAGTCAAGTTCATTATATGAGACTTAACAGTGTACTGAGATGAATGCCTCTGCTGGGGGGATAAAACGAATAGAGCAATGTTCTTCTTGAGGCTTTCAGATAAAGTAAAAAACCTTAAAACATTTATCTCCAAGCTACTAACATAAAAATAGAGTTTTTATAACTTAGGCATTTTTCCAAAGGCATCTTAGGCATAAACTTATAATGGGACTTAGGTCATCTTAGCCTGAAGATGCTTTTGGGAAACTCCTCCTCTATTGTTGAAGTAACAGCCAGCTGTTCACTTATTTCTGCTTATTAGGTAAAAAAAAGGCATTTCATTCAAAATGGACTCAATTGTCTGTTAGCAGGGAGCAGATTCCCTCTTTAACACAACACATTGGTCTCCGTTTTAATGAAACTGGGCATACGCACAAGTGAAAGCACAAACACAAAACACAAAGGCAAACACAAGTACAAACTCAGGGTGAGAGAGCACATATAGAGGCTATAGGGACTTTAGGGACTTAATCAACTGAAAAGGAAGACCCTCAGGCACCCTACGAGTGGTTGTGGATGACAGTACTGGTAAGAATCACACATTTTTCTAACTCATGTACCAACTGTAAAATGCTGTTAAGGTCTGTTGTGCCCCTTCCCCCCAAAAAAAGCTCTTTGCACTTTGTGTTTGTGATAAGGTTGGTCGGGAAACACAACAGAACCACATACAGAAAACAGCCATCACAGCACCAATCCACCTACTTTAGCATAAGCTGATTCTATGCAGAGGTTAAACTACTAGACAGAGTTCAACACAAAGAGATTAACTTGTGCTTGACGAAAATAGCATTGTTCTTGCATTTGTGCCAACCTGATTCAAAGCCAAGAGCATGAAGCGCCTGAATGGCCTCAAACCATTTGGGTTTCTTTGTGCTCAGTTGATTTCAGCTTTAGAATCAAGGCTCTACCCTGAGGGAAACTAGATCTTTTCTTGGTTATGCAGCTATAGAGTACTGAATGTCTATGTTCACGCACATATATACACTCTGCAGTCCTTAGCGCTGTTTGCCTTACAACCTGTCCCTTTCTTATGGCACAGGTTGTAAGGCATACAGTGCTAAGGACTGTAGAGTGCATATACTTATGAAGTATCTTATGAAAGTTTAAATTTTGTTACCATAAAGAAAATGTAAATAAGCCTCCAAGAGAAGACCTTCACTGGTTTTGCAAACTGACATCGTTAACTCATTTAATCCCATCGGTCACAGATTAAATGGATTAAATTTATTCCTGTAAATGAAAGATGACTGATGCAAATCCTGAATGGAATTTCTAACATCACTCTGACACTGGACAAAATACTGCATTGTGAAAATCACATGCTGTACGTACTGCACCCCAGGGTCCGGTCCTCCACTGGTTGTCTGCTGAGGGCACATTCCAGCTGTTGTGCCCAGGATGGTGTCCTGGGTCCTGAGGATATCCATAGGGCTGGTCGTTGATGCGCTGACGGTGGTAAACAGAGGAGCAGGGTACAGCAGTACACTCCTGTTCTGTTGCAGGTCTCTCATCTGCGTCACAGAAAGACTGGTCCACTGGCTGGTGGTAGTTAGAGCAGACTACTTGTCTGGTGGTTCTTCCAACACCACATGTCACTGAACACTGGGGAGAGAACCAATCATTGGGTTAAAAAGGGAGTAGAGGCAGACTATCAATTTCAAAAGCAAAAAATGTTATTCATATTCATTTCAATTCATTTATTTCCTATAATTCTCATAATTCACTTAAGAGTGTTTGATCTCTATCATAGCACAAAACTCTAGTAAAAGTATAGACTAGTCTGCATTGCTTTAAGGACCATTTACTAGACTAATGTGAAATGATGAGATGAATTGACCAGTGTATTGCAGAAATATGGTAGACTGGCTGCAAAACTTATTGATTCTATTTTACACTATCCTGATCTTTTATCTTTACCCTTTTTCAGTTTGCATGCCTGGCTGACCTCACCTGACCATCTGTTTTCACTGTGACTCCCTTCCTTCCTTTCCCAACGTTTCTTCCATTAATTTCCCTAATGTGATTTTTAAAGGTCTAAATTTGGGGGGTGTTGTTTTCATTGTATTGCTTCATGATGTGAAGCTCTGTGATGTGAAGCCCTTGAGTCTGTAACTGTGAGTACAAAGGGAACAGATATCAGCTTAAGCTGACTGGCCCTAAATGAACTTAAGACTTTGTCCTCAGAGAAAAATTACATTGGAGCTTTTATACTTAAAAAGGACTTCATTTCACATGAACATGTGGTTAAAAAGATCATGAAAATAGTACTGTAAATCATCCCTGGTTCCTGAACTGTCAGTTAAATAACTCCACTTGGTCTTTTAGTAAGATCATGAAGAGTTTTGGCTGACATTCACAAAAAAAAAAAAAAAAAACAACTTAACTCCAAAATCACAGCAGTACCAAATGCCCATTTTGTTTCAGGGTGATTTTAACATTGTTGGAAAAGTGAGCCGAGTGATTACTGCAAGTCTCTTTCCTGGAAAACATCTGTATTGATTGGACACAGTGTCAGATGTTTTGCTTACAGGAGACCACTCCCCGGCACGCCATTGACCACAGGGGCTGAAGCAGGCGGAGGACTCCGGGGGCCGGGGCAGGTGGGCGCAGTATGATTCGTCGGCCACTCCTCCCTGGGCATCTCTGCAGCTGACATAACGTGCTCGCTTCCCCTTGCCACAGGACACCGAGCACTGAAGGGCATGTAGATACAAGCAGAGCTGAGATAAATATTTGTCTCATATGGAATTTAAAATTGTTTATATCATGTGGTTTTTAATGTTATGCCATTAACTCTTGTGTTTTGTTGAAATTGGACTTATTTCCTTATTGTTTGGAGTCCCACAGACTCACCACTGTGCGTGTAAAACTAATAGCAGTACTGTAATTGCAAAATCAATTATTTTTTTCCTCATTTTATTTTCTGACCTCATTAAAGCCAAACATGTAGCTTTGTTAGTACTGAAGATAAACCTTCCCTTTACCAAAACTGGACTTGCACATTAAATGAAGGTGACCTTATTTAGAAATTAGACATCTTATAACAAACTGCTATAAAACTCAAACAACAGAAATCTAAATAGACGGGGATTCAGAGAGTACTATCAACACCAATCACGGATGTAGGGCCTTTGATAAAATATTGTATTTAAACATGTTTAAATAATGGTCTTAAGTGTAATTTTCTGTAGCAGACTTCTGAAAAAAATGTCATCACTTTAAAATCATAACCAGTTTAACCACTATAACCAATTCTATTCAAAACTATGTTAAGTATGTTATGTTATTTGAATGAATGTTTTAAAAAACTGGCTGGTTTTCTGTGCCAGGAAAGCTGTGCATACAATTTCTGCAAACTGTTAGCCCCGAATGGTAATGAGAGAACACTATATACTGTATATATCATGTATCTATAGTACCTCTAGTAGACATGTAATTACGCAGACACTGTATAATATCAAGTGAGTCATCGGTAAGCTGCAATTATGTTCAATTTGAAGTTACCAACCTTACCACTTGTTTCATATGAAAGGATACAATAGGAATGTAAAATGTAAAACACATTTTTAGCATGGTCCAAAAAGATGAGTTTCCGATGCTTTGATTCATTAGTTCTTGTGAAGTAAAAATTTTCAATCACTTCCTGTGGGTTAGAAGATCTCCCACAATACAGTAATATCTTGGTTTAAGATGACTAACATTTAAGATAACAGCATTCAGGGTGTAAGGTCGGGACTTGTAGCGTAGCGACCAGGTTACATTGCTGTTTCTGTCTCTCTCCTCTGCTCCGCTCTGCTCTCTGTTTCTGTGTCATGGATCTATAAAGAGCTGCAGGTCCGTGTGTCTGTTTGACCAAGGGCGGGGCTCTGCATTCACAAAAGATTCGGCAATGCAGCACCGTCCTGCAGGGCTGTGTGGAGGCGCGGGTGTGTTTATTTGTGCTTTAGAATGTAACTGCCATGAAACAATCAGAAAAAAAGGTTTTATTTATCTGATTCACGTCTTTGTTCTCGCCAGTGCTGCTCGCTCTCTTAATTCACTCTCTAGCTCGCTCAACCACTACTGCTCTCTCTCTCTCTCTTTCTTTCTCTCTCTCTCTCTGCTCTCAGCTCGCCCTGGTCGAGTTAGGGAGGAAGGGCCAACTTTGAATGCACCAAACTAACAAATCTTGCATAGTATACCTTTAACTTTTCATGTAAATTGTATACTGTGGATTCTTTACCTGGTGTCATAAATATATGTGTTAAGGAATTTCTCTACCGTCGCTGGTGTCCTCAAATAACTCCCTGATCATCTTTCACCTATAGGTGAAACCATGCCATCTCAACAGGACATCATAGTTAACGTTTCTGAGTGGATGAATACCTAATGCAATCAAATGGCTCCAGCTCAAATAGGCACATTAATATCCTACTCATATCTATGACACTCTAGTTCCGCTGCTTGGGAGAATGTATGCATGTGTATATGTGTATTGTGTGTGTGTGTCTGTAAGACCACACTGGCGCTGGCCTCTTTGACATGTGAGCTCACACTGACTCTCAGATTGACAGACGGGGTTCAATCTTAGAAACCGTAGACTCGTGTTTAGATGAAATCTGGTTTTCATTTGTGACGAGTAACAATGCAAAGCATCAGACAGACAGAGGGGCCTCTCTGCCCAGACAGTGAAGCCTGTGTGTGAGTCTGTATATGTGGGTGTGTGTGTGTGAGAGAGTGTGTAGATGCAGCAGGGGGTAAAACAGACAATGCCAAAGAGGATTATGGTCCTGTACAGTATGTACTATCTGAAGGAATGCTGGGATATACAGTAAAATTCTATATGTCAACCTATTATTTGTAAACATATATGCAGCAGACCCATCATTACTAGAGTGTGGTTCTCTGCTATTAAACACAAAGAAACACACACACATATAGTATACAGTATATACAAACTGTTTCATCAATATTCTCATATTTCTTTGTCAGCAGATTATTTTCTCTCAACCTACACATCCACAAAGATGAACCAAACAGTGCAAGAACTTGTTTACCATTTAACAAAAACTGCATTGCTTTTGTATATTTATTTGGACTGTATAAGGTAAACGCCTGACTGTAATGTGCTCTGATAGCTTTTTGTTTCCTTACCGCAGTCCAGGAGCCATATCTCCACTGAGTCAGGAGCTGAGTGGACTTGTCAGGACGAGGTGTGCTTTGTGCAGGAGAGGCCCATGGACACGCTGGCATTTCGCAGTCCTGCAAACACAAACATGCAAACACTGTAGTCATACATGAGTCATACATCAATGGGAGTAAAATAAATATTCACAAGTATAGTAGACAACAGTTGTCATGAGCTAAAACATCAACATCATTGAATGAATGTGTCACAGGCTGGTCTGGTAGGAAACGTCGTCAAAGTTCACCAGAATTATCCACTGTAATAACAATGTAAGTGGCTCTGAGTTTAAATATTGGGTCATGTACTCAGTGAATAATGTTTGGTTTTGGATCTACAGTGCCTAGTTTTTGTTGCTCACAAGAATCAGGAGTTGAGTGGCAATGATTCAGCTCTGCTTGTCTTCCTCATCATCTAAACCACTAAGTTTGCTGACTGGTCTGGCTGCAGCTGTTGGCTCACTTGGTCCACTGTAGATGTTTCACGGCTCAAATCTCACAGCAAAAATTAAGCGGGTGCTATGGAGAGTTATAGTGTCTTTCAGCTCATGTTTTGGTATGTTTTCAGTGGAAATGCTTTGCTATATCCACTGTAAACAACCTGCCTAGCACCAAACAACGTTAGCAACTAACTGGTGAACATAATGGAGCATTTATCAGCTTAAGTAGCAGAAATTTCTCTCAGGAGCTGGACGGGTTCAATAAAAGAGAATGAGAGTAAATATCTGACTTACAGGACTTGTATTAGCATTAATTTGGAGTCATGGCCAGAAGCACGATTTCAAATGAATGCTAATGCAGTTCTGTGTCTACCAAATGTGTAGACAATTGTTTGCAAACACGTTAGCCACATCAGCTTTATAAGGTGATGTCAGTGTTAGTTTGTTCCACTTTCCCCACATCGCCAAAAAAATCACTCAATATTGCTTTAAGTTGGCTAATAATGGGACTATCATTTAAGTTATATATAAAAGTTATAATAACCCAGGTAGCCTAAATTTCTTGACTGAATATTAACCTTAGTCTGGCTTGCCTAACTGCAGTAATAATTAGCAGCTCTGTTAGTGAAAGTATATTCTGAACTTTCAAGAAGTTTACAATAAACAGGGCCCTCTCAACTTTCAAATTTATTGGAAAAACTTAAAACTAATACACTACTTCTACAAGATCTTGGTATTTTTGGTGAAATTTCACTTAAACCAATTATAATGAGCCTTGTGTCTTACCTCAGACAATACATGTGACATTTGCATTCAATGCTATATGCAGCATTATTGCTGTTGGTCTTTCATGATGTGCCTTTTATTTCTTTATCCCAAGAGAAAACCACTGACTCTGGGACAAATAACGGTGAACCTAAAGAGTTGACCTTTTGGTTATTTGAGCAGTGTGGAGAATGTTGTTCTTTTTACCTGACTGTCTCTGGGCCTCGCTGCAGCATTGCACTCTCTGTCATCTACTGTGTCACCGTAGTCTCCCGACACACACCTCACAGCTCTCATCTGGTAGCCATGGCCACAGGTCACTGCACACTGAATGACAAAATCACACACATGCATACACACACATACACACACAAACACAAGAGGAGAGAAGCCCAGTCAACCGCAAGCTATCTCAAACTCTATCTAAGTATGTCAAGGTTGATATCTTAGACAGGGCCTCAGTCAAGGTCCAGCTCAGCAGAGCTTGGTTAAGACCCTGACATGCACACACACACAAACGGACACATGCATTCACATACACACCCAAACTCTCAACTCGACCCTTTACCCAATTCTAAACTCACATACAAGGTGATCCGACCACGTTTAGGTACAACATGAGAGCGGAGGAAGTGCAATAGGATAGGTTTATTTGAGCAGCAAATTATAATTACATAGGCATTAACAAGCCGATATATTCCAGCTCTGTAAATACAACTATCTGACTTCATACAAACACATGCGGGAGGGCATTAGATGTATAAACTAGACTATGAATGGCCAAAGACATTCATTCATACATGTTTCATTCAGTTTGTGCTTTACCCTAACAGTGCCAAATCTATGGAAACAAAGAAATTTGGATGTATAGGAAAGTGTGTGTGTGTGTGTTTGTGTGTGAATGTGTGTGTGCAGTGCACTGTGGGTCAGGTTTAGTCTGACAGGATATGAGGGCAAAGTGAAAGCACCATAGAGGAAATGGCAGCTGGAGTCAGAGCACACTCCTCCATAACGCGCTGGTATATCAGGTTACACACTCACACACACACTTGAAATATACACTATCACGCCTACACACCACATTCTCTCTCCGTGATCTCTGTGACCACACACACATGCGCATACATATACACAGAGTAACCGATAGGAGTCAAACTCCTAGACGGCAAGCCACACATGAAACCCATTTCCTCAGTCAAACACAGCATCAAGTCACCTCACCCAGTGTGTCTATGTCTTGTGTGTGTGTGTGTGTCTGCAGGACTCACCGCTCCCCAGACGCCAACTTGCCAGGATGCACACTCAGGCAGCTCGCAGTTCCCTACAGCGGGGGGTTTGCTGGACAGGTCGCAGAGGTGCTCGCTCAGCTTTTCTTCGCCGGCTCCCATGCTGCAAGACACTTGCCTGTGCCTCATCCCTTTCCCACAAGTCACCAGGCACTGAGAGGAGCAGGTGGGTGGTGAAGGTGGGAATGGTAGGGTGTGTGATAATGGTGGAAGCGGGAGAGAAAAAGAAATCAATGTGAGATATTAAGCAATATAATTCAACAGCAATATAACTATAGCCTGTAAAATGACAATAAAGAAACATCAACACCTTTCTGACACAGTGTCAATAAATGTCAGTGTTAATATTAGAATTATACTCTGCTAAGGGCCAGTTTTGTTTTGGTTTTTCTGAAGTTTGGAGAGATTTGCTGTGCTATCCTATCCTTGCTGGAACCGTAAGTGTGGCTGTGTGCCTGTGACAGGTTCCCACCTCACTCCACTCGCTGAAAGTCCACTTTGGACATGGCTGGTCGTTGCAGATTTCGGTGACCACCCTCTGGTATTCGTTGCAGTCCCTGTCCACCAGCCGCCGGCCCAGATTGTTCATACAATAAGACTCTCGGCTACGGCTTCCACGTCCACATGTCTTAGAGCACTGTTTACAAGAATATATGAACCATTTTGAGCCCACGCAATCATGTTCATCCATATATTACACTTTTCTGCAGCAAAGCACAAAATCGCACAGATTTAACCCAAAAGCTTTATTGATGTTGTACTTTTAATACATTTTTTTAGGACAGAAATGTCAGATTATTTCAGATTTATTTCTAAGGAATATCTGATTATACTGTATTATATCAAAGTTTATATGACTTTTCATGTTGGCTCTCAATAGTTTATATCAAAAGTGGCACTGATTAAATTCAAAGATTATATTTGAGCACTGTGTAGGCCTAGAAAATGTCCCTTAAATAGGTAAGGTTCTTGCTTTTGTTTCCTTTCAAACTATATTCAGTTTGTTTGCCCATAACATACTGTATAACATAATTCCCCATACCTGTGACCAGGCGCTGTACTGCCAACTCTTGAGCAGACAGTCCCCATGGCAGGGCTCTCTAGTTTGAGGTTTGGCGACGTCTCCGCAGGTGCTGGCCTCCACCCTCTCACTCTGTCTCTTCATCAGGTTGTACTTCATACACTGGACATCCAGACTGCGGTAACCTGGTCCACATTTAGCTGAACATTCACTCTTTCCAGCGACATGCCACCTGTGTGAGAGGAGATGTAGAAAAAATGTTTGTGTTCTGTAGGAATTTGTTTTTGCAGCTCTATGTGTCTTTCTTTGTGCATTAAATGCGCACCTGACTTCACAGTCATTGTTGCAGGGCTCAGTAACAGCAACAGGACGAGGTAAGTGTTCACAGCGTTGGTCCGATACCTCAAGGTGATCGCTCTTACGCACACACACTGCCTTTCGTCTCCGCACACCTATACAGAGACAGACACGTGCGAAAATAAGCAAGTTTTAAATCAGACAACATCTGGCAGAGTTCGCTTGACAAAATATCATATTTCTTCACCTTTAACTAGTCTGACCAGCTCTCTGACATCTAGTCCTTCATCATACAGCCTTAGGGGTCCATGTCAGTCTCAGACCCCATGAATACATCTCTTTACCGGGTGCACTCTGACCCACAGGGAGCCTGACTAGCTTGCTTCTAAAAGGGAAATCTAAGGGGCTTAGTTGGGTTAAGGGCCAAGCTTAGGAGAAGGTGTTGGACGATGTGATTGGCCGGGGTCACACTGGGGTTGCCAGGAGGGGGATTTATGGAAGGAGGGGATGAGTGAATAAGATTTTAAATCCAGAGGTGTGTGTAAGTGATGCAAGAGAAATGCTGATCCTAATGTACACTGACACTGAGCTCCATGCCCATGTAATAACACTCTCTATAATAAGAGCTGGTTTCTATAAAGTTAACACTTTTACAGATTATTAGTGGTGAATTTTTATGCTCTACATTAAGAGTGGCTGTGAAATTCAACAGTCAGTTCGGCCGCATGACTCTGCAGCAATAAACTTGTCTTCACAATGACGAATATTGCAATTTACGAACTAACAATTACCCTGAAAAAATGTGTTTATGCTTGTATCACAACTGCACAATAGCTTTTTTGTGCAATTGCAAAGCTTTTTAAGATTCACTGAAACCAAAGAAAATTGACCATATTCTTCATGTGTGGAGATTTGGCTGCTTTGGCTGCAGATCTTACCCTGACAGATGCGGTCGCACTCAAGCCAGGAGCCTGAGGGATCCCACACAAACTGTTCCCTGTGTTCCTCGATGGGTATGTTGAAAGAGTAACGGACATCTGGGTTGTAGAGGTTTCCCACACACAAGACCTTTGGAAACAATGATGGGAGTTAAAAATGGTTTTCCACACAGAGATATCACCCTTGTAGACAGAAATCACGCTCAATATGTTGTTAGACGAGAAGGAAAGACAACAGAAAAGACAACAGAAAGACAAGAAGAAAGCTTTCTCCTAATAACCTGCAAAATGAGCTCCTCCTCGATGCGGTCAGTGCAGTTGATGCGTTCCACTTTAGTGTCCGAGCCGCTGTACTCTATGACAGTTCCCTTGAAGGTGATTTCCCTTTTGAACATGGCCACCACAAAGTTCCCATTGAGGAGGAAGTTTGACTGGCTATCAGATAATGCTGGGATAAGAAACAGGCAGATAAAAACAACAAATTTGACCACAAAACTAAACAACAGAACTCGAAACATGAAAGAATTCAGCATAAATGAAGGAACGTTTTGTTCCTAGAATGAGTTTGTGTCTTGCGGAATTGAGGTTTTGGGAATGTTTTCGAAATGTGGCATTTGTCATTTCAGGCAATATGTTAAGTAAACAGTCTTTGAGTTGCCAACCTATTGTTCTGCAAAGCCATTGTTGCAGGGGAGGTATGCTGAAACACTAGTGGCACTAAATTGCAGTCATTTGGAGTTAGACTGCGTGACTCTCCTTAGTGACTGACATTGCAATGCAAACAAAGGGTCTCCGTTGACTGCAAATACAAACAAGTACATAAACATACAGACACAAATGGCACACACAGGAACACATGGTTAGACGCTCACACTTGGCAACTAAGCACATGAACGCAAAATGAACACCGACCACCTCTTTCTCTACCTCAAAAACTATGGTTCCAAGAAACATGCAGTTAATTACAATCTGAGAGTGCATGCCGAAACAATGTATGTGATTAAGTCTCTAGACGCAGCTTTGTTTACATTATAGTCTGCACGTTGTTGAACCCCAGCTAGTCAGCTTTAGCCTTAAGACGACTGTGGGGGTCTGCAGGATTTTGACAATGATCTACAGACTCCGGTTGTCATCAGTGACACTTTGCAGCAATGGAAAAAAATGCATTAGCAAATGTACACAAGGGTATACACACAGAGTGCTAAACTTAAACATATATGAAAATCTTAAAGTCCCTCTCTTCTCTCATGCCTGGTGCTGACCATTTCACAGAAAAATTTACACCTTGATGCCTGAACAGAGACACTGGAAGTTCAATTAACATGATGTACAAAAGCTGTTTAAAAAAAGTATATATTTTGATATAGATGGGTGTTAGATTAAAGGGGAAAAGAAACACTATGAAGTATCAAAATAAGATGTTGGGCCACTACAAGTCTCTGCTGGAGGGAGTAACGTCATTCTTCCAAAAAATATTTCCTCATTTAGTGTTCTAATGTTGGTAGTAGGGCTGGGCAATATATCGATATTATATTGGTATCGTGATATGAGACTAGATATCGTCTTAGATTTTGGATATCGCAATATCGTGATATGGCATAAGTGTTGTCTTTTCCTGGTTTTAAAGACTGCATTACAGTAAAGTCATTTTCTGAACTTACCAGACTGTTCTAGCCCACTTAGTTATTATATACACATTACTGATGATGATGACTTATTTATGAAAAATTTCATTGTGTAAATATTTTGTGAAAGCACTAACAGTCACCCCTACGATATTGTTGCAATATCAATGTTGAGGTATTTGGTCAAAAATATTATTTAAAATATTATTACATTATTTTTGCTTTCTGCATTGATTCAGCCTCACTTTTTGCAATATATTGTACTTGTGGAGTTTAACTGCAATTGTGAACTGCATTTCCTGTGTGTACTTGCATGACTTGATGTGATTATAAGCTCAGGGATTCCCCTTTGTCAAACAATTGCCCTCGGCTTTATCATTAAATACTTGCATTGAATTATGTTTGCAGAGTCTCTGACTTGACTGGGTGTGGTGCCCTTCTTAAAAAAATGTTCTACATACTGTAGCAGCCGGAATGACAAAATTGGCAGGGCGTTGCAAATATTAACCATGTTTAATGCGGACGGCGCACACTCAAAGTGCGGTTGCAGTGCACCGCAATAGCGAGAGTCAAGCTTTTCACAGCAGCATGACAGTGAGAGCCTTCCAGATGTGTTTTCTGACAATTTGACTTGAGAACATCTTGAATCTGACTTGAACCATCTGAAAATGGGCATCCACCCTGACAAAATAGGCAGAGCCCCCAGTTTTTTCTCTCTCTCTGTCTGACTCTCTCTCTCTCTCTCTCATGCAATCATACACACACACACCCTGAGCCCGGTGGGTCTATCTAACCCTACACCCCTATATCCACTTTCATGCAGCCTGGGCTCCACATGCCTCTAATTAGCACCTATTGCTGCCTCATTTATCTTTCTCAGGGGCTGACACTCCATTTGCTTTCCCAACCAACCCTCTTTGCCATGACCAGATGGACCAACGCCCCATAATGTTTCCTCCATACACACTCAGTACAAATGACAGCTTCCTTTCCTTTATGAATACGGTTTGACAACAGTTTGGCCCATGTCTCTTTACCTTCCATCACTAAAAGCCTGCCTTTACAGCTCTGGGTCACCAAGTCTGGGTGGTTTATGGTCGTGTGAGGGGGTAATGGCATTGACCTATGTGATGAGAACTAAAGGAGTGCAATATATACAACTTATTAGGTTGGACTGCTTGCATTTTGGATTGATTCTCCCAAGAAAATTTGCAACTTGATACTGTGTTGCTTAAAACAACATCCTTGCACTGATACATACACACAGAGTATACTCACCGAGGTAGTTGTCATCCTCTGGCTTTCCAGAGTAGCTGACTTGTTTGATATCAATGTTGGTGGCTCCTGCTGGGATCCGGACCACTATGTTGTAACCTGAAGAAAGAAAAAAGAGACAGGCAGAGTAATAGAATGAGACAAAAAGCATGAATAGTTATACCCTCAAAAGAGACAAAGTAGCCACAATAACAGCAGTGAGCGGTCCCACCTTGATTTCCATAATAGCTTCACTATGCTACACCAAACTCCAGTCAGGGAAGTCCGGTTCCAACCACTGGGGATTTAAATGTCACACTTGGAAAAATACAAAAAAGGTCTAGTCCTCTCAAATAACCTGCAGGAGACCTTGTTTTAGTCTCAGAGGCCCAACCGTGAAATGATATGTAATTATTCCCTGGACCTACCTTTGGCCTGTAATTACTACACCGGGCCTGTTGTCCCATGATAAACTAACATAGAAAACGAGTGAGCATGACAGAGAAAGAGAGCAAAAGTAAGCAGCAGGGAAACATGTGAAAGCCAAGAGGTGACAACAAAAAATGTTGGGACAGAAATTGAACAGGGGTCAAAGTACAAAATGAGTAAGATATAAAGAAGATTGTGTCAATTAGAGGAGAGACGACAGATTAAAGCAAGAATCTGTACGGTCTTGTGAGAAGTGCTTGGTATTAAACCTTAATACTTTTTTGTTACCAACTGAAATGTGTCCGTAGCAGCAAGTATCAAAAACTAGCTGATATTGAATGCTTGCTGAGATTTGAATATGTTACTTATTCTCTGATTGTCCAATATTGGATTTAAATCATCACTTTGCCAATTATAGGATATATTGTTTTTATTGGTAGACTGTGGTTTATCTATTGTTGTTGTTTTTTTAACCAAAATACAGTTATCATGTCAACATTAGTATCAAAAAAATTCAAACGATAGCTAGCTCTACTTATGAGAGTAGTTGCTACAGATTCTGCACACCAAAGTAAACCCAGAATACGTAATAAATCAATTTTTTTCTACAGGTAAAATAGGGAAGATCAGATGATTAACAGCATATTCCTGTTTACAGCAACACTTTGAGGTATGTAGGGTGGAAAAGGGTATACCTTACTGTATGATGAGCAGCTGTTTGGACTACTAGGTCAGTCTGGTAAAACCACAGGGTGTTCAAAGGCTTGATTGAGGGTATGATAATGGTGGGTGCTACGTAGCAAATTATTAACATTCACTAATTTCTTTCATGTTAGTTCAGCTTGAGGATTTCATCCGATAACCGTGTGGTCAGCCTTCCAACTACAAAGTCCTGCCTTAAGAATGACAGAAAAAAATCAATGAAATGAGAGAGAGGAGGTGTGAGTTGGTGTGATACGATGGCTAGCCTCACACCCTGAGCCACTCGGGGGCAGCACTTGGTTTGCATATCTTCCTCTCATCAGCCATCTTTCACACACACACACACACACACACACACACACACACACACACACACACACACACATCCAGTGTTATCACAAGCCATGTCAAACATAACTGAAAACCCTTCCCACTGAGGCCACACAGTACCTGATAATTACTTGTCATTCCTAAACACAACTGTAAAAAGAAACTACTTTAAATAAACCTTCACTATAAAACCCAGACCTATTAACTACAGTAAAAAAAAATTGCCCTTGGTGTTAACTGTTACTGGTTAAGTGCCATGTCAAATTCCCTCTCTAACCACTGGGGACAGGATAAGCACATAAAAAAAACAGGGGCGTATGAACTTTAGAAACCGCCAACACAGTCCCCTTCTGAGGAAACATGGTATCCACAAGCCATCAGAGGCCTCTGAGATCCCCCAGCTTAACAACTGACCACACACAATCCTCCGCCACCACAGAGTGACCCGAGAATGAACAGTAAACACACCACCCGGGGGGAAAAACACAACCATGCCGCACTTAGAGAATGCTGGGGTTTACCTCAAACATGCATCTCCCTGCCACTAGGAAGAGAGAAGATGATGTAGTATTAATAGCCTGCTGAGGAAAATTTGTGTCACAAGCTTACCGTGATGCGAACTGTCAGAGGACTGAAGTCATGGTAAACATTTCCAAATTACTTGGGTAGTTAACTGGCCGGTTTTATCTAGAGAGACTTGAACTGTGGACTAGAGTCAGACTTGAATTAAAACCAGTACACAATGTTTTTGTTTTTTTGAAGTAAGCACTACAGTATGTCTGATTTAAACTGTGTCAGAGAGACATAGCAGACTACACATTGGACACCAACCAATCACAGCTTCCCGTCATTCGTGGCTTCCCAGATGTTATATCGTTAGTGTTCCACTAAGACACACTACTTGGGATAAAACAATCAATTGTTGTGGCTAATGCTGATTTTCATTCCTGACTATCCAAGTCTGTTGGCCATTATCGCGCTGATAGCATGTACTCTGACTTCATCATTAGACCTGACCTGGCTGTAAGTCTTGACTTACTGAAGGCTGGACCAGCTAAAGACTTGGATAGTGTTCAAATCCAAGAAGAGTAAAAATTGTAAGACATCTCAGAAAAACTCCGAATGCTGTATCATTTCAGTGGTCCGCTCTGGTTTTGTCTGCAAATTCAGCTTGTCTAGTCTGGTGCAGTAACGAAAGGAAAGAACAAGATAAAAACTAAGATTGAGATGGAGAAAGTGAAGGACAGACAAAGGTAGACACTAACAAACAAAGAGACATCAAACAGAAAAGGACAAAGGGTGAAAGAGAGAAAGGCAGGCCCAGACCCAGGAGCAGAGGGATATCCTGCCTGGGCTACACTCCCACTCATGTTCTCTCTCTTAAGATTTCCAGGGCTGAGGTCAATGCCTGGTTTGGTTCAATACAGTCCTCAAACCCCATACCCCCACTAAACAACAGAGTGAAGAAAGAAAGCAGATGGATAGAGACGCAAAAGCTCAGCGCCAAACTAATGCGGAGTAAACATGATGGAGGCCACACCCAGGGCTTTTATACTAATACTTCTGCTGTTTTGCTGCCCAGACTTAAAAAGGATTGGATGCGATCAGCAGTTGGCCATTGTTGAGGCACCACATTAAGCAGGACAGTTTAAAGGGGTGATGTCAGGTTTGTGTTTGCTATCGAAAGACCTGACAGAGTGGAGACTGCTTAAAGAGAAGATTGGTGTTCTGCACTCCCCTAATTTGGCTGAGGCACGTATTGTTGCTGAAAATCAAGCTTACTATGTTTAAACATAACCAGACATGACATCAGTGTTAAATATGAGAATACAGCACGTGAGTGCTGTAGCCATGTGGAAGTGAAATCTATGTTTATTGTGTATCAGATATATCACAGCTCATCTGCTGAAGCTGCTGACATACAGTATGTTTAGTAGCAGCACCTTTTTATGAACAGTCGGCTATTAGTGTTTCTTCCGTGTGATCTGAGGAGCAGGACGTACCATATTGAGCATCGTTGAAGGTCCCTGCCAGGGTTTTACATGATGAGTTGTCCCCGCCACACACTCCGCACTTGTCGTTCCTGGCCTTTGAGTTAAGTACGTGATCACAGCCTGCTTGCTGAAAAGGCATAGATGAAGAGAAAATAGATATGAGTGATTTAGACTCATGTATTGTGACATGCTGTTCTTAAAATGATTAGATTGAATGTTTTTTGGGGTTTTTTGTTCATAGTGCAATACATGTGACCATATGACACAGCACAAAACAAGAGGGAGAACTAGACTCAAACAAACCGAAACAAAAGAGGAAAAAAAACATGAACAACGATATAACAAACAAACAAAAAAAGTATAATGTTTGGCTTAGATTCTCTAATTGTAGTACGCATGTGTGTAGGTGGGTGTTTGTGTGTGTGTGTGTGTGTGTGTGTGTATTTGTGTGGGTGAGTGGGTTTTCTGTGTGAAAGGGGCTCTAAGGACAAAGAGGCGCCAGGGTGGATCTGGGGTGGGTCAGGTCAGGACAGCTGGGTCAGGGCAGAATTTTATGTATTTATTTATTTTTATTTATTCTCCCTTCCTTTCTGCTTTAGACCGCCACCTAAAGCAGGCCTGTAGGAGGTAGGTAGCCTGTTGCTGGTCAGAACCCCTTTAGAACAGCCCCCACCCCTACAGGAGGGGTCTGTTCAACTGGGTCTGTTTGAATCCTTTTAACTGCACATTTGTCAGCAGTGTTTCCCCTGGACTTGTGCAACTGGACTTGGAAAATGCAGGTGTTTCTGATTGTGACCCACATCCTCTCACTGAAAACTCAAATGCATCCTTTCCAGTAATTTCAACACATGAATCAAGTGAAAGCTAGAGCAGGTTGAGAGAGTTCAGTTTGTATTTTAGCGTCAACCAAAATGCAACTTTGACACACATAAACATATAAAACGGAAAGCTTGAAACTGGATAAAAGCCTTTTCTGTAATAACTCTTTTGGTTATCATGATATCGTAAGAGGGAGCTACGGCTAAAAGCTGACATTGATGATGAAACTTGTGCATCGTATGTGTGTGTTTGTACATGTTTATAACAGAAGAAGACACAGACAGATATACCCTGCAGAGGCCTTGAACACAGATGTCGTAAGTGTCTGGCCCACATGGCGTGCCATCAATGACGCGGTCCTTCAGCTGATAGTACGCCGTAGTCCCAGCAACCCGGCAGAAGAGTTTACACCGATCCTTCATTAGTACTGGATGGAGAAAGAATACAAATTATGGGAAAAGTTGTGCCATTGCTCACTGAGTTAATGAGATTTAATAAAACAAAAATCCTGAACAATAACAGGATGAAATGCTTTAAGATGACTTGCCATGCTGATGAAATAAAACAAGACATAACAGCTCACATTTCTTATCTTAAACCTATTTACATTTTTTGCAAAGCTCAACAGACTTCTGCTAGATTTGCCAAAATCTTACCCCTTGTTTGAAAAAATCACTTTGTATCTGACAGCATACTGGCTCCATGGCTTGGTCTGTTTGCTTGTATAGCATCAATTAAATGAATGAATCACTTGCAGTAACTTAGACATTGTGGTCTTTGCCAGATGGAAATCTCATGTAGCTGAGCAAGCCATCTCGGCAAAGGAATGAGATACCGCTACAGCAGGGAGAGCTGCCAGGAGGATCATATGGAGGGGCTGCAAGCTGCTTTAATGTTGCTGTTGTTTAGTGTCAGCTACAGGTTTACCTCAGGGCATCTCTTATCATGGGCATGCAAAGTATGAAAAAGAAGAGACACACACACAGAGGCGTGTACTCCTTACACTACCTCACACATCCACCCATTCTTCAACACGCATTTATCTTCCTTTTTGGTGGGATGCCCTTTTGGTATTTTAAATGTCATCAGCACAATTCTTTTTTACTCTTTTAATGGGTTATGTTTTTGTGTGTGTGTGTGTGTGTGTGTGTGTGTGTGTGTGTGTGTGTGTGTGTGTGTGTTTCTTGTTATTTGGGCAAATAAATTAACTAAGCTAGAACTAAACTATATAGATCTATCAAAAGTTTGAATGTCTTGGGCTCCACATCCCTCCTACACACAATGTGGATTTACTGTAATATAGTACCACAAGTTTACACAAACCCAAGTAAGCACACAAATAGTGACAACTGGGTACAGACAAAAACGTATTTCAAACTGGTTGCATGGCCATTTGCAGTGTTTAAGTTAAACACTCTGTATCATTGGCTTCAAACTACACTGTATAGTTGGATG